>NW_019208911.1:189894-445647 GCF_001890105.1 Penicilliopsis zonata CBS 506.65
GGGAAATGGATTGTTGCTTACTTTCAGCCTTGTAGAGATCCGTGTGTACTCTGTTCAAGACTTTCCGCAGATGGATCTGCGCAGAGTAATAGAACATCATCATTGTGCTCGGGGCGCGGATCTCATTGGGCAGACTCAGCGTGAATCGGCCCTTGGGCAGAGAGATGCGGCCTTCAGACCGGGAGATTCCACTGGCGGGGAGGTCGAGTTCAGCCAGAATATCACTAAGTAAGTAAGCAAGAAAGTAAGCAAGGTATCTCTGGAAGACGAAAGAAATACCTCTCCAGCTGCAGACAAGTCCAGTAGGCAAAGTCGAACAAATCCTTGAGCGGCCCATCTTTCATCTTGTCGTACCGTTTCGGCCGGACGAGGACCTGGCAGGCGCGGGCCGCCTGGAAGATCCACCCGTGGCTCTGGAAGGGATGTGCCAGCTGTCCGGCATACAGGCCAGCAAGCAGGGCGGCCTGGACATGGGGCAATTCACTCCCTCCCTGCAAGTTACCTAGGATGAAGGTCGCGTACGCATAGTATGCCAACCCCGGGATGGCGTCTAGATTGCGCTGCTGACCTGACGAGGAAGAAAAAGAGGAGGAGCCATCGAGTCCTCCCGTCCCGGCTGTCCCTGTTGTTCCTGTTGTTCCTGTTGTTCCTGTTGTTCCTCCCCCTCCTCCTCCTCCTCCTCCCCCTGTCCCCTCTCGGCACATCGAGGCCGATCGGACGCTCCCCACCGTCGGCGAAGGAAACACACCACCATCTGGCCGATCAAGGGAGTTACCCTCGGATCGGAACTCGCGAGGATTTTCCCGTACAGGGCCAGGAAGAGGACTATCACGCCAATGACAGATACTCCCCAAGGCAAATACCAGGAGGACGATAGCGTTGGAGATGGACTTTTCGATCGGTCGTCGGACGGGCACCGGTGCTACCCCTCCGCCAGAAGAAGAAGCTGCCGAGAGCGATGAAAAGGACCGGTGTTGATGCTGTTCGGCCTGTGGGGGGGACATCTGGATGGTGTCTCCCAGCGGTAGAGTATCGCTGGATCGTTTGCGCTTGGCGCCGCGCGGGCCGTCCGGCGGGCCCGAGCCGGGCCCTGGAACCGTGGTAGCAGCGGGACCATTATTACTCCCGACAGGCGGACAGTACGCGCGCAGGAAGCGTTCGACTTGGTGTTCCAGCTCGGTCTGGTCGAGAAACGGGTGCAGCTTGTGCATGTGGTCCATGTAGATGCGATGGAAGTGGCGCAGGGTGTCCGGGTCGGTGTGCAGGATACCCGTTTCGTCGAGACCGCCGACGTGCCGGTTCTCCATGGCGAAGATGCCATGGGCGGGGCCCGGGTTCCAATGGCCCATGGGTGACGGGCGGGTTGCGTAAGGGTCCTCCCACGCCGGTGAGGACACGCTCGCCGTCGAGGTCGAGGTCGAGGTGGACATGGCCGTCGACTGGATGGGGGGTGCCGCCCCCATCGGCATCGACGAATCGGGAATCTCGCTCGTATCGGCGCCCTCGCCCCGGCCATACACGCGGATCAAGCCGCGCTCCTCCTCCAGCGTCATGACGTAGTCCTCGCTGTAGAATTTCTGGGACAATAGCGCCTGGATCGATGGCCATAGCAGGAGTTTATGCGCGGCCGTGGTGTGTTCGACGGGGATCGACAGCTCGCCGTCCTCCTCGGCGGTTGGGTTGACGGCGGCGGCAGCAGCAGCAGCAGCAGCAGCAGCAGCAGCAGCAGCAGCGGAGGCAGAGGCAGCGGAGGAGGTGGTGGGACCGTCAACTGGGACGTCCGAGGAGGGGACGTTGGTGCCGTTCATCATACTAATGATACTACTCCCCGTGGTGCCGGCGGTCAGGACCGAGGAAGAAGATGAGCAAGAGGAGGAGGAGGAGAGCGATTTGTTGGCCGTAGTGGGTGCCATGGTGGAAGCGGTTGGGGTCGTTGTCGTCGTGACGACCCCGCCCAACATGTCGCTGGGGAGGAAGGACGGAGCTCCTCCCAGCAAGGTCGTGGAGGGAGCCGCCATGGAGACGGTCCGCAACATGGTGGTGGTGGCGGCCTCGGGATCTTTGCCGGAATCGCCCCCGGCGCCCAGGCCGGCGTCGGATTTCAACAGCTTGTCCAAGGCGGCCTTTTGGGCAATCAACTTTTCCTTGGAGGCAAGAAGGGGCCTCCCGGGGTCCTTGAGCAGCGAGGGTTTTGGCGGGTCTGCAGCCCATTGGGGCACCGAGCGCTCCAAGACGGCCGTATGCTCGACCTGGAGTTTCTGGAGCTCGCGCATCCGCACCTCCATCCGATCCTCGAGCTGTTGGATGCGATCGATCAGTACTTGGGTAGCTTTTTCTTGTCTAATCGAGTTAGTTAGAATGGAAAAAAAAAAAAAAAAAAAAAAAAACTTACTTGTGCGGCGGAACCTCCTTGTAGACGCAGATGAGATTGTTCTCTTTGCAGTGACTACAGGCCGGACGACCCTCATCACACTTTGCCTTGCGGGCACGACATTGATCGCAGGCCTGGACGGCACGGGCAGGCTTGCGTTGGCGCATATTAAAGGCCTGGCTCTGGTAGTAGGCCTGATCATAGGGAGCCGGGGTATGAGACAACGGGGGCCCGTAGGGCCCTGGCGGAGGTGCCATGGCGACATGGGCAGCCATTTCTGGGCCGGCGGAGGAGACCGATAGCGGTTCCTGTGGCGGAAAGGACATGCGCGGGCGAAAGTCAGGGGGCGCGGAATGTGGATGGTGAGGCGGCAGCGGCGGAGGAGGAGGAGGAGGAGGAGTGGGATCGTGAGGCGGACCGGAGGGAGGTCGATAGGTAGGATGATGCGAAGGAGGAGGTATAGACGGAGGAGGAGCGGAAACCACGGGGTGATGATGACTCGGGACGCCCATCCCGATGCCAACACCGCCAGGCTCTGGGGGAGAGCGCGAAGGAGGAGCCGTCAGGGCCGGAGGGCGACCGTAAGGCGGCGGCGGGGGGGTGTCGTGCGGATTGGGCAGGACTGGGTAGGCGGCGGCCGGAGGCGCGGGGCGACGAGGATCGCCATGGTCGAACGGGGGGGGAGGGAAGGATCTCCAGGCCGGGGAGGGTTCGTAGAGGGCAGGGCCGGCGACTTCATGGGGCGACAGACGCGGTATAGAGGCCGAGTGAGGCAGCGAGGTCGACTTGTCGTCGTGCATGATGATGGTGGTGGTGGTGGTGGTGGTGGTGGTGGTGGAGGCCGCAGCGAGAGGGGGCGGTCGCGAGTCGGGGGACCAGACAAGAACAGCGCCATCCGATCAGCACATGGTGGAAGAAGAAGAAACGCGTCGAGAGTGGAGAGAAGACAGACAGATAGACAGATGGATAGATAGATAGATAGATAGATAGATACCTGATAGATAGAGGGGATGGAGAGAGAGAGAGAGAGAGAGAGAAAGAGAGAGGGGGAGGGGCGGGCGGGAAGAAGCAAACGCGGTGCGCCAACGACCACGACGGGACGCGCTGCGATTGCCACAGGCTCGAGATTCAGGGCGTCAGGAAGGGTTGTAGAGGTTGTTTGTATTGTAGAGGAGGTGGAAGACAGAGAGGGGAACAGCGTATACGGAGTGGTTGGTTGGATTGACGGTGGGAGAAGTGTGAGTAAACAGAGAAGTAGAAGGGACAGTAGGATGACAGTAGAAGTATAGTAGAGTGATAAAAGAAGTAACTATAGTAGAGATAGTAGAAATAGTAGAGTTAGTAGAGGACTCGTTTCCTGGAGGCAGAAAGTGAAGAGGGCAAGTGGGAGAGTCGAGAGTTGTTGTTGGAGTGTTTGGGAGGAGATGGAGCGATCCACACTGTCGGGTCGATCGGACCGCCCTGTTTGGCGGTACGAGAGAGCTTGGATAGACGGAGTATATACGGAGTAAGAGGAGATAAGTTGGTAGAGTTCTAGAGTATGTTGTAGTTATGTTGTGGAAGATCTATCTAATAGTTAATTATATTGCTAGAAGCAGATGCTGTCTAGCTGTATGGAGTACTGTAGATCTCTCTGTCTGTTCTTCATGGTATTACCTAATTACGGAGTCTTCTACGTACTATTAATATTAGTGAACTACCTATAACTATTAACTACCTACCTAGTAACCACCTGATTAATTAAGTAGTACCTAGTAACTAGTTAGTTACCTAGTTATTAGTCTATAGAATAAGCGACCTGGTAATGATCCATGGTACGGAGTACAGCATCCGTAATAAACCCAAGGATACAAGTCAGGATCCATGGAACACAGAGCAGTCAAGAATAGTTTATTAAGTGGGCCATCTGGTATCTGAAGAAGAAGAAGAAGAATAATAATAATAATAAACAAGAATTAGAAATAGACTAGGCGATCCATCACTATAATAGACTACTATCTATTAACCAACTACTGTCTCTGCAAGACTAGTTATGTAGGACATCTCTTGTCCTCCATAGCATATCCGCTGTTTCAGACTGACAGATCTCGTACAAAGTACTCCATACTACCTACTAGTTACTAGGTAGGTACTTAGGTAACTGATACTGGTATCTACAGATCCAATACGAGATGCATACTACCTGGTAAGTACGGTACGGTACGGTGCAGTATTCCAGCTACTACCTGGTAGAGTAGTAGAATAATAGAAAAGTAGAATAGTAGAATAGTAGAATAGTAGAATAGTAGAATAGTAGAATAGTAGAATAGTAGAATAGTAGAATAGTAGAATAGGTACCTAGATAAATAGTAAGTAGTAGCATATACACATCAAGTAGTTGCTCTACTATACATTCTTCTACCATCTCTGTATGAGTACCTAGTATTAACTTTGGACCAGTCAGATTCGCTCGTATGCAATTGATACCTCAGATATTGTATATGTAGTCGCCCGTTCCAGCCCGAGCATCTCCGAAGGATCAAACGACTTGTACCAGGGCCTCCATACTCCGGATACAGAGATAAAACTATGGAGAATCATTCCGCATAAGAAAGTGCAAGATCCGCCACAACCCCTTGAACGCCTCGATGCGATCCGCCGCGTTGAACAGGTCAAACCACCGCGTCCGCTGCAGGCGGAGAACGTGCCACGCCTCGCCCGACTCCCCAGTAGGCCTCGCCCCCGTCGTCAGCTGCTCCAGGTACCGCCGGTGCACGCGCAGGTGTAACAGTGCGACATGGTGGTTGATGGACGACACCATATAAATCTGACATGTTAGTCATAACGTACATACAGTAAGTACATGGAGGGATATATATACTCACGTCGTCAAATGGACTCTCCGCCACCTTGCCAATAGTCTCGTAGCGCATCCGTTTGTCCCACAGGCTAGGTCCCGCCTGCAGCAGTTTCCACTTCTCGCTGTTGGATAGCTTGCGCTCCGGTCGGGAACGCCGTGACAGCATCGGATGCTCAAACTTGGACCGTTTGCGTGATGACGAGGAGGAAGAGTATGAGGATGAAGATGAGGATGAGGAAGAGGAAGAGGAAGATGACGATGACGATGATGACGAGGAAGACACACGGACAGGCTTCTCGTCCGAGTTCTGTACACCTTCGACTACATCATTATTGGGCGCGCCTCCCCACCGGGGCCGGGTGGTCCACCACTTGCCCTCGCCAGGCTTCACCTCGACGGTTCCGTAGCGTGCCCGCTCCTGTGCCAGTAGTAACATCCCGCCCACCTCGCGGAAGATGTCGCACATCTCGGCCAGCCCGGCCCCGGGAGCGTCCTCGGCCCCGCGGAACGAGGTCTCGGGCCGACACTGGGCCATCAGAACGGGGCCTTCCAACACCCCGCTGCGCGCCAGCTGGCGGTCCCGTGGCGCTCGCCCGACGATAAACGACTGCCGCACGGGGAACAGCAACGACTTGACCTGCAGGCGCGGCGGCATCGTCGGCACGCTCACCTGGCCTCCAAACGGCCACGCCGCCATTTCGAGGAAGCCCCGGATGGTCTCTTCGCGGATGTCTTCGGGCATCTCGCGTCCAGTGCCCACGCGGCGACCTGTATACATCTTGACCATACATGGCGGGTCGTCTTTCTTTTCGCCGGTCACCACAAAAGAAGCCCTGGTTGGCAAGTCGGTTGGCAACGAGGTCGCCGTGGTGGGGTCCACATCCATAGGGGTATTCACTTCTGCGCCTTCCGCGTCTCTTCCTCCATCCTCGTCGGTCTGCATCTTGTCGGCCTCTTCCGGGCCCGGCGGGGGTGTGGCGGGGCGTTCAAAGTATCGGTCTAGACTGGCATCCCAGTACTGCGCCATGCGTTCCAGGCCGGTCCAGAATTTCCGCGACTGCGTCAGCCGCACGCGGGGCCGGTCATGGCGAGGAGGCAGCCGGGCAGTCTCGCGGTAGGCGTCGTCTTCATCGTACAACAACTCGGTACAGACCAGATCGAACCGGTCCTTGGGTGGGTACGGTGACCCATTGCACATGAGAGGCCGGTTCTCGTCGGGTGACCGGCCATCCTGTGGGGTTTCCACCTGCCACGGCAGTGGTGGCAGAGTCTTAAAGTACTCCTCGGGAACCAGACTGGTGGGCGGAACGTCGGTCTCCACTTGGAGATTCAGGCCCTGGAATTTCTCCACGGTTATATCCTGCGGTCTCTTGATGGAGACAAGGTGTTCGTAAAGCTCGTGTAGTTTGGTCTGGGACTCATCTTCCACCGTGGCAGGCAAGCGCGGCGTCGGGAAGTCGAGAGGAGTCGGTTCCGCGGGGGGCTGGCGTTCCTTGTCAGGGTCGGCGCCGATGGCAGATATGCCTATTAGACCACTGTCAGCCATACCTCCTTGGCTTCTCGATTCAGCCTTCAAGTGTGTCCAAGTACATGAGTTCGTCCTAAAGTGGTGGAGTGGCAGAAGACGGAGCTTTGCTTGACGCCGGGAAACCAATGGCCACCGATTGTCGCTCGCTCTTCAAGGTGCAAGGTCAAGGGAACAAGAATCGCAAGATAGCGATGGCCTGCTGTCAATGGCATTGCCCAACACTATGAAACCGAAACGAGACTGTGCCAGATACAGCAAAAAAAGAAACAAGTAACACACACACACAGGAGAGAACAGACAACCACATAGTGTATAACCAAAAGCAATACATCACTTACCAAGAGTCGAGCCCCATCCAAACATGATAAAAAAACACTAGGGGGCAGACGACAGATTTATCGGGTCTTTGTACACAAGTCCACGTCGTGAAACTCGTTGAAAAAAAGGGGGGGGGTCGTCGATGGGTGAGGCAACGCAACGCAACGCAACGATGGAAATTGCCAGGCGACGAGCTCACATGCTTTTACGACACCACAAACACGCTCGGCTCCAGCAAAACCACAGCGGAAGACAGCAGGAGACAATAGGCTATCTGTCTACCTAACCCAAGTATTCCGACGGCGGCAGTGCGAGGGTGTGACTCGAGTTTGGGGATGTTGTTCGGAAGAGAGACTAAATGAGGGGTCGGCGGAGGTCGTATCTTAATAGCTGCTGGGTAAGGTATGATTGACCATTTGGTTAGTGAGCTGCTAGTTAAGTTAGTTACCCAGAACTATTAACTTAATAATAATGTCGTAAGAGGAGTAAGAGAGCGTGCGTACCTGACAGTTTAGTTTGCACGATAAAATTAGGTGGTTTCTCTACACCGTCAGCGGTTCTGCTCTCGACCAGCCCAATTGGTTTCCAGGATTCGGCCATTTTGTACCTGGAAACCCTTCCATTGTTCTACTTCATACCTCCTCCCTCTTATCTCGCCATCTCCTGCTCTCTCTGGTGTCTCTCTATCTCTCTCTCTCTGGTGTGTGTTGCCTGTTGCCTGGATTCGACCTGGGCGAGAGCCAACCGTTCCCTTTTCTTCCGTCCGTTGACAGGGGCAGGCAAAGGCACCGAGAACAGGGCCTTGCTCCGAGTCGTTCGCTGGTGTATGCACCTAAACAAGAACGGGTCCTCCATGTGGAGTTGTGCACCACAATGAGGGCCGTGAGGTGGATCGAGCGTGTGGGCACTGGGCACTGGGCACTGGGAACAAGGGTATAAGAGCGGCCTGCTCGGGCCCGACGATCGTCTAGGAAGCTAGATTCCTAGTAGACAATCTCCAGACAGGCAGCAAACGCGCCTCTTTCTCTCGCCAGCCTCATTGTTCCTTTGTGAAGCCTCTCTCCTGCCTGCGGTGAGACGAAGCCGGAAGCCACGCCTGGGTCACATGATAGGATACAATAACTCTGACTAAGCAAGTAGCGGCCTTAGGTCATCAACGTATGTACGAGGCTAGTCTAGTCTGGCTCTAGCACGAGTCAGTATGCCCCGCTAGTCCCGAAATGGACGGCCGGCCTCATCCAGACGCTGGTTGGCTGTCGCCGAACCGCTGTCCTCCTCCTGCCGCGTCCGAAGAAGGGGAACCCGCGCTGTTCCTGCGACGAGAAGGCCTGCGAGGCTGGCGACAAGTGCTGAGCGTTTCTGAAGAGGTGCGAGACCCCTGAACGGCAGGCGGCGGTTGGATCTGGTGGGGGATTTGCCGGCCAATCTGTGATCCGAGCGCTTCCAAGCGCTCCAGGTCCAGACGAGCCCGAACGAGCGACTGTTCGGACTGGTGATGGCTGTCTTGAGGGCAGGTTCTGGTGTGGTTCCCAGTGGTGACGACTCGATCTCCCGCTCCGGATCCTGAGACCAGAACCATGCTTCTCCCTCGTTTTGTGAAACCAGGGGAGGGGTGCCGGGGGTGTCCAGGGTCCCGGTGACAAAAGGGCGCCTCTCTCGTTCCTGTGTTCTGCCCGATTAAAGGCAGATCCGTCGCTTCCATTCACTGATAAAAGCTTTCAGGAAATGAATGAAGTTCTGGGGTGTTGGTGGAGTTGAAGAGATCTCCTCCTCCTCATCGTTATCTATCCGGAACTCGTGAGGTACGTATACGCGGCGGCCCTGTATCAGACCATCCGGATTTGTTTTAACCTCTCTCAAGGTCATGAGTCGCATCCATCAATTTTCACTGAGACGGGAAGGAACTTGCACCTTCTGACGGCGTAGCGTCATGTGGGATGCCTCCATCGTCACCTCCCAAGACCGACGGTGCACCAAAAAACATCGGCTCTCGTCGACAAGCATCACCACCGCTCTACCAACGTCATTGTCCAGTGCGTCAGGTACAACCACCGAAGTCTCGAATACGCCATTGCCTTCGGAATCCTCGCCATCGCCGGTGCCTTTGAATGGCCCAGATCATGGAGTCACACCTACTTGCGAACCACCACCATCGACAACCACCACAACTACAACCACAACGGCAAGCGCTTGTTCATTTGTCTCGGAAGGGAACACATTTTCCGTCACCACGGTTACCACAACAACAATACCGTCATCTCAGGCTCACGCTGTCGAGTCGGCCCCCCCTCCTCTCACTCCCGCGGCAAATGGCCCCCCCGACCAGTCAGGCAAGTCTTCATCATCGACTCCAGCATCAGCAGCAAGCAATTCGACTGTGGCTGCGGCTAGTACAGCTTCATCGAGTCATGTGTTACGGTCTTCCGATCTGCCTATAGCCACAGCCAGCACGGCTTCGTCAAGCATCTCTTTGCAGTCATCCAGTCACGATGATTCCAAACCCGCTCTGTCAGCCGTCTTGGGGGGCACTTTAGGGGCAACTGCGTTTATCTTGATCGGTTTTCTTATATGGTTCCTGGTTAGACGGCATCGCCGTCGTCAAGAAGGTCGTGACTCGGCCAGTCTTCCTGAAAGTGAGCAACAGTTCTCATACGGAAACCCATTTGAACAACTACCTCGGCCTCCCAGTTCTATATACAGCCATTACTCGCACCTACGGCCGGTCGCCATGGAAGACCCATTTGCGGATCCCCCAGGAAACAGTCTCCGAGAGAGCTACAGCCCACATGTTTCCTCTTGCTTCCCGTCTCCGCTGGTGATAGCAAAACGATGCAGCAAGCGGAGCGATCCATTCGACCTAGAGCCTCCAAATGCAGCGTTTCCTTCACCATAAGATTCTTTTTTTACGCAAGTGAGGCAAGCAATCAGCCTGCGCTTGGATGCTGGACACCATGCATAACAGTATATTAATGCATTATTTAGTTCTTCTTGATACTATGGAGACTCGCTCTGTAGTGTTCTCTTGTTTACCTCTGTCGCAAGCTGCGCTTTATGATTCGAAATGGTTTCTTTTGCATCAATGGGTGGTATTCATTGCATAGTGATATATATAGAGATATAGAGATATATATATTTACAGGTTATTAACTTATACTTTTAAATTATGGATCGAGAACCCTTTGATAAGTTGCTGTTGGTACTGAAACTGCCTATAGTGTGGATATATATATTAAATCAAGAGAACATGATTTCGGAACCAGAAACGATTAATGCAAGGATGGATAGTACATATTTACTCTGAATTATTAATTTATAGTATAACCCAATGCTGGAGTCTACTTATTACACAATGATTCAAGAGGAAGACAGAATTTCAGCATCCAGTCACTCGATACATTCTACGTAGACCGCCGCTACAAGAGCTCGACATTCAACATGATGGCATTAATGGAAGGAGACTTGGTTACATCAAGGAGGGGGCTCGTAGGCGGCCAAATGGTCGGCTGGGGAAGGGAAAGACAGAAAACAGATGCACAGAGAAGGGTTGCAAGAGAAGCGATTCTAGTGATTTTAGGAGACATGAACACACCAAGCGCCATGCTATAGTTCGTAAGAGGGAATGAGGGGGGGGATAAGGGAGGCGTTCAAAATAAAATAAACAGGAAGGAAAAGTGCTGTCCTTCTTTTATCTTGCCTCTTAAAAAAAAAGAGATGACGGGAGTCCAATTCTTGGGATTCAAAAAAGAACTCCGTCAATCCCAGGTCATTATTTTGCTTTCCATTTTGGTTCAGAATTGCTGCTTTAATTTTTTGTGTTGGTATATCCTCCCGTGATAACCGTTCCCGAACGAATCTATCAGCCAGACCTGGAGACAATAGAGAAGAAAGAAGAAGCAGAAGCAGAAGCACAATTGAACCTGGGATCCTATCCCCCCTGGCTGATTGATTTGTTTTTTGCCCCTTCCCTGTCTCCAGCTCAACCGCCGCACCGCCCAAAAACGAACCGATCTCGTCGTCAAGAAACGAAAATTTACTCCTCGGCGGCGGTCTCGCCCAGCAGGGCGTTGCGCTTGGCCTCGACGCGCTCCTGTCGTCTCTCGCGGAGAGCCTTGTTCTTGGCACGCTTGGCGTCCATCTCCTCCTTGATGATGCGTTCACGGGCCCGCTCAGCCTTGGCCTTCTGGATCTGTAGTCACGAAAGAAAAAAAAAATCAGACCCCCGGACTCAAGAGTAACAATGTTGGGGCATAGGAATGCCCCGAGATGGTATTGGGAAACTTACGTGCTCAATGAGAGCGCGCTTGTGCTTGAAGGTGTTACCCTTGCTCAGGTGGTAGAGCTCGTGGTAAAGGTGCTTGTCGATCTTGCCAGCGGCGCGGTATCTGGCGAGAAGGCGACGGAGAACACGCATGCGGCGCATCCAGAGGACCTGGCTGTACAGGAAATAATCTATCAGCAACCCAGGACAACCCGAGATGAGGAAAGGGGGGGGGGAAGCAGCGCATACCTGGGCATACGGGCGTCCTTGGTACCCTTGCGCTTACCCAGGCCACGGTGGCGGCCGATTCTGCGGGCCTCGGCGAGTTCACGGGCACGAGAGCGGGAGTGCATGGTGACGGGCTTGCGGATGATGAGGCCATCGCTGACAAGCTTGCGGATGGTCTGGCGGGAGTTGGCGTTGGAGATCTCGTTGATCTCGTTGGGGTCGAGCCAAATCTTGCGCTTGCCGCAGCCGACCACGGAGGCGGCGAGGCGCTTCTGGGTGCGAAGGTTGACCCTGTTGAGATGAAAAGAGCACTTGGTCAGCCTAACTGTCTCCAACCTGGTGGATGATTTTCAACGGGGTGGTCGAGGATGCTGCACGCAGTACTGGTCGAGCATCATGGCGTCGGCGGGGGGAAACTGCTCCCAGAACACGCTGTGCACCCGGGCCAGGGTAGGGGCAATATTTCGAGATGAACTCACATCTTGATGTCGGCGTATCGACGGTCGTTGGCGGATGCTGTTCGGTACACTCGTCGACGGGTAGGAATTCAACAAGTGAGGAGTTTGAGATCCAGCGGTTGATTAGCTAAGCTTGTGCCCCTAAGCGAGAAAATCCACATTAGGGTTCGTGCCCCATCCCGAGCGGGGAATCCCGTCTGATTGGGCAGTTGCTCTGCGTCACTTACCGCCGAGGGACGAACAGCAGCGTATGAAGTAACCAGGTAACTGACAAGGTAAGTACCGAATAGAGATCGTTAATTTGGTCGTGACCGATTAATCGACGCAGAGGACCGTTTACCGTTTGAAAAATATCCCCGGGTGAGTCGGTTGTGAGCCTCGAATCCCTATCGCTTAGGAATCTCGCTTCGGCCAGCTTATGTCCACGTGATAGTCACGTGGAAATAGATCACGTGTTTACTATTTACCTCCTCATACTGTAGTCTGTAACCACCAGTTATGCCTACACTGTACCTAGTCTGTGTACCCCTAAGAGGTTAGAGAGTGGCTCGTCATGAACATAACTGTGGAATTCATATATATAATCATATCACGCGACTTTTTTTTCCTATGCAAGATCTATAGAATAGGGTCTACATCGTGCTATGTAGGTAGTATGTACGAACTACTAGTTAACTAACTAGTAAAAGTGGTCATCACTCGTCTGCAAAAGCGTCTTCCCCGAGATCAACCTTGCCAATGCTCCATAGTTCCTTCTCATCCTCAACTTCATCGTTGGACAGACCGAGGCCGCCCTGTCCACCCTCCGCCTCGCGTCTCTCCCGGGCCTGGTTCGCCAGGCGAACAGCAACCCGTTTGAAGTAATCGGACATGCTTCGTTTGGGTCCCGGGGGAAGCTCAGCACCTGGACCGGCCATATATTTGTCGAAAATGGAGGACTCAGAGTCTACCACGTCGAACAGTGACAAAAAGGCAGCCTCCGCCGCCAACTTGACGGGGATGATGACATCTCGCACGCTTGCGAAGACGGGGGGTGCAAGCAGCGCCAGGTGCGGCTCAATGAGCTCGTGTTGAAGGCGGCTGACTGTTCGAATCACCACCAATGCCAGTCGGCGAGTATCGGCCGCACTGCTCGGATGGATAGCCGGCGCCAGAGCTTCGAAAATAGTTGTGTTGGTTTCGGGATTGCTGTTGACACCTTCAGTCAGAAGATACTTTCCAGCGGCGAGTACACTGTTTTCAGAAATAAAGGTCTGGCTTGACATTAGTACAGATTTTCTAAATCATCACGGCACAAGAAAAAAAATATTAGAGCATAACTGACATCTTTGTGAGCGATACCCTGGCAGATGATGGAGGGAGTCTCAGCTGCAAAGTTCTCAGTTAAAGAGGTAGGAGACTCGACGAGCAGAGCATTGAGGCCCAAGATAGACGCATGAGTGAAGTGGGTTGTAAGCACGCGACCCCTAGTTGTTAAAAGTCCAACGTCAGCATGGTTTCATCAATGCGGAATTGTTCGAAAGGTATCTGGAAGAGCATACTTGATCAAAGGCACAGCGGTCGTAGCTGGCAGGACTTTGACGAGTGCACCAAGCAGTTTGGCATTTGTAATAGCCACAGAATCTTGTACCGACTATTAGCTTCCACAAAAAGAAATAAAGACTGGTTCAGAAGGAAGGTGAACTTACCGGTCTGATCGCTCGCGTCGTCGTCAATAAGCCCGAGGATAGCATTGCGAGACGCGTCGCTCATGTTGGACCCTGCTTTGCTAACCACTTCTTGGAGAGCCTTCATCATTGCATTCTTAACACCTAAATCGTCGGTCTTGGACCCGGCGATGAGTTCTATCATTGTAGGTCAGTAATGCAAGTGATGGCCAATGGAACGATCGATAAAGAAAAGACCAGCATACCGGCAATCAGAGGGTCAACCCTTGGAGTCAAAGTGATCAGAATGCCCAAGCCCTTGGCAGCTCTATTGCGCAGAGTCTCGCTGGTGGAGTCAGCTAACCCTCGTGCGAATGTGCGCTGCAATTGGGGCAAGAATGGCTTGACAGCTAGTGGAATCTTCTCCAAAAGTTTATTGAGAGTAAAGAAGATGGCACCTGGAAACAATAGATTAGATATGAAATTCTGAGCTAGCAGAAAAGAAAAAAAAAAGGTCCGTATCGCTTACATTTGATGTCGACCGAGCGCTCGGATACAACTCTGATCAATGGACCAGTGATTTGTGTGACGAATGCCTTGAGAGAATCTGCAGCCGTACGATCGATGACATCTGCAATAGCAAGGGCGGCCTGTGTTCTCTGGTCGATATTGCCGTTGAGAAGACCCTGCAGGAAGATGGGCAAGATGGCAGTGATGCCCTTCGGGAGACTGAAGCCAGGGAGGCTCGCCCCCGGTACTCCCACCTGACGCAGAATTTGGCGGGTTGGGATGGTCAGTACCTCCATCTCTTCCTTGCGCATGCGGGAAGTGAGTCCGCTCAGTGCACTCCATGCGGCCTTTACAACGTCCTTGTCACTATCGTCGAAGGAAATCAACAGGACACGGATCAGATCTTGGTGGTACCGAGAGTAATCGATGTCGGCCTCGGCGAAGAACTTGGCAAGATGCAGTGCGGCCCTAGAGCGGCGACGATGATCCTCATGCTTCAGAAGGGTGAGCATCACATTGACGACAACGTTCAGGCCATCGAATTCATCCACAGAAACCAGGACAGTATCGAACGCGCTGCTCAGCTCGTCCCGCAGCTCGTCGTCCTTTGTGGAGATGATATTGTCCATCAGTGCGTTGAGAATAGAGGGCAGACGGCGCGACATGGCCGAGCTGGCCACTTCAGCCAAGGACGCGAGCGCACGGGCGTTGAAAGCAGAGATAGGGGAGGTGAGCAAGGTCGGGATCAGGTTGGGGAGGATGATGTTGGCACGGGTTTGCTCCGTGAGCAGCGTCAAAAGCGCTGCCAGAGCTTGTTCAGCATTCTCATCGTTCCTCAGCAGAAGCAGGAGATGCGGCAGAACTTGGTCAACAGCCTTCTTGCCCAGAATCTGCTGCAGGGCATCGAACGCTTCCGCGGCAGCCTCGCGGACGTCTTCGTTGACATCGACCAGTGCAATGCGAACGGTGGAGATGAGTACCTTCTCATAGTCCTCGAGCGCCTCTGGGGATGCCGAAGTAATTAACTCTCGGAGGGCAATACAGATACCTTGCCTGACATCTACATCTGGAGATGTCTGGAGCCCGTCCTCGAGAGACGGCAGCAAAGTTGACAACACGCTTTCGCCGGCCTTCTTAATAAGATCGCCCAGCGCGTTACTAGCGATAACCTTCTGTTCCATGTTGGAAGATCCAAGGCGACGGATGATAAGCTGCGAAAGGGTGGGAACCATCTCCTTGAGCGTTCTTGGGGACGCCACAAGGGATTTCCAAACGGCCATAGCGGCACTCTTGACCAAACCAGAGGTATCGCAGCGGCAGATGAAGAGAGAAGACAGGACCTTGTCTCTCTTCTCCTGTCCCAGAATCTCCAGGAGAGACTGTCCGGCCTGGTTGGCCTCCTCGACCTCTTCCTCAGCATCGGCATTTCCGGTAATTCCAGTAATGCTGAAGAGAAGGTCTCCAACCAACTCGACGGAGCTCAATCTGATGCGGTAACTGTCGTCCGCCAGACCGCCCTCTAACTCAGGCAGCAATAGATCGATGGCCTTGGAGGCAAAGTTCTTAACCAGCAGGCGACCGGCGCGGAGAGAAGTCTCACGAATGGACTCGATGTCGTCCGCCAAACCGGCAAGGATGGGCGGGATGACCTTGCTGAGATAATTCGCGAAGCTGTTTCCGAAGCACGCAGGCAAAAAGATGAAGAGGGTCATGAAACCTTCGCGAATGGCGGGCTTGGAGCTGGAAACGTTCTGCAGGATCGTTGGCAGCGTCTCCTCCAGTCTCGTGGTGCCCAGGCCTGCAAGAACCTCGGACAGGGCCTGGGCGGATCCCAGTCTGTCGCCCGCACCCGTGTCCGATTTGAGCGTGGTCATCAGGTTGGGGATGAGATCGGGCAGCGCGTCTTCTCCAAGCTTCTCGACCAAAGATCCGAGCGCCTTGGAAGCGGTGGCACGCGTAGTAGGCACCGGGTCGATGATTGCCTGCTGCAATCCGGCCACGATGATCGGGAGGTGGGAGATCAGGTCGCGACGCTCCGTAAGGTGTGCCAGACTGCCGATGATCTGGGCGGCCTTGCGCTTGGTGGAAGACCGGTCACCGAGACCACGTTCCAAAATACGAACAACAAGCGCAAGGGAGGGAGAATCAAGATAATGGACAAAGGACACCTTAATAAGGGAATCCAAGGCCTCGTCCGTGTATTTCGTGGGGTCACTCAATGCTTTCAGCAACACTCCAACCAGACTCTTCACCTCAGGATTGCTGATGACTTCGCCGAACCGCTGCAAGCTGCGATTGGCAGCATTGCGGACTTCCTTGTGGGTATCGTTGAGCACCACGGTTAGAGGAGGGATGATGTCTGGCAGGCTTGCGGCCAGCTGCTGCGGGTCGAGATAGGCCATGGCACCTAGGAGGTCACAAGCACCCTTTTGGCTGCGCCACTGGGAATCGTCGAGACCCTCGAGCAGAGTGGGGAGGATTTTCTTAACACCATATGAGCTGAGATTGGCGAAGCAGGTCTTGGCCGCGTCTAGGCAGGCATCACGAACGTCGATGCTAGGGTCGCCGAAGCTGCCCAGGAGCTGGGGTACGATCTGAATAATGTATGGCTCGAAGGTCCGTCCAAGGATCAGGGAGAAGAGCTCATACGCCAGAAGAGCGCCTTGTCTCTGGTGGGATTCTTTCTTATTCTCTGTTGCTGCTTTGAGGAGACTCATGATACGGAACTCTCTTAAAGCCGAGATACCCTTTCCGCTCACAATTCCAGCAAGTCCATATGCCGCACCTCGTTGAGTCGCGTATTTCTTCGACTCCAACAATTGGCCCATCATTTCCTGAACATAGTCTGCAGCCTTGGGGCCTGAAAGTCTGATCAATGGTGGGAGACAGCCAGAGACGGCCGATTGAACGGTCTCTGAAGGGGTGGGAAGGGTAGCAAGTAGCTTCTTGATGACAGTCTGCAAGCGAGGATCGTCTGCCTTCAGGTGGCGTGCGAGAGAGCCGTACAAAACAACCACAGCTTCGTTAAGAAGATCGGAGCTTTCCGTGGCCTTGTCCGAGGTCTCCAGAGTGGTTTCTAAAAGCTTCATCAACTGCTCGACCTTCTGCTGACCGCGCACGGCGATCACTGATCTTCCACTCTCGGCCATTTGTCCTCGCACAGTGGAATTTCTGTCCACTAGGGGTCCCTTCTCGATCAAGAATCTCATAAAGGACACGGTCTGATCGCCTTCAAATTCATCTGTCATGGCCTTGAAAGCCAACGCGATACCGCTTCGGCTCTCCCAATGATCAGCAGTATCGACCTTCTTCGGCATTCCATACTTGTCGGTCTCGGGAGCCCTGGGTCTTGATTCGACTTCATATTTGCTTTGCAAGTCCTGCAACACATCTCCAAACTTGGAAGGCATAGACTTGATAGCATGAGCGAGTGCTCGTGCTGCGGCACCACGAAGCTGGTAATCGTCTGAGTCGAGGTATTTCGTAATCTTTGGTAGAGCGGCTTCATCAAGCTCCAGGGCATTCTCCTCCCAGATAGTCTCAGCCACCTCGGCGTTTTCCTCCACCTGATCATGACAGCTGAGCCAGATATGCTCGGAGAAATCCAGGTCAGTCAGGTCAATCTCAGCTTCAATCACTTGTAGGACCGAGCTTCGGACAGACGTCTCCGGAACAATGGTTCCCTGCAGGAGAACGTTGAGCTCCTCGGGGTTGATATTGGCTGAGATGCATCTGCAGAAATCAGACAGGGTATCCTTGATCAGCTTGTAATGCTGGGTGTATCTTTGCATTGCAGATAGGAGGTGTTGCAGAACCTCAAGACGGGGCAGCCGGCCGTCGGAGAAAAAGCCTGAGTGGAAGGACAAGAATTCAAGTGCAAGCAGTGTCTGCTCACCCTCCCCTTCTCCCTTCACCTCGTCAATTCCGTTCTGGTTCAAGATAAGGAAGATCAAGGGGAGTACGTAAGCAAGAGACGCGACGTCGAGAGGACGCTGCTCGGATGCAAAGCGCAATCGGTAGAGAATCCTCGTCACCAATTCTCCGAGGTGTTCCGACTCCAGTTCAGGAGAAAGATTTGTCTTACCAATGGACCGCAGGGTTGCAATGCCAACAAATGGCCGCAGCGGACCCAGTCGGGATGTCAGTCTCTCAGCACATGCAACGTACGCCTTTGAGACGGCATCTCCGACGAACAGCCCAGCTCCCGCGCGGGCAAGCGCAACGAGAGAGCTAACTGCCGGGTTAATCCAGCCATCAGCATCAGCAGCAGGCCCGGTAGCCAGGCCACGGATGATTCCTGCGCCTCGTTCGATTCTCTTGACTTCCTGCAACACGTCCGCTCGGATCTTCGACTCTTTGGCCAGCTGGGCTTTCACTTTGGATTGCTCTTCCGGAGTGAGTTTCTTGGGCTTCTGGCCCTTCTTCTCGGCAAGTTGCGCCCTCAGTTCTTCCTCCCATTTAAGAGTATCGTAATCCTTGGCGCTTTTGTCGAAGACGGCTTGTTTAGTCTTAGAGCTCAGGACATCGACAAACATGGTGTCTTCGGGAGTGCGGGCAATGGCTGCGTCCGTTGGAGTAAACTTTGCGACACGGGCCACATCCAGGTCATCTCTGATCTGAGTGACAAGGTGTGGAACCATTTCGTCTGGAGCAACGAATGCTAGATCTGCTGCGGCGGCCCAAATCGCGAGGTTAACCTGAGGAACGGTGGCCTTCACAGGGTCATCTAAAACACAGGTGAGCTGCTTCATGCTCTCCTCAGAGCCCTCACGGACGAGGTCACCCGGATCTGTGCCGGTCCTCAAACATAAATCAATCCAGGACACATTGTGGATCATTTCTTGGCGGGCAACAACTAGAAGGTTGATGAGTTGGGTCTTGAGGACGGACTTGACGTTGTCGGATCCGTCAATATCGGATGCAAGAGGGCAGATGGCCTTGACTGCAAGATTAAGATGTTTCACGTGAGATGGCCCTGCTGAGAACGCAGCGGACTCCTTATCCGCAGTTCTAAATGCCAGAATCCAGGCCCACAGAGCGTCAGTGATGACCCGGCCGATGGTAGCAGGATTTCGTAGATAGACATCTGACAAGGCACGGGAAGCGGTTTCTCTGAAGCTTGAAGGGAGCTCCGCGCCCGTGATCGCGTAGAGGAAAGCCTGAGCCCAGGCATTCTTAGCCGCATCGTTCGCTTGTTCGAATTTGGACGCGGATGCGACTGCGGAGAGTCCTCGAACCACCCATTGGAACTCGACTTTGGTTGTCAACTTCGAGTACGCTTTGGGATTCAGGAGGAAAGAAGGTTTCGGGCTCAAGGTCATTGACTGTGCAGCGATATCCTCCCAACCTGAATTCTTGGATTCCTGGGATCTAGACACACGTTCAAGGAGGGCCATAAAGATGTAGACTGTAGACAGAGAGCCGTTCTGAGCTGACGGCAGGGGGTTTGCGGCCACTTCGTTGAAGAGATCCTTCATCTTGCCAATGAATTTGTTAACCAGGGGCTCCATTTCGGTGGTGGAAAGAAGTTTGAAGTCCGTATTCCAGAGAACCTCGCCCACGCTGGTCTGCCAGAGCTTGCGAGATGGAATTTTCTTGTCCGCAATGCCCTTGACGACAGCATTCGCCACGTCATCTGTCACTGGGACAGACGATTGAATAAGGAACCCAAGATGCTTGCAGAAGGCATTAAGTTCCTGCTCCAAAGCGCTCTCGCTGGACTCCTTTGCAAGCATAGGGACAAGTCCTTGGACGATCGACTTGGAGATTTCCACAAAGGTGGGCGTAGCAAAAAGCGCCTGGGCAAACACCGCGCGGTGGTCTGGATTGGTGATTTTCTGCGTCTTGAGCGGGCTCACGATCTCGCCAGCGGTTTTGGCGAGCCATGATTCTGTCTTGCACCTGGAGAGGACCGCTTCAAGCGAAGTGGAGGCGCCCTGTCTGATGACGGGATTGTTGGATTTCATACTCGAGATGAAGTGCTTGAGCAACCGAGCATGCAGGACTTCGGACAGATCGACAGTCTCGGGCAGTGACGAGCATAGCGCGGCGATCAGGCCGCCCAGAACGACCTCGGGCGCCCTCAGCATCGCCTTCTCCAAGGTGGGCACTAGTTCCGTCTGGACATCTTCCGAGGTCACAAATGATTCAAAGAAGTCGGACAGCCCGAGGGCAACGTGCGGAGACACGGCCGTGCGGGAGCCGACGAGCTCCTTGACATAGTAGGTCATAATCTTCTTCTTCTCCCCATCAAGAACCGGCTTCTTTGCCGGTAGGCGGGAGCACACGCCGCATATCACACCCAAAAACGGAGAATTTCTATAGCCCGTCGTCGCCTCGCTGGTCAGTCGGGCCACCGCCTGGCGGATGACCTCGTCCCCAACAGTCTCCGACGAGAAGATCGCCCGCAGTGCACGCCTGGTCACCCGCAGGGCCGACTGTGGCACCGACGGTCGGTGCGAGGCTGCGAAACATATCTCCAGGGCCTTGGCATCTGCCACAATGAGGTCGAGCACCAGCGGCACAGGCACCGTCGGATCCTCACGCAGAAGCTGGAGCAACAGCGAACACCACTCGACCAGCACAAACGCCGACGAGGCGGCCAACCCAGGCTTGGCCGTCTCCGTCTGTATCCCCTTGACGATTTCCTTCAATCCATCAATCGGGATCGGCACCCGGAGGAACGAGCGGAGGCATTGCTGCACCGCCTGGCGAGACGGTCGGTCGATGTACCGCGGATACGTTTGAAATAGCAGACCCAGCAGCGCCTGGCGGGCAGCTGGAGGCAGCTCAGACTCTATCACACACAGCCCTCCAGTCAGCATTCCCCTCTCATCGCAGCCGGGGGGAGGGGGGAAGAGGGGCTCGGTCAGCACCTACCATTCCTGTCGCGGATCTCCTGTAGCACTCGCCCTCGGTGGGCAGTGGAGCTGGAAAGCAGAGCGACTCGCAGAGACTCCAAGTCTCCGGCGCTCACCTGGTCCCACGCAATGCTGTCCATGGTCGTGGCGCGGTGAACATGTCGTGGCCACAGTCAGACGTCGATGCTCCTTGGCTGAAGTTTTCCGCCGGTTTGTGGTGGGGAGGGGAAAGAAAGCTGTGGGCGGGCCAAACGTGCAGAATCCCGTTGACAGCAGTTGACCTCCCGACTTGACCTTGACATTGCCCGCGAGCAATTGAGACAGAACAAGGCGACAGGAGGGGAAAGAGAACAGGTGAGTGGTGTTTACTGCTCTGGGAACCCTGCTGACTGGGGTTTGTACAGGTCTGTCCCCATGCCGCCCAACAAGAAGAAGAAGAAGCCCGCGTCGAACCCGGCCAGAGGCTTCGCTACGGTCTCAGTACCCTCGAAGCCCAAGGCGACCCCGGGCGACTCGACTGCTGGTACGTCGGCTGTCGAGTCGGCCGCGGAGAGCAGCAAGCCTACGCCGGGCCAAACGCCAGGGTCGTCGGGTGTGACGCAGCCGACGACGGCCGCGGCGACGGCAACGGCGGCGACGTCGCTACAGGATTATTCACCCGAAGAGCTGGAAAAGCATCTGGAGGAGGCAGAGCTGCAGTTACTTGTGGAGAAGTATGCAGCGCGATGCAAAAGCGATGCGGTGCGTCAGGTCACCAAGCTTGACACCGACCGGCGGTTGCTACGCCAGCAGGCGGCGCCCTTGAACATCTCGGAATGGTTGTCGGTCGACTTGGTGGAGGAGATCCTGAGACTTGGCGAGAAGGAGGAGCATGAGCTGGAGCCCCTGGGATCCAAGCGGGGTGGATCGCAGGAGGAGCTGTGCGTGCGGTTGTGGACGCTGCGAGAGACGCTCAACAAACTAGGCTTCTCGCCGTCGAAAGTCGAGGAGGCGCTGAAGCACGCCCTATTGTACTTGTCTGCGAGTCCAGCCAGCACCAGCAGAGATACCGTGTGGAATCTCGATGAGTGTTTAGACTGGCTGGCCATGCACTGCAGCCTCGACGAGCTTCCCTCATATACGCGGGCGACGACTACCCAGCCCGTCAAGGAGCCGGAGGCTCCAAATTCATGGATAACTGGTGAGAGTGATACCGCCAGGCAGATTCTGCTACATGGGTTCATTATTGGCTAATTCTGGGGCAGATGCCGAGCCGTCACGGCCGTCGACACCCAATTCGGTACAAAGCAACAATAAAGCAAAGCGAGCGAAGAGCCAGTCCAAGGCATCAAGTGTCCAACTATCGACCCCGTACGACTCCGACAGCTCGCTCGATCCGGACAATCTCGTAACGGATTTCTTGGACTTCCAAACCCGGCTCTACAATCTGCGACCCGAACTCTTTGACCGACTGAAAAAGGGCAAGAAGGGCGCACAGGGACTACAAGCAGATGCTTTAGATGAGCCCGAGGTCGTGAAACTTCAGCGGAAAATCATGAGGATTGAAAAGGACGTGTTGTTTGACCGAGATGAGGCTGAATACCAGTGGAGAGAGAAGCTGGACCAGCTCAGAAAAGATGCAGCGTTTTCCCGACGGGCCACGCCGTCGGGAAATGAATCTCCTGCTCCAAAGCCCGCGGCACCTGAAAAACAAGAAGAAAAACCCCCATCAGAATTAGAAGACGACGAGAATAACGACGAAGGTGCCGGCCTTTTTGGTGACATGTTCCAAGCAGCGGGACCAATAACAGAGGTTGCTACGGATACAAACGGCTCGGATATAACAGTCACGCTTCGAGACTTTGGAAAATGGACAGGCCTTAACCCTCGCCGTGTTCTAGAGGAAACATGCAAGGCAAGGTCTGTATTCTACGCAATCTGGAAAAAGTAGGGTAACGGGAGATATAGAGCTAACCAACCCTTACAAATTAGGGACGCTGGGTGCACATTTACTTATAAGGAGATCTCCTCGGGATTTTCCAACAGAAAAGCTGTTGAGGTGCGATGGTCGAAACCGCAAGATGCTCCATTCTTAATATCCTTGGATCTGGTCACGATTAAATCCTCGCCGTACGCAACCTTTGTCTCCATGGACGAGATTGCAACCCCGACGGCACAGCAGGCAGAAGCGTACATTTCAACCCTCATCCTATTCTTTTTGTTCCCTCAGAACTCAAAAGAAGGCAAAGCATATCTACGCCTGCCAGCCGTGTGGAGAGAACTTTGGACAGAATTGGCTGCTGTGAAGAAGGTCCAGGAGGACGAAATCGACAAACAGACGATCAGAGAGCTCAGGTCTTTGATTCAAGATAACTCGGCTACTTTTGAAGACGACGTCGTGCTTTTGGACAACTTCAGGAAACGAAACGGCGCGGCCAACAGGTTGGAAGGTCCTTCCAAAGGTCGTGGGGGAGACCCGAGTCTCTCGGACGATATACTACGCAACACGTGGGTGGATAAGGCCTCGACGCCTTTTTTCCAGCATATGATGCAGGGCAGAATGAACCTGCCGATTTGGAAGTTCAAAGAGGAGATCCTCAAGACTCTCGACACGCACCAAGCCATGATTATCTGCAGTGAGACCGGAAGTGGGAAAAGTACTCAAATCCCCTCATTCATTCTGGAACACGAGCTCTTGAACAACCGCTCCTGCAAGATCTACGTAACCGAACCTCGCAGGATCTCTGCAATCTCGCTGGCGCGCCGAGTGAGTGAGGAGCTGGGTGAAAACAAAAACGACGTGGGAACCGCCCGGTCTCTCGTTGGTTTTGCCGTTAGATTGGAGAGTAAAGTCAGTGCGTCGACGAGACTGGTTTTTGCGTACGTATCTTCTTTCTACTTTCTCACGATGATGATGTCTAACGTTCTTCTAGAACAACCGGTGTCGTAGTACGAATGTTGGAGCGACCAGAGGACTTCAAAGATGTCACTCATGTGGTTCTGGACGAAGTCCACGAGCGGTCCATCGATAGTGACTTCCTACTGATAGTTCTTCGCCGGCTTATGCAGCATAGGCCCGACTTGAAGCTAATCTTGATGTCTGCAACCCTGGAGGCACAACGATTTTCCACTTACCTGGGCGGGGTTCCTGTCCTCAACATACCGGGCAGGACTTTCCCAGTCGAAATCAAGTATCTGGAAGATGCGATTGATATGACCAAGTATCACGTCACGGAGAACCAGTCGTCTCATTATCCGCTTGATGAGGACTCGGAAGATGCTGCATCCGAAGGCATGGCGAAAGATGAGCCGGGGGGCATTCTGGCCACGCTGGACCGCTATTCTAAGCAAACTAGAGACTCGGTGCTTCGATTTGACGAGTATCGGTTAGACTATAGGTTGATTACTAGGTTACTGGTACGAATCGCATCGGCGCCTGATATGGCGCAGTACAGCAAAGCCATTTTGGTCTTCATGCCTGGCTTGGCCGAAATTCGCCGCTTAAACGATGAAATCGCCTCGGAGCCAACCTTTGAGAGTGGATGGATTGTGCATGCACTCCATTCTTCTATCGCCAGCGAAGACCAAGAAAAGGCGTTTGTGGTGCCACCTGATGGGGTGAGAAAGATTGTCATCGCCACGAACATCGCAGAGACGGGTATCACTATTCCCGACATCACGGCCGTCATCGATGCTGGGAAAGAAAAGACCATGAGGTGAGCTCGTGATGAGCCAGTCCATCAGGCAACAAACTAACATCGCAGGTTCGATGAGAGACGACAGTTGTCAAGACTGGTGGAGTCTTTCATCTCCCGCGCCAATGCTAAGCAGCGACGAGGTCGAGCAGGGCGTGTGCAGAACGGCATTTGTTTCCATCTGTTTACCAAGCATCGACATGATACATTGGTCTGTAGGCCCTCTTGACAAATCATTGGTTTTGGAAGATACACGTACTGATATGGAATCAATGTAGCTCTCTGAACAACAAACTCCCGAGATGCTGCGACTTTCCCTTCAAGACCTTGTTCTCCGGGTCAAGATTTGCAAGTTGGGAGAAGTGGAACAGACACTCCTTGAAGCAGTGGACCCCCCCTCGTCAAAGAACATTCGCCGCGCGATCGATTCTCTCAAGGAAGTGAAAGCCCTGACGAACAGTGAAGCACTTACCCCTCTAGGAACACAGCTGGCTAAGCTACCCTTGGATGTGTTCCTGGGGAAGCTTATCATTCATGGCGCCTTCTTCAAGTGTCTCGATGCTGCGGTCAGCATTGCGGCGATCCTATCGTCCAAGTCGCCTTTTGTGAATGCTGTAGGCTCCAACTCTCAACGGGACGCGGCCCGGTTGTCTTTCAAAAAAGGTAGGCAATATTGAGTGAACAGATTGATTTTTTTTGGGGGGGGGATCGCTTTTGCTGATGGCACTATATAGGCGATTCGGACCTCTTGACGGTCTACAACGCGTATTGCTCCTGGAAGCGAACTAGAAGCACGCCGGGAACCAACGAATATGCATTTTGCCGCAAGAACTTTCTCAGTATCCAAACGTTATTGAACATCGAGGATGTGAAATTGCAGCTTCTAGTATCGATTGCCGATGCCGGGCTCCTCAGTCTGGATGCTACGCAGAAGGCTGCCCTGAATAGGTTGGTCTTACTCTGACTTTCTAGCTGCTTCCTCTCTCTGACCATCATCCAGAGCTCGTTCCAGTGGTAGACAGCGCCAGTTCTTTGTCATTCCCGAGGCCTATGACATCAATAGTAACAACGATACGGTCGTGAATGCGGTGGTCGCCTGGAGCTTCTACCCCAAGCTGCTCACTCGCGAGGGCCGCGGCTGGCGCAACGTGTCGAACAACCAGACCGTCTCTCTGCACCCGACCTCGGTCAACAAGCAGACAGACGGGTCGATAAAATGGCTGTCCTACTATCACCTCATGCAAGGCCGGAACCGGGCGTACAATGCCCATGATACTAGTGCCGTTGATGACTTTGCCATCGCCCTGCTATGCGGAGATGCCGAATTCAAGGTAAGGGAACTGCTCCTGCTCTTCCATCCCCGCAGAATAACCTCGCACTCACAGTATTCTTAGATGTACCCCGGCGTGATCACGATCGATGCCAATCGGATCCGCTTCTCGCTCCGTGATTGGAAGGCGATGCTTGCAGTGAAGATCCTCAGTGCGCGTGTGCGCGACATCCTCGCTGGGACGTTCCGAACCCCACACAAGGTCCTGACATATAAGCAGCAACAGTGGCTTGAGATTTGGCAGCAAATCTTCTCGCAGGCTGGTAATGAAGCCAAAAGGCCAGGGAAGTAGTTTGACTACTTCAGGTATGTACGGTAGTTCACGTTACGGTTTGGGTGGACACTGGATAGGTAGATATCTTTGGGAACTGGGGAGAGGTTGGCGCGGCTTCTTCTTTTTTTTTTTTGGTCTTGCTTTTTTTGTTCTTTTCTCAACTGCTACTTTGGCAAAGAGAGTGAGCCGGTTGGACAGCGAGAAGCTTCCGCCTTGGAGATATTGAACAGACAGAAACATATCCAATGACAACCATTGCAGAGGCCATGAGGACCGACTGGCTCTCTTTTGACGTGAGCCGGAAACAACGAGTCGTTGGCACCCAATCCTCTGTTACAAAGAAAAAGAAAAAGAGAGACCTACTAGGCTACCACTACCGAGACACCTTACCATCTGAAATAACAGGCCACCGATGCGGACCAGGGGGATTGAACGCCTTCCCTGCGCAATTTACGAGAATCCTTCGCAGGAAGTTTTTTTTCTTTCCGACATATCAGGAGAGAAAATGAGCTATTGACTAATAGGCGCGGAAGCATTGGTCATCAGCGAATTGATTAGACCTCAATCCATATGAACCTGGTCAGATTGAGAGGCAAAGTTGCTCCTCATCCACGATTAACCAACTATAGGGAAGGGGACTAAGTATGTACCTAGGTAGTATCTTCTCTGCCAGTATCGGCCTCCTTGATTGACTTACCCGCAGCTGTTTTCTGCTTCGAGAAAACGACGCTGGGTTGACGATATGCAGGGGTTGTCTTCAATGCAATCGTGGGGCTAATAGTAATCCTCCCAATGGTCCAGGACCTGACGGTCAGGTCGAGCGGTTCAGGATTCCTGGCTCTGTATACGAGCGGACCAGGAACCATACCAATGCTCAGCAAGTTCCAGTCTTCGGCCTTCGCTTGTGCACTTCTCTGATCCACATCAGATGATGGATACGACGGAGTAGTAAGTACTGCACAGTCCCAGACGGTTCGTTCTTCCTTTCTCGGGCGCAAGAGCATACCTGAAATGACCCTCCCTGAGGTGCAAGATGCCTCTTATCTAATTGGTATAGTGCTGGCACTGATGCATGAACTTCTAGATGTTTACCCTTTCCCTCCTTCTCCTTCATACGAACATGGGGTCATTATTCATCCATATGTACTACATAGTATGAATGCAACCCTTCCCCCCCCCCCCCTTCTTCAATTACCAGCCAACCAGCGACCTCTGATTTCAAGACACTCTGACCGGCAAACCCCAGAGGGCCCGTCGGGGCGCAGGAACCACCCACCACATCCAATGCTTGGTCAAGCTTGGTCAAGCTTGTGTTGGCGCCACTCCGGTCCACTTGCTGCTGAGGCTGCCCGTCCGGCCACTCGTGAGGCACGCCCGCTACACGTGTGTGGGGCCTGCCAAGCCGCGATCGATCTCGGAGAAATGATGGCGCCGCCAGCCGTCTTGCGGAGCCGACGCCAAGCAAGAGCTGTTGCGTGCCCACGTGCGCTATTGCCAGCACGCGAAGGCTCACGCGCGCAACGAGAAGATTGGGAAAGCGTGATATTATACCCAGATAGCGTTCCTTCGGGAGTCAAGGAGCGCAGACAGTCAGGACTTGCTCCGCTACCAGGGAATGGGCCGGTGACTCCCACCGACAAGGGGACGCAACAGACTGGACTGTACTATATAACCTGGACGAATCCCCCCCCCCCCTCCTCAGGTTTCTTCTGCTTCAGTGCGATTCATCCTCCTCCTACCCAGCTCTCACTGGTAAATTAAGCCTGCGGCTCGAGATTCTTCCTCACAATGCAGACCACTCTCGCCGTTCTTGCCGCTGGCCTGTCTCTGGCCGCGGCGCAGACGATCAACACCTCGGAGCCCACGCTGGCTGAGATTCGCGCTTCTCAGGCCGTTGTCAAGCCCTACTCGCCTACCTCGAGCGTCAAGGGTCTGGCTTTTGATCGCTTCTACCAGGTCTGGCTCGAGAACGTGGTAAGTTGATCAACGTCCACTTGAATCAAGGGGGGGGGATCAACGCGTTACTGTCTTTTTTTTTTTTTTTTTTCTTCTTTTGCTGATTGACAGGACTTCACCCACGCGGAGCGTGATTCGGACCAGGAATGGCTCGCCAAACAGGGTATCCTGTTGACCAACTACTTCGGCACTGGTCACACCTCGGAGCCCAACTACTGCTCGGCCGCCAGTGGTGACAGTTACGGAATGGACAATGATGACTTCCATCAGATCCCGACCAACGTCTCGACCGTTGCGGATCTCCTTGAAACCAAGGGGATCTCCTGGGGCGAGTACATGGAGGGCCTTCCCTTCCCCGGTTTCCAAGGGTACAACTTCTCCAACCAGGAGACGTACGCCAACGACTACGTGCGCAAGCACAACCCCCTGATCCTTTTCGACCAGATCACCAACAACGCGACCAGCCTGCGTCAGATCAAGAACTTCACCAGCTTCTACGATGATCTAGAGAACGAGACCCTCCCGCAGTGGGCGTTCATCACCCCCAACATGACCAACGATGCGCACGACACCAACGTGACCTACGCCACCCGTGTCTTCCTGCGTCCGTTTGTGGAGAACCTGATGAACAACACCTACTTCTGGAACAACACGCTCCTGATGCTGACCTTTGACGAGTCGTACGACTACCCCATCCCTAACCGTGTGTACACCATCCTGCTCGGCGGTGCTATCCCGGACCACCTGATCGGCACCGAGGACGACACCCTATACACCCACTACTCCAGCCTGGCGACCGTGGAGGCCAACTGGGGCCTGCCCTCGCTCGGCCGCTGGGACTGCGGTGCCAACATCTTCCAGCTGGTCTCCAACGCCACGGGCTACACCAACTACGACGTCGACACCACCAACCTGCTGATCAACAGCTCGCTGCCGGGTCCCCTGTCCCTCTCGGAGTACTCGCAGTACCGCTCCACCTGGCCCGTCCCCGCGACCGAGGGCAAGTGCTCGGCCGGCAACGGCATCCTCAAGTCCGTCGTCGACATGTACAAGGGCCGCGAGCCGACCTACAACTACACCGACCCCTTCCCCTACGATGTGAGCGCCGGACTGGACGTCGGCATCTCCTTCTCGCGCAACGGCACCGTCTACGTGACCGGCACTAACACCTCCTTCACCGAGGCCACCTCCAACACCTCCACCTCTTCTTCCAGCTCGGCTTCCTCGTCCGCCACCAGCGGTGGTGCCGGTATGACCTCCACCAACTTCGGTCTGCTGGCTCTCGGCCTGGCTGCCTTTGCTCTGGCGTAATCTGATTCTTTTCTTTTTTTTTTCTTCGAATGATCTTGCCATGACTGCTGATCATGGATGATGCTAATGCTCCTAATGAGTACTATGTAGGAATATAATCCAACTTGAAATCACTGGTTTATATATATATATATATATATGTAACGTAAGCCTGCTGCCACCAGTTAGCTTATATGGTCTTCCAGTACCGATGTAGAAGCAGATGCGCCTCATGCAGTGCATATACATACATTGACAGGAGCGTCGTAGTCTGTACAGCACATTTACTACCTATATCTACATATATCTACATATATCTACATATAATTACATCTACAACAGATGTAAGCTTGGAAGATGTCATTCCTATATTACACTATTTGTCTTCTGGTTTTATTCTCTTTCCAGACAACGGTAGAAGTTGAAATGTACTACCAGTCAGTCTCGAAGATGATGGAATGTTGGTCTTCGATTGTTTTATTAATACCCCGTCAGTCTTTGAAAGGACCTCAGTGGACTGTTTATTCTCAATCTATTGATTGGATGCAGTATTTCCAAGGTATAATCCAAGGATATATCTATACTAGGGAAGCATATTTCTTGTTCATAGATCAAGTGTGTAATTTTCTACGCAACATTGGTACTTGTAAGACCAAAAACCGACAACGAGTTCTCTTTCTCTCTTTGATAGACATTCAAAAATTGTAGTATACTACATAGTTAACTAGTTAACTAGTAACTAGGTATACCTACTATGTAAGTACTAATCTTACCGCCTCGAATTCTACAGCGAAGCTGCAAGGAGTCGGACGATCTTGTGGGATTCTGGATTGCCACCATCGCGTGGCTGGACTCCCAGCCTCAGCTTGTAGGGAACAGCGAGGAGAGAGAGCACGGTCAATCCTTGCCTGGAGGCTGGGCAAAACAATGTTGAACAGGAAGTCCATGTGGCGATCTTCAAGAGTTGCCAGCCGTAGGAAAAGGTGTTGTACGACACCGGGAGCCTGATCTGCGAAGCCCATCTAATTAGCTTCTAGAATACGAGGTAGTAGGTACGGGAGTTACTCTATAAGTAATCGGGTCCGAGAGAAACTATTAGATAGTGGACAGGTCATCGGATACGTAATCGTACGACTGGAGGTTACACAACGGCCTTGCAGCATCCCTTGATTGAGCAAGGAAGAGTACCTAGTAGCAAAGTGATAGCAATAACAGTAGTGTAGTAGTGTAGTAGTGTAGTAGTTAGTAGTAATAGTAGTAATAGTAGTGCTAGTAGTAAGGTAGTGTTAGTGTTATTCTATACGGAATAACAAACTGCCTGTATATAACAACGATCTAATCTACACTCGCATATGCACTACGGGACGCTGCAGGTCTATTCTTAGTGAAACAGACAATATCTAGTAATAGTACTATCAATATTACTCCGGAGTACGGAGGACGTACGGAGTACTTATCTAAGACTACTAAACTATACACAGGTACCTAGTAGTACCTATGGAGTAAGTGTACTGTAATACTGTATACTGTATACTGTATACTGTATACTGTATACTGTAATATATAATACACTAGTGGCTGATCCGCCAACGCACCGCCAGCTGGCGTGGGGGGAAGGGGAAAAAACAAGTGACGTGGTCGTTGCGCCCGCCAGTCGATAGTCGCCCGGATCAGAATGTTGAGGAGAGAGTCAAGTCGAAGGTGTTTTGCAATTTCCAGAGTACTGCTCTTTCTTCAGAGGACAGCGGACAGCGGACAGCGGACTCTGTACAGAGTACCTGTACAGAGCAGAGTAGAGAGAACTCCGTCCAGAGGACTCTTACTACTCCGTAGCTGCACGACGTGCAGTCGATCGCGGATGCATGCGAGGTTAATTGGAACAGTGCACTCGATGGAGAGTATGGAGTATCGACGGAAGACTACGGAGCGGATAGTACTAGTTGATACCGGAGGATGTTCCGTTGTAGTAGGGTATTTCTTGTAACTAGTCAATACAAGTACCTGGTGAGTATACCTAGTACCTAGTAAGTACCTACCTAGGTAGTAAGTACCTAACTTATAACTAACCGGGAGATCGACATGTCAGTAGAGTAGGTAGATATTCATATATCTGTATATGAATATATACTATGAATATTATTAGGTACTCTGTAGGTATGCTTTCTCCGATACTTCCTACCTACCTAATGTACTACTACCTAGTAGTTAGGTACCTAGGTACATAGGTACGTAGTAGGTTCGCGCTAACTAGGTAGAGAATCCATCATCTGGCCAATCAATCGCCATTAGATAAGCTTCAAGTCACATTTCCTTCAGACCTTTAATCTACTCCGTACGGAGTACGGAGTATTCTGTAATAACTATGACTAGCCGACTACCTAGTCTCCGGAGTCCTCCGTGCTCCGTGCTCCGCGCTCCGCGAGTCCGTCTGTTGGGACTCTACGAGTCCTCCGTCGTCTCGCTGTTGAGGAAGCAAGGGATGATCGACTGAAGAGCGGTGAGAGGCCTAGACCGGCAGATTGATTAGACGAGGTAGATGCCCAAGTAGATATCTGTGTAGTAAGTAACTATTTGGTTATTTAGATACCTAGATACAAGCACGGAGTCGCGTCTTAGGAGAATGGGATGATACTAGAGATGTAGGGTAATCATGCTAGATATTAGTGAATATCTGAATCTGGTAGATCCACACGGGTATAACCGTGATTCTTCGCAGGACTAGTCCGTAGAGAATACTCCGTTAGGACCTGGTACTCTGTACGGAGTACGGATTCCTAGGTACTAGGTAGGTACCTACTTAGTAGTTACTTACTACTGTAAGACAATACTAGTACTAGACTAGCTACCTAGTAAGTAACTGATGTATCGATTGCAATCTGGACCAACGATCAGGGGCGATCACGGGGCAGCTCGAGTGCAAAGCAGCTGACTAAGCCAAAAATCCCGCAGCGGGTCACTAACGCCGATCGTCCCGAAGCCTTATAGTGACCCACAGGAGTAATAGGTACAAATAGGTATTTGTACCTAACCTACTAGTACCTAGTACCTAGTACCTAGGTACTAGGTAGTTAGTACCGAGTAGGTATATACCAGGTAGTCCTCTACAAACGATACTGATTCACCTTGCGTGGAAGATAGCATACTAGAATAGAAGAATACAATAAATAATATAATACCTACTAGTAGTACGGAGTAATATAATACTAATACTAACTAACTAACTAACTAATCAAACGCAGGGTAAGGCTCCATACTAGTATTCCTCTAGTCAACTGTCACCGCCTGTCCCTGCTGACGGACGGCTGGGGCCAGCACTGACCGGGTCCACTTGGGCCTGTACGGAGTATTGAGCTATCCTCTGCTACTCTCAGTCGATTCATTCCTATCCTCCATTATTTCTCACTCGTCTGTCCATTTTCTATTCCATTCTCTATCCTATCCCCTCCAGATCAATCCTACATCCTCACGCTCTCAATTCCAATCCAACCGAAAAATCCAGGTACGTGGTGTGTTGTCGTGTGTTGATTGTTTACCTCCCTAGTACCTCAGTACTCTACTAGGTACTCTGTATTTATCCAGCCGCCGTGTCTCCCCCCTCTCCCCTCCTCCTCTCTTCCCCCCGAAAAAAAAGCCCCCATCGGTCCCTTCTCGGCCTGCCTCTTCATTCATTGATTTATTTTTTTTTCTTTTCTTTTTTCATTTATTTTCTTTTTTTCATTTTTCTATTTTTCTATTTTTCTATTTTTCAAAAATTGATTTTGTTATTATTGATTATTGGATTTCATTTCTTGCTGACCTGACTTGGTCGCCTTCATCAAGGGGGGCTTAAGAACACTCCTCTTACTACTCACTTACTCCTCTGTACACACTTTGCCTCCTCCATCCTCCTCCTGTTCTCCTGCAGACAGCCTGCAGCTGCACCAGTGCATCTTCAGATCGCTTCAGATTATTGTGAGTGGCTTCTCTCTCTCTCTCTCTCTCTCTGTCTGTCTGTCTGTCTGTCTGTCTGTCTGTCTCGCGACGCGTCGGTGCTCAACGGGCCGGTCAAGGCTGTCTTCCCACCTCCTGCGTTTGCCTTGTCCTCCTCCCTCCCTCTCCCTCTCCCTCTCCCTCTCTCTCTCCCTCTCCCTCTCTCCCACTCCCAGCCTTCCATCTCCACTCGACCCATCATCGGATTTCCTTTTATTTCTATTGATCCCCGGCTGTGCTCCAGCCCTGGGTTTGCTGCGAGCTTGAATTAAATAAATTACAAGCTCCCGGCGATCCTTCCCGCCGCACCCACCGACTTCTGCCGCCGCCGCTTCTGCTTCTGCTTCTGCTTCTGCTTCTGCTGCCGCTGCTGCTGGTGGATGACCTGCGTTGCTTTTGCTTCTAACGATCTTGCTTAACGACCCTGCCTGCTTATGACCCTGCCTTCTTGTTTCATCTTTTTCTTTTATTCCTTCTCCTTCTTCTTCTTCTTCTTCTTCTCATGACCTCACGAATTTAACTGTCGACTACGATTGCCTGTTTATTGACTCGTTCTTCTCGTCTCTTCTCCTAGACTTACGATCTGACGACCGACCGTCCCTCGCGAGATCTCCCGACCGTGTCTCCCCCCCCAAAATACCAACGATCGCCTTTCTCAATAAGAACCCAGAATCTGAGATCTCTCCGATGGTTCGCCCGCTTCGTGGCTTTCTCCCTTGACGATCTGATACGAGACCCATGAGACTGTACTTCTGTCTGCTTTGAGCCTTTTGCCAGCGATCGATTTACAGCCTGTTTGATTTTGATCAGTCATTCTTCTTCTTTCTGTTTCGATTCTTTTCATCGCCTTCCAAGCTTGGTCTTCTTTCCTATCATCTGGGATCTGTTTTTTTTTTTTTTTACTGAATGTAGATTGGCATTGAGCACGCTGCATTAGCCTTGACATTGTTCCCTGAGCGTTCCTCCACGAACTTACGACTTGTTGTTGCTGTTGATCATCATCCTTTTTCTCACTTTTTTTTCTGTACGCTCGGTTTCTCATCACCGTCGTACACACTCCCTCCTCCTTTCCGTCACCTCTCCTCTTTCTCTGGGGTTTTTCCTCCTCCAACCGAAAAACTGGAGCTACCGTCGATCTCCCAGGTCCACACCCGAGGCCCAGTGGATATTCCCTGGTATAACCATCACGCCGCCGAACGGCCCTTGCTTTCTGGTGACAAACTCCCGGCCCTCAGCTTACCTGCAGGCGCCCAGCCGCCCTACGCGGGCCACCTGTCCTTCCGGACCACCAGCTACCAGGACGCCTCCGCCTCGTCCGGGTCGAGCTCCGTCAGTGGCCGGGCCAGCTTCTCCGGCTCATCGGCCTCGGCGCTCAACGAACCCAGGAGTCCCCCCCTGCCCGCTGACCTGGGCTCCTCCTCCTCCTCCTCCTCCTCCAACTCCGCTGCCGTCGCCTCGATAGCGACCATTACCGGCAGTGGCAGCCACGCTCGCCTCTCCCTCGACTCCTCCGCTTCCGGCCCCGCCGACTACGGCTTGCCCGTCTCCAACCCGACCACCACCGAGCCCTACTACCCGGCCCCCTCCTCGCTCCACAGCATGAATCAGACGCAATCGTACATGGACGTCCATGCCTCACATCTGGCCTCCTCTCAACCCTATGGTTCTCAGGGCGCCTCCACCGCCCTCGCCCATTACCCCCCGTACCATCAGCAACCTCCCATCCTGCAGCCCACCTCTTCCTACGCCCCCGCCTCCTACTCCCAGTACGGCTATGCCAATGGCGTCGCCTCGCCCCAGTCCGTCTCCCAGCCCCCAGCCTCCAGTCTGAACGGCCAGGTCGCCGGCCAGCTTCTTCCATTACCAGGTATTTTGATCTCTCAACTCCTCTGTCTCGACACAACTAACAGTCAAAAAAAAAAAAACAAAGTGTCTAGCCATGCCGTCGCTCCTCCCGGCTACGGCAACACCTCCGGAACCCCCATGCAGGGCTACGTTTACGACACCACCGGTCAGATGGCTCCCCCGGGGGCAAAGCCTCGCGTCACCGCCACATTGTGGGAGGATGAAGGCAGCTTGTGCTACCAGGTCGAAGCCAAAGGCGTTTGCGTCGCCCGTCGCGAGGGTATGTTCTATGATTATTTTCCCTCTTTTTTTTTTTTTTTTTTTGGTACTAATTGTCAAGATAATCATATGATCAATGGCACCAAGCTGTTGAACGTCGCCGGTATGACCCGCGGTCGCCGCGATGGCATCCTCAAGAGCGAAAAGACCCGTCACGTCGTCAAGATTGGTCCCATGCATCTCAAAGGCGTATGGTAGGTTTTTTTTTTTTTTTTTTTTTTTTTTTTTTTTTCTCTAGGGTGGAAATACTTGAGCGAGCGCTTTCGCTTTCTGTGTTGTGTTTGGTTTTTTTTTTTTTTTTTTTTTTTTTTCTTTCTTTCTTTCTTTTCTTTTGCAACCATTCGAACCATCTGCTTTTTTGGGAAGTGTACTCAATTCAAATAGGATCCCCTTTGAGCGTGCCCTCGAGTTTGCAAACAAGGAGAAAATCACCGATCTGTTGTACCCCCTGTTTGTGCACAACATCGGCGGTCTGCTGTATCATCCGACGAACCAGACACGCACCAACCTGGTCGTGCAGGAGTCCCAGCAACGGCGGCTGGAAGGCCCCCCTGCCGGAGCGCGCCCTATACAGAACTCCCCCGCGGCGGCCACCCTCCACCATCACTCCCTCCAGTCCTCCTCCGCCCCCTCGCATCTCAGCCAGGCTCCGCCGCCCGCCGGCCCGCGCCCCGTTCTGGATCGGGCACACACCTTCCCCACCCCGCCCGCCAGCGCATCCAGTCTGATGGGCGTCAACCCGGGCCCCTCGGGATACGACTCGTGGAACAGCCAGGGCATGAATACGTCCGCCGTTCCCCACTCCCAACCGCTGTCCATCGACACGGGTCTGAGTAACGCCCGCTCCCTGCCCACTACCCCAGCCACCACGCCTCCGGGCTCCAACATCCATGGCCTCCCCGCTTCCTACCAGAGTCAGTCCGGCTACGACACCGCCAAGTCCTACTACTCGGCCGCTCCCGGCCCGCACACCCAGTACGCCGTCTCGCATGCGCCACTCCCGCCATCGACCATGACCGGCGGTTACGGACACTCTGTACCGGCCATCGCGGGCTACATGAAGAATGACATGGGTCCGCCGTCCTCCCATGCAGCCCGTGGCGGCGGTCAACATGACCCGGACGGAGCCGCTGACGTGAAATCGGAGCAGCAGCACCAGCACCAGCACCAGCACCAGCAGCAGCGGTATGCCTCCCAGACGAACGGCGCCTCTGGCGGTGCCGCCGGCAACGAGCAGCACCTCACCGATCAGGAATCGGAGTATCTGCATGATGGAAATGCAGCAGCGGCGGCGGCGGCGGCGGCGTATAATGTCAACCGCGGCTCCTATACGTACACCACCAACCCATCGGTCAGCTCCCTGACCGGGGGAGACCACGCGCCGCTCGGCGCCGCCGATCTCACGGGTTCCCCCTCTCAGCAGAATGGATCGGGCCGCATGACCCCGCGGACCAGTGGCGGCGCTCCCCAGTGGCCGTCCGGGTATAACACTTCGCCTCGGCCGGGTGCTGTCGCTGCTGCTGCCGCCGCCGCGGTAGCCTCCAGCAGCCTCTACAATGTCGTCAGTGACACGCGTGGGTCGGGGGCCGGTCCCTCTGCCGCAGACGGCTACTCGGTGGCAACTAACCCGGCCGCCAGTTACTCGTCGGCAATGAACGGCTCACTAGCCGGAGGTTCGACCAAACGCCTCCGCGAAGATGATGACTCTGACCGTATCGTCCGCCCCGAGAGCCGCGGGCCCGAGTTTGAGCACAAACGCCGCAAGACTCTCACGGAAACGCCTGTCGTTGGCGGTCCCGTCGGCGGTGGCGGCGCGCCGCTCGCCCTTCAGCCCATGAAGACGGGTGGAGTCCTGTCTCGTCGTCGATGATCCCTGGAGATGGTTTTTTTTTTCCCCCTTCCCCCACCACATTCAGGCAAACAAAAATCATTCTCCCTCCCTCTCTCTCTCTCTCTCTCTCTCTCTCTCTTCTGCTTGCAATGAATTCAATGATACTGCAAATGATCATAACTCCTGTTCTCCCCATCGGCATGAGATACGATTTTTTTTCTCTCTCTTTCTGTTATAGACTACATGTCCAACCGAGAAGCGTATATGAAGTTCATTGATTCAATACTCGTTGTTCGTGAATGGGAAAATGGGCAGGTAGATGCCCTGGCAATGGCATTCGTCCTCTTTTCCTTTTTCCCCCCCTGTCTCCTCTCTCATGTGCTTCCCTGTTTTACTGAAGCAGTGTGTGTGTGTGTGTGTGTGTTTTACTCGTTTCTTTTCATATGGTTCGGTGCTCTGGGTTCATCTTTGTGGCGTGTGTGCATGTGTGTTGTGTCTTGCCTCGTGTGCGTGTGCGATTTCCCGGCTATACTGACGATCATGAGTGACGAATCTCTTACGAATTGATTAGTTTCCCCTTTTCCCCCCCTTTTCTTTCCTTTCTGTTTCTTGTTTCTTTCCTGCTTGGTTATACTGCTTGGTCATACACTCGCGGCGGTCGAGATGCTACGGTTACACACAAAAACGCAAAAAAAAAAGGACCGGACGCCATGGATATCCGCGATATCAGCGCCTAGTCATTTCGATGTTACAAAAGCATGCATGAATTATGATTCTGATTGTAGTGCAGTCTGGACTGCCCGTCAGTATAGCTGTAAGTACGGAGCATTCTGTAGTACAGATAGTCTTCGACTCATGAATCATTGTGGGACAGTTATTTGTCATGGTAGTATCTATCTCAGGTCTCTGTCTAGTGTTGCAGCTCTCTCGTCTACCTCGTTTATTCTATCTGGTCTAGTCTTCTGTGTAGCTACAATGTATGACGGTACCACCTCCTCTCCGAAAGCACCCTGGTATAATCGGGTAGGAGGTTCTACAGTCTGCAGGTATCCAGAAGAATTGGAAAGGATAGAGAGGATAGAGGGGGGAATGGAAAGAAAGGTATAAAAAGACCATCACCATCACCGGAAAAGAAGCAGATCACCATCATCAACAGCCAACAAGATCAAGATAGTTCAGCTCTAAGATGAAGTTCATTTCTCTCGCCCTGATCACCCTGCTGGCCCCCGCTCTGGGCGCCTCGATCCCCTCCTCCTCCTCCTCCTCCTCCTCCTCCTCCTCTCAGGAGAAGGAGATGAACCCCAACCGGTTCAACGAGGTGACTCCCAACCAATTCGACGAGGTGAATCCTCACCAGTTCAACGAGAGGGCCAACGTCTATCCTGGCGGTCCCCCCCCTCCTCCTCCCCCTCCTCCTCCTCCTCCTCCTCCTCCGCCCCCGCATCACTACAGTCTGAGCCAAGGCCGTGACCTGCAAGAAGACCGTGGTGGGCTCATCGCCCGCGCCGAAGAAGATGATCACCCGCACGCTGGATGGGGTGGACCAGGCTATGGTCCTGGCGGATACGGTCCTGGATGGGGTCCTGGAGGGTATGGACCTGGATGGGGTCCTGGGAGGGGATGGTCTTCTTCTTCTTCTACCCAGCCCCAGATCAGGGATGATACCACTGGCACCACTGCTGATAAAGCTGTATAGTCTGAGTATTTCTCTTTATTTTATTTCATATTTTTTTTTTTTCTGATTTGCATGCTTGATATGCTGATATGCTGATTATTTAGACGGAGCTCTGTCATGGATTCTGTGGCACTGATTTGGTTTGTCGCTGCGAGGGACTCTTTGGTTGGTGTGAGACGCCTATGTGTCGGATTCCTGGGGAGGGGTGTTTGTGTTAGACCGTCTACTAGACTGTCTTCTGTCTAGACTGGACTGTTGTGATGATGAAGGCATTGGTAGTTAGTTGAGAGTAAGAGAATAAATGCCTTCTTCAAGCAGTACATGGAGATGTAGCCCAAAATGGCAAAACCAAAACATCGCCCGATTAGGCAGGCGGGGTGTCCACCTCCCAAAGTTTGGCTCAACCAGGGATAACAGCCTGACCTCCTAAAGATTGATTGAAAAAGCTACCTTCTAACAAAACGAAAACGAAATGCCCGAACCAAATACGACAAAGCCGACTGCGCCGCCGCCAAAATGTATTCCTTCAAACCACGAGGTCTTTGATCCCTGGAACTCCGCCTCAACAGGCCACCAGCGCGCCGAGAACCCGTACTCGCACACGACCGCCTGGCGGGATACCCGTCTGCAGAAGCTGTCGGCCCAGTTCGCCAGTGATGCTTCTCGCAAACGGGCTGGTGATTGGCGATGGATCTCCGGCGAGGAAGCGCAGCGGCGGTCCCTTGGTTGTCAGGATATTCGGTCCTTTATGGGTGTGACCAAGCGGAGAGTGGAGGCGAAGGAAAACCTGAAAGTAAAGAAAGACCTGGAAAAGGGAGACCTGGAAAAGAAAGACCTGGAAAAAGAAGACCTTGAAAAGGAAAGAAAAATCCTCTCCGGTACAACTATCTACATCAACGGCTCGACCATGCCTACCATCTCCGACCACCGTCTTAAACACCTCCTCGCCGAACACGGGGCGAGCATCGCGATCGGTCTTGCACGCCGCTCCGTCACCCACGTCATTGTCGCGAAGCCGAATACACGCTGCGGACACGGGGTTGGAGGAGGTCTTGCCGCGGGGAAATTGCAGAGAGAAATCGACGGGAGGACCATCAGGATGGTCGGCGTTGAATGGTACCTACTTCCCGAACTAACCCCTATAATTTCTATGCTAATGCTGCTTGTAGGGCTCTGGAAAGCATCAAGGCGGGGAAACGATTACCTGAATCCCGGTTCGCCGTGGTGCATGCGGCGAGTCGAGGACAGCGCAGCGTCAAGGCGTATTTCTGATTTTTTCTTTTTCTACTGTACTATATGACTAACGACTGTAATATGTATGATAGATGAGCTGTATACTATTCTTAAACAGGTCATAATTCATCTCATGACTCATGTACTCATACATTTCAACAAAGAGTAGATAAAGAAAACTATAAGAATGCGCCCTTCCCTGGCCCGCTACCTGGTGTACCTGCTGGAGGCGGGGTATACGAACCATCCAAGCCACCTTCTTCAAATGGGAGAGGAGGTAGCGGGTTCGGATAGCGAGGGGGAGACGCAGACGTGATGGAGCGCAATGCGCTAGGAGCGGAGACGAACGCGCCACCCTCGGGATGAGACTGCTGATACTCTTGCGTATGGGTATAGTAGTGATGATGGTCTTCATAGGGGGGGAAAGCAGAGGTTGACACGGTGGAAACAGAGGCCCCGTGTGGACGGGTCCTGCCGCGGCTATCACTCGTGGTAGCATTGAGGACACCGCTGCTGTCAGGGTCAGGGTCAGGAGGATGTTCGCCAAACCTGGAGCTATTGGAAGAAGAAGATGACCACCTCCGCTCCAGCTTCTCGTCCATCAGATCGTCGTCTCGGTCCGTGGCCCGCGAATCCCCCTTGACGAGACCTAGCCTCTCTTCCTCCGTTGCGTTCCGCACCGCCTGGCGCTGGTCCGCCGTGCTGTTCCGATGTGACCGCCGGAGAATACCCCGAGATGGGCTGCCGGCAGCTTTGGGTGAGGAATGATGATGATGATGGTGGTGGTGGTGGTGGTCGCCACCGCCGCCGCCGCCAGGACCACCTCCAGCGCTGCTGGCGGTAGCCTTGGTGCGGTTGAAGACGGTATTGAACGAGAACTGCCGGCGCGCGCCGCCGTGCGGGGGCGGGTCGGGCGCCAGGTGGCTGTTCTGGCTGGGCGACTGTTCTCCCTGGACCTCGTCTGCCCAGGATATCGATCGCGGCGTGTCACTGCGCTGCCGGCCCGTGACGAGCTGGAACGGCGGCTGCAGGCGACCCGCCATCTCGTGGCCGTGATAGCTGGTGTCCACTGAGATGTTGGTCATGGCTACAGGGTGGACTCCATTCTCGTCGTCGTCGAGGTGCTGTTGGTCCTCCAGGGAGTGCCACTGTGCAGGCTGGCTATGGTGGGAATGCAGCATGGTTGATGCACGGGAGCGCAGATCTTGGAAGAACGAATGCCCGCCCTGCTTTGTGCTTGGCCGGCTCATGACCTTGCTGGTGTCGCCGCCGTTGTTTACCTCTCCTTCTTCTACCTCCTCTTCCTCGGGGAAACGAGACATGCCTAGAGGTGGGCGGTAACTCTTGACCGAACCCGGCGTTCGAGGCGTGCGTGGCCTGGACATGGTCGGGCCTTCGCCGATCACCGTCTTGCGGCGCCGCAGCCCGTCCCACTCGATGATCTCGTTCTCGCTGGGCGGGTTAAGCTGGTCTTCCTGTCGTTCCCGGAAATACCGCCGAGCCTCTTCGACCTCCATCTTCCGTCGGGCGGTGGAAATCCGCCGGATGATAGCTGCCGTGCCTCGGATGGAGTCTGCCTTGGGCTCCGACTCCGGGTCCTCCACCGCGGCCACCTCGCGGATCTGGTCCAGATCGCCCTTGAAGACCGCCGCGTCGGGGATATCCTTGGCAGATTTCGACAGCTGCAGCAGCACGACCCCGGAGCAGATCTGGAAGAAGCCCAGGATGACCGTCGTGATCTCGATCGCGGTCCCCTTGAAGCCGCGGAACAGGATGGCAGAGGTGATGATCGTGGCGCTGGTGAAGAAGACGTAGTACGTTGGTGTTACCAGGGCGGCATTGAAAAGGTTCAACGCTTTCTACGGAGGTTAGCCTGATAAAAAGAAGGTGTGTGTGGGGGGGGGGGAGCAGAGAAATAAGACATACATTCAGATAGATGATTTCTGTCAGTAAAGTGCAGATGACAAAAACCAGCAGGACATACATGAACCACTGGTTGAACTGGGCCTCTCCGTTGATCTGGGCGAGGATGGCGGAGCCCAAGCCCTGCGTGGCAACGACGCTGAGGCCACCGACCATGCTGCAGATGCTGAGATAGACGAACATACTCTTCTTGCCGTAGCGGGGGGCGACCCAGAGCGCGGTGAAGATGGCGCCCACGATGATGACGCCGGCATAGGAGAGAAACCCCGGCGCGATGACATAGCTCTTCATTTCCTGGATGTCGGAGACGGAGGACTGCTGGGGTGCGTTGAGGGCGATGACGACGGAGCCCAGGATGCAGCTGAAACAGCCGACCTTGCCGACGAAGCTCAGGCGCTCCTTGAGGAAGATGGCCGACAGGATGGTAGTAATGACGACCGACAGGGCGCCTAGAGGGGTGACCAGGATGGCGTCGACAAAGGCGTACGCGACAAAGTTGCAGATTTCCCCCAGGATCATCAGCGTCATCCCCGACCACCACCAGACGTTCTTGAGGTATCCGTAGCCTTCGCCGGCCTCCTCGTTGTACTTGGCATTGGCCTTGAGTAGGCCGACCTTCTTCAGCACAAACGAGACGCCGATGAACAGGCCCGACGACGCCGCCAGCGTGATCCCAACCACCTTGTACGTCGCCGACCGCTCGGAACTCGAGCTGTCCGACCGGGCGACAATATCGGCCGCATGCGACACGAGAGCCCCGGTGAGGTCCATGAAGCCCAACCCTCCGCGACAGGTCTCTTCCGTAAGGGGATGTAGCGAGCAGAAACAGCAGCAGCAGCAGCAGCAGCAGCAGCAGCAGTAGATGTTGTTTGAACCCCCTACTTCTTAAAATATGACGTGAGACGATTTCCTCATGCCGTTCAAAGGGGCGTCCTAATTATAGTACTCAGTACACTTTCCCCCCTCTTGCTTCTTTGACTGTTCTATTTCCGCCCACGCACAAAGCGGCAACAATCCTCGAAGCTGCAGCTATCGACCGATCGGCGAACCCGATGACCGAGACAAATCTGGATCGCGGTAAGGTGCAAGGATGCCCGATGGGAGGAATGTGGCGAGCACGCTTCAGTGGCAGTGTCAGTGAAGCAAGGCGGGTTAATCGGTCGGAGGCAGCTCGTGGGATTGGAATGTGGACGTTTGAGACGTTTGAGACGTCTGAAGACAAGACTTGAGTGAGTCCGTGTAAGACAGAGAATCTGTTGTGAATCTGCAGGATAAAAACAAGAAGAATTAGAATCAAGTCCAAGAAATGATGGAATAGGAGAAAGCGTTGTCCTTGGAGGAGGCTGGGCCAGCCGCACTTCTCAGCTGAAGTTCAACATACTCACTTATTTCCAGCGATATCCAGACAAAATCACTGATTTTATTGTACCCTTGAGCAAGTATTTCAACAAGACAGGAAAGGAGTTCAGAAACAGGCACGACCGCAAGGATGCTGGGGTCAAGAATATCGTGAGATCGTGCACTGCGCAATCTGCACCGCCCACGCAGGGCCTCGAGCCGTTTCAGCTTGCGTATGTCACTGCCACGAGTGGATCTGGTCCACTGGATAAGAGATCGTGATAAATTTAGCTGTCTGGGCTTACGGAGTATCTCATCTGTGATAAATTAAAATACTCAGAGTCTCGCTGTGCTTCTGTGTAGTGTGTATTTGTCTGACTTGAATAGATAGTCAATAAATTCAACGTCGTTCCAATTCTTAGGACATATTTACCCTTAAACTACAATGTCATAGACTAGGGACGATCAGAGCGTTCCATGGAACAGACCCTGCGTCTGTCCCTGAGTAACCATTCAATGGATGGTGGAAATTAAGAACCATGGAATATTACAGTCTATAAATATGCACACTGTATAGACAGACCAGCTGCCATTCATTCTCACGATCTCATGGTATCATAACTCAATGCTCATAAAACAATCGATAGACATGATCATAATGACTTGGAAACGGAAAAAACAAGGAAGAAAGAAAGGGGAAAAAAATCATCGCACATGATAACTCGGCTTGCGGTGCTTGTTCACCACCGGAGGCTCGTCGTCAGGGTACGGCGGCCGAATTTTCCCTGCAAGAGGCTGCGCGCCGCCCGAGGGTGCAAAGGCAGCGCCCGGTGGCACAGGCATCGCGAGATGATGGGGGAGAGAAGGGGTGCTGATCTCCGCCGCCAGCTCGCTCGGCTGGGAGGTGGGATACGGGATCGGAGTCTTGGGAGGCACGGGCGGCGGCAGCATGGGTTCGTAGACGTTGTCGGCGCTACGTCGGGGCGGGGACCCGTGCGATGCTGGACTGTGGTGAGTCACGACCTCACCGGCGGACCGTCGAGCGGGGGGGACGTGAAGCCGTTCTTGAGGTGTAGGGTGGTGTGGAAGAGTATCGCGAGAGGGTGGGCGGGCGGCGGAGTTCGTCGTCCGATGAAGGTATTCCGAGGGGACCTCGGCGGGGAGTTCGATGGCGAACTCGTTCGAAGGACGAGCGGTAGGAGCGGAGGACGCGGAAACGACAGGTGCAGAAGAATCTGTTGGTAGGCTGTCGTCACCATCAATATCGCCGTCCTCGTTGGCAGCTGCCGCCCGCGCCGCCAGGCGGCGGTGCATGCGCTCGATCCTTGCAAACCGCACGCCGGCCTCGAGGATGGACTTCTTGACCTCGGGTTTGGCTAGGTAGCGCCGGGTATTGGTGCTGATGTCGGCCAGCCGGTTCCACTCGTTCATGCCAAACTCGCCGACACCGACCTCGACGTTCCAACGGAAGTAATTGTCCTGGGAGACATTGCGCTTGCCCAGGTGGTTGCGCAGCATGGCCAGGTGGATGTCCTCGCAGCCTTCGATTTTGGAAATGAGGCGCCGCCGCGCTTCAGCAAAGGTCCCCAGCGAATCGCCAAAGAAATCCTCCCACCACTCGTGTTGGCGGCTGTTGGTCCCCGACGGGCGCTTACCCGTCCCAATACTGACAAACACCCCGATCTCGCGGCCGGGCCACTCGTTGACGGTCGCTTCATCCAACACCTGCGGCGCTGGGTTGTAAGTGCCGGCGCCCTCATCGATGAAGACGTGCTGGCCGATCTGGATCGGCTTGAATGCCAGTCCGGTGGCCGAGGTTGCCCGGCCAGCCTGCCAGACGGTGCAGTTGAATTCGGGCGGAGGCTCTTTTCTCGAATCGTATGATCGAAGGAGGACGGCAGACCCGTGTTTTGTCGTGCCTTTATACAAGGCTGTGACGGCTCTAATAGAAAGTTAGTGGGATAGATAAGACACTTGAGCTTTGAAGATAAAAGAGATATCTCACGTCTTGGTTCGGTATTCCCGATTATCGTAAAGAAGCGCATCTGGATTCCCCCATCGCAGACCGTTGATAAAGGTCGACCCCCGCTGGCTGAGAGGGGTTGATGGAGGGTTCGAGGCCCCCATCGTGCTCACGCTGCCCCGACTCAAGGAGCGCTGCGGCACGGAGGATGGGCTGAAGGGCGGGCCGGCCATGGAATTGCGCGAGCCGCCACGGGGCAGGTCGTTCCCCTCGGCTTCGAAGACGGTGTGCTCGCGCACGCACTCGCGGATCGCCTCCTCCAGCTTCGAGGCCTTGAACAGCGTAGACCGGTAGGGGATGCCCGCGATCGTCTTGTCGGTTTCAAACACCTTCTTCGTCATCCGCACATACACATCCTTGCATGTCTCCAGGTCGAGCCGCAGGCGCCCGAGCATCAGTGCAATCAGACCGCCCGTGCCCGTGCCAGCAATCAGGTCGAAATAGTCGCATGGTTTGGGGATTTCTTCGCGCCGCGGCGCCTTGCCCTCACATTCAACGTAGACGCGGTACATGAGTTCCTGTAGGATGATGAGCATCGAATATCCGCGGACCCCGCCGCCATCTAAGCAGTCAGCTTTCTTTTCTTCCTTTTTTTCTTAGAAAAAAAAAAAAATTCATATCCTGTCAAGTAGGAGGCATACCCAATGACAGGACCCTCAGTGGAGGGCCTTTGGTCGTGTCCTTGCGACGCAACCCGCTTTTGTCCATGACCGACTCCTCCGAGTTTCCTCCCTTCTCAACTCTTGATATTGTCTTTTTGTTTCGATGGGTTAAAAAATTCCCGACCTCCCACGTGGAAACTTGTTCGCCTTTCCCGTGGGTGGTATGCGACCTTGGTACGCGAGAGATGACTGACACCCGATCGGCGATGCAAACACCAGAACTTAAATAGTAAGAGATGATGATATTGCCTATTCTGCGATAAAAACAGTCAGGAACGAAGAACTGCCCTCTGGTTCGAAGCGTGCGGATCGTGCGGACTCACCGGACAGGGACTGCAGGCAGCGATCAACGGTAGGAACGGCAGGGAAGACAGGAAAATGCGAGCGAAGAAGTCGAAGCGAGAGACCAGGGACAAGCCGCCACAAACAGGTCGCACGAGGGAGATGCCAGACTGTGAAAAGGAGATGATCAGAAGACGAGGCCGTCCTTTCAGTGAACTTGGAGTTGTTTTTACTGGAGATTCTCCCTCCGACGACGCCCCTCAGTGTGGCGGTGCTGGCTCACTGCGTCATTCCAGGCGACCCTTCGGAGGTACAGAGAGAGAACATCCACCGCCAGTTTGGCAAGAGACTACCTAGAGGTATTGGTACCTAGGTAATGTACCTGGGGAGTACTAAGTATAACGTGCCTCCCTATAGGATAATTACTCCAGCGACACGATGGCAAGTGCCCAAATGGATGAGACCCAAACGAATACGACTGTTCGTGTGGCGGTGCGGGGAGTCACCCTGTCTCGCCAGGCAGTCATTTGAGAGGAAACAGATGGATAAATGGGTTATGCTCTATAAAGGTTCTAGCAGGAGATTGAAGTACGTAGTTTAATGGTCTAATGAGCAGAGAGCATCCAATGTACAGAGTAGTGGCTAACATAGGTATAAATTCATGGCTAATGATAGCATGATCATTAATCATTCCATTCTTCAATTCGTCAACCCTGGCCAGTCTATAGAGTATTAGCATTGAATGGAGATCTGTACACAAAAGAGGCTCACCATAGGTAGTGCGTTCCGCGATCAGCCAGGGGACCGTGACTTCATCGCCGACGCGGACAAAGTCTCCGTTGGACTCCTTACTTAGAAAGGCATATCGTCCAAAGACAGGACTGTACTTGGCACCCTTATCCACGCGGCGGTCCTTCATCAGCTTCTTCAAGATCTTCCCACTCTCCCCCTGCCCAGCCTTCCCTGTGGCGTAGTCGACATTGATGCTCGTGCACCGCACACAGTTGGCCGTGAGTAATAGACGAGTGCTGTCGCCGCCCTGCTGGTCCCCAATCGCCAGCTCGCCCCAGAAGTCCTCTTCCCACGCCGTCTCCGCGCCGGAGATGACGATATTCGGCCGGAACTTGGTCACGTCCATCACCTCGCCTGTTCCGATCCGCCCTGTGACGTCGTGCAGCGACGTCTCAGAGACAACAAGGTACGGCGCGCAGTCGGCGAACGTGATCCGCTCGTCTTCATCTTCACCACCGTTATCCCAGCCTAGATACGGAATCCTCCCTGCTACCTTGGATAACAGGCCGAACGCACTATACGATGACGACGAGGAGGAGGAGGAGGAGGAGGGCTGACGATGCGCAGAGCTCAGTCGAGGCGAAAACGTACCCAGGACCCGCCGTCCATTCTCACCCAGATACGCCAACACAACATCGTACCCGAACCATCTACTGAACCAGTCGTTATAAAGCTGGCCCATGTCGTACGCCCGGGTTGGGCTGCCGTGTATCTCGACCGTAATCCCCGCCGAGGCGCCCAGCTCGTCCACATCCGGCTCGAGCGGGATCTCGATCCGCCGGTCATTGCTTGTTACATTATCTTTTGCACCGGCGTCTTCCTGTCCCGTCTTGTTTGTTGGCGGGTGATACGTCACCACCAGCGTCCCAGGCGTGTGGTCCGTGGGGAAGATGATATCCGTTTGGAACAGCCCCATCTCGGGAATATGGGAGATGTGCATATTCTTGGGCTTCTTCTTCTTCTTCTCCTCCTCCTTCTCTTCTTCTTCATCCGGTACCCATTTCAGCAGCATGAACCGTCGATCATACTGGAAGCCTTGCCGGGTTACCCATGCGTCAGAGAGGGCGGTGGGTCGTAGCGATTTGATAGGGTACGTATATAGCTGTACTCAGCTGTTAACTAGGAGCCAACTATATCAGTCAAACTATCTCTCACCTGGCTGATCCTCATTTTGGTTGAGTAAGGACAAAGGTGAAGAGACGTTCTACATAATCACCTTAGGTAGGTGCCTCTGACCCAGGTCTAGGTTAGGCAGGCACCTACTGTCCACTACATCCAGGTTAGGTGCATAAATCCGAGGGACAATATCCGCTTATTAATATCCAATCGGAATGGTCCCCTGTGGAAGGACATTCCTTCCTCTTTCGGAAGGCACGTGAGACTGGCGCCAAGAGCCTCGAGGCCCAAGACTGACAGCGGGCGGCGGCCTCAGGTCGGAAGACTGTGGAAGATAGGTAGAGTCAAGAAATAGATCGGAATTAAGAGTCTACATAGCTAGTTACTTCCATACCAAGTCACTACTCAAAGTCATATACTGCTTGAGTGTTATCTTATACTGCTAGCTAAATAATTCTAGTTCTAACTCGACTTCCAGATAAGAATGGTATGATGTACAGAAACCAATAGAGTACCGGAATCTAAGAAGGGAAGAGAGACAAAATGAGAATAATCAAGTGGAGCCCGAGAAATGGGGTATATATGAGAATAATACCTCAGGAAGAAACCAGATCATATACACAAAACGCTCGATGGGGATATTATAGGAATAGATGGGGGAGGGAATCCGTTTCCAGCCCGGTCAAGCAAAAACACCAAGGGGGATGCATTTTGAAAGAGAAGGAGAAAAAAAAAATCCCCTCAAAGCCTTTTTTTAAGGGGGTTTTTCTTACAGCTTGGAGTTTTCATTCACGTCGTCCACCACGCCGGTCAGACCGGCATAGGTAGGGCCCAGACTCGACAGCAGGGCACCGACCTCACGCTCTAGGGCGCGGACCTCCGTGTGGGGGTCGTACATGCGGGACTTGATGTAGTTGTCGAGCTCGTCGTCGCGCATGGAGCGCAGCCCGGTCTCGCGGTCGACCTTGGCCTCCTGGGCGGCGCGGATGACCTTGCGGGCGACAACGACGCTGACGGCACGGATGCGCGTCACGTCCGGGTACAGGAGACCCTGCTCGAGCTCCTCGCCGGTAAGGGCTTCGGCCACCGCAGCGCCCGAGGCGTAGATCATGCTGTCCGTCACCTCGACCGCCTTGGAGAGGATCGTGCCCAGGCCAATACCCGGGAAGACGTACATGTTGTTGCCCTGGCCCGGGGAGTAGGTACGGGTCTCGCCGGCGGAGTTGGTGAAGGAAACAGAGGGGAACGGCGAGCCAGAGGCGAAGAGCACCCGGCCGTCGGTGTTGGTGACAGCGGTCTCAAAGTCACACTCGGACTTGGAGGACGGATTCGACAGCGGGAAGACGATCGGGTGGGTGTTCCAGTCGGCCATCTTGCGCAGGATCTCCGGGGTAAAGACGCCGCCAAGGGTGGACAGACCCATGAGGATCGTCGGCTTCACGTGGTCAATGACCTCGTCGAGCGTGCGCAACTGCTGGCCCTCATTGTCCTGGCGGGCAAAGTAGACCTTGTGATCGGCGAGCTTGTCACCGCGGTCGGCGGTGACCAGGCCCTTGGTATCAACGAGGTAGAAGCAGGCACGTGCCTCGTCCTCAGTCATGCCTTCGCGTACGAAGAAGTCGACGATTTGCTTGGCAACGCCCACACCGGCACTACCCGCTCCCAGGAAGACGGCACGGTGATCCTTGCAGGGGAGCCCCGAGCGCTTGACAGCGTTGATGACACCGCCCAGGATAACCGCACCGGTCCCCTGGATGTCATCGTTGAAGCAGGTGTAGGTGTGTCGGTACCGCTCGAGAGAGGGGAAAGGGTTCTTGAAGTCTTCGAATTGAATGACAATCCTATCCAGGTTAGTTTTTGGTTTTTTTGGGGGTTCTTTTGATTACAAGTTACTTACCCCGGCCACCTCTCAGTAAGAGCGGTCATCAGCTCGTCCATAAACTCACGCTCCTCTTCCGGGCTGATCTTATCCCGGCGACTACCCATGTACAGCGGATCTTCACGGAGGGTCTTGTTGCCAGTGCCCAGGTCAAGGGTCAAGGGCAGAGTGGCCTCGGGACGGATGCCCGCACAGGCAGTATACAGGGCCAGCTTGCCGATGGGGATACCCATGCCGTTGATACCGAGATCTCCAAGTCCGAGAATGCGAGAGCCATCAGTGATGACGGTGATATCGACATGGGGTTGCGGCCAGTTGGCAATGACGGCGGCAAGGTTGCCGCGATCCTCCCAGCTGAGGTACATGCCTACCAAGATGGTTAGTCTCTGAGACACTTTTTTTTTTTTTTTTTTTTTTTTCTTTAGCACACTTACCCTCGGGCTGCTGGTAGATTTCTGACCATCGTTGGCATGCTTCGCCAACCACAGGTGTGTAGATCAAAGGAGTCATTTCCTATTATGGTCAGTAGGGATTTATTGGAGAAGGGTTTTTTTTTGTTTTGTGGGCTGTACCTTCAGGTGGTCAGAGACCAGACGGTAGAACAGATGCACATTGTTCTTGCGGAGGGTACTGAGGTAGAGGAATTTATCGATAACGGTGGACTTGAGGGCCAACTGTGCCAGACCTGTGGTGAATTAGGTCAGTATCAAGTAGGGAGAGAGAGAGAGAGCCAAAAAAAAAAAGGTGGTGTTGGTAGCATACATCTTGTCTTCTGAACCTCGTACGACTCCGCACGCGGGGGTGTGAGGCCGTATGTGCGGAGGTATTTGCGGATATAGGAAGGGTTGGCAGTATCGTAGCTGGCTTCTCTATAGATGGGAAAAGAGATCAGTATGATGCAGAAAGAAAGCCAGGGGAGCGCGCCTTCGCGGCGACCAAAAAAATTGAAATGAAGACTCTTTTGTGAGGACTTACACCGGCGCAGCGTGGTTCACGTATGGGGTCGCGTGGACCGGACGGGACTGAGGGGCAGCAATGCGAGCCATCTTTTTTCCCGGATGCACGACCAGTGGATGTCTTCTGATGGACGGGCAAGAAGAGGGAGGATAAGATGAAGCAGGAGAGAAAAGGGAGCGAGCAGAAAGAGGTCTTGCGACAGGCGCAGCCCTGGAAGTATTATGTATGTGCGCTAACATGGCCCCCTGAACTGGATTGAGTCCACACAGGCATCCGACACGGGTCCGACTCTGGAAAGGCAGTTCCGTCAGAGCAAATAATCGTCAGGAATGGGAGTGCCGGGGGGGGGCGAGAGAGGGGGGGGGTCTCACCTAATGGCTATCTTGAGCAGGGTGATGACTCTGCGACATGAGATCGGGAAGAGTCGGGCACCAGGGGTGAGGGTCGGGATCGCTGTGACAGTGGATCTTTGGGCAGCCTTCAAAGGTGGCAGAGCCTAGAGGCGTCAAGAGAGTACGAACATGGGCAGCTTCACCAGTCATGAGCCAGGAAGACCGGGCTGGTCGTTGCCTGGCCCAAGGATTAATAAACGGGGCGGTCGAAACGAGGAATCGAGAGGACGACTTTTCGAAGGAGTGGAGCCTCGAAGCAGACCAAATGCGGAGAAAAGAGGGAAGAAAGACGAAAAAAGGAAAAAGAGGAACACGGACAAGGGCAAAAAAAGCCTCAACAAGTATCAACAGAAGCTCAACGGAGTTCCTGTGCTGGTTGCTACTGTGTACATGGTGGTACGGAGGCATTCCTTGAGGTTTTTTTTTTTTTTTTTTACAGGGGGAGGGAGGTACGTAGTAGTCCCTGGCGGTGAGAGGACATTACAGCAACATCTTCCCACACTGACAATCTGGTGACAGTCTTCTGATCGCTCAACTGTCATGCTATTATCATTGCTCTAGGTACAGAGTACCAATGCAACGAATTCTATTGAGGATTTCTATCCAGGTACGAATTACTAATTAATGACGAGTACTTTTGTCGTACTCTACCGAACTCCGACTAGTTTTCGGAGTAGGTGGAGCTGAGGGGAAATTTCTCCAACTGACTCCAACTCCTTACGCTGCGATGTACAGAGTACTGCTACTCATAGAGTACAGAGTACTGATAAACTGCTACACAGGGTGAGGCATTTATTTGGGTACTTCGTATAACTGCTAAATTAGGTATTCAAAAAAAAGTATACCTAGTACGTACCTAGTACCTACAGAGTCAATTGACTCATCCCTCAAGCTATCGAAGGAAGCCCTAGAATTGGAGCAGGAGGAAGAGGGGAACGCAGACGAAAACAAAAAAGAAATCTTTGCTTGCCGGTGGAGCAATATTACCTAAGACTGCCTCTAGATTCTCTCTAGAACTTCGTCTCCCCCGCACACTAGAAAACCAGACGGCTTCTGACTGGCTGTAGCGAGCAACCGGCCCGACACCGGAAGCTGGCCGAGGTGAGAACCCGATGTTTGCTGAGTCAGCTCCCGATCTGACTGCCGATGGGATTGCGATTATCCAGTGGTCGGTCAATGGTCAATTTATAAGTATGGCAGTTGAATAATGTCAATGACTTGATTTAGCTTGAGTAATTGTATTATTGTATTAGCTATATAATAGACACTGATACAGTGTGAACTACCCGTGACGCCTACAGAGCTGCTATCTAGTATCTACAGTAGTTGAGTGCCCACGCTTCCGTATTAATTGCTTCAAATACACCATAGAGTACTCCGTAGGTGGTTACTAGGTAACTACCTAGTTAGTAGGTAAGTGTATGCTAGATGCATAGGAAAAGGCATCCGCTAGTGCAGCCAAGAAGGGAGATAGCTTATCCAGAAGAATATGGGGTAGAGGCAAACAATACCATCTCCAATTCTCCACCGATAATCAACTCCGACTACCAAGTATACTCGCAGTATCACCCTGCAGGTCTGCCTTTACTGATCTCACCAGATTTTCCATTTCCCATTTCCCATTGAGTCATATCATCTCGCTCGTCGGTGCCTCGGTCTGGAACGTGCATGGAGATCGCAGGGTTCAACGTCTCCGCATGGAATTAATCCCTGTTGCCCGTCATTATCGTGCTTGATGCACCCTGCATCGGAATCGTTGCATATGCGTAGAATGGCCGAGGCTCATCTTGGTGGTTTCCTCGGTCCCATGTGGGCTTCTTCGGTAGAGCCTGTCGCGACGAACATGTCATTCCGATGGAAGAAATACAAAAGTGCAATCAACGTGTCAGCGCGTAACAGCTGGAGATGGACTGTAAACCGGGCCTCGAAAAGAGATACCTACTACCTAGATACTCTGTAGCGACTCGTGAGAGACATGATCCGCAGATACCTCAAGGCTCAGGCCAGTGACTCACCTCGGGTGCTTGGGCTTTGACATCTCCGGGATCTCAAGGAAGCGCTTGTTATCGTGAGTTAGCCCCTGTTCAAGCCGGGGTATCCGATCTCCAAGTCTAGATCTGTCTATCTTTAGTAGAGCCCCGTCAGACCCTGCGATAGTTTTGGTAGATGGAGGCTGTTGGCTGGAGAGCACCAAAACAAATGTCCACTATCAGTTAGCCAGCCACATGACCAGGCTAGAAGTGTTACCCCTCACCAAACTTCCTCCTCCGCTTGTCTCTCATATTCAATTAAGACAAACCAGCTTCTAAATTCTAGACAATATTTGCTAATGATCTCTTTTAGAAGCTATACTGTCTCAGTACGGAGTACTACTGATAGAGTCTACGGAATACTCTCATACTCACCGGCATTTTCGAGATCGAATATCGGCCTTTGGAGAATGGCAATCCTTCGAAGACACAATTCTGGTTATCGGTGAAACACTTGAGAAATATGCATACCGTCACATCGGGTGGGTAGAGCTTGGTCTTATAACATGAATGGAGAGCATAACCGGTTGGAGATGAGGCAGGAGTTTGAGGTCGATTTCGCAGGAGGGAAGGTCCTCTTAAATCTCGACCTGATTCTCCCTCACAGAACTGAGTCTTCGAATCGGTGGAAAACAAGGTCCAACTGGCACGCCTAGAATGAAATCTCTAGTGGTGTTGAACGGTAAGATAGAAGTTCCTCGGCTTGTTCTGTCGTACATCTGGGCTCGACTGAGCAATAGTCAGCTATTAGGCCAGCTCACCAGTAAAAACTTGATACTCTTACCACTGGTTATCGATATCTGAATAATACATGAGGGTTCTATAGGATTATACTCATTATTTCACTCCACACTAGCTCTATATATTACTTCGTCACAACTCATTCTTTACTCGGTCAATTCAGTCTATAGCACAATCTCACCAACGCAGTCTATTAGCATTCTATCTAGGTACTTAATACCTTGGCCAAGTACCACCTAGATACCTTGATTATGTGTAGATACTCGAGTATTGAAATACTTCAGTAGGTGTTGACTTGTTCTCCAATACTACACGCTTTACCTAGTCTGGAATAGCTGAGGGGAATTTGGGGTACTTCCATGACTAGCAAAATAGCTCCTGATAAGAGGTACCTCCTACCCAGTTTTAACTCCACCAGCACATTCAATCAGTATTCTATATTCTATATTCTACTCATTTGATACTGCCTGATTACCTTCAATATCATCTATATTCTCTCTTTCATCGAGAATCCGCTTGTGGCCTGCTAAATCCCTCCCCCGTGCATGACGCAATGGCACTGATTGGCTACGCGTCATTATCATACCACTCAAAACAGGTTCCCTGAATAAAGTATGCAGCTTGGATATCCAGCTTCCCTGGCCTACGTTGGTAGGCACTGTCTCCCTGTATCCCCGATGATCCTCATTGCCTCTCCAGACACTCTCTGAGGCAATTTATCCCTTTTCAACCCGTCTTCCCGTCTGCTGCATTCATCCCTTGACTTCAGAACACCCCGTCAGTATGCCGCGAGGGGATACGGAACCCCTCCTGCCTCGCTACGAGGATGAGACAAGTCGCAGACGCCAGCTGCATCCGAAATTACACACCTACCAGATGTTCCGTGCCCTGTCTGAAGGGTACATGCCGTCTACGGAACAGGCCATCGCCAATCTGCGAACCCTCCTCGCGCTGGACATTCTGAGCCCTCGCAACGAGGACCTCTCTGCCGCTGGTCGCCAGCTGGTCCGGGACTGCCGCCTGTCGATCCAGTTGCTGATCGAGCTGCTTAGAGAGAAAAACGGGCAGGACCAGATCCAGGAGTTTCTCTGGCATCTCGCCAGGTCGCGTGCGTCGTTGGATGCAGAGAGCGTATCGGCACGGGCATCTCAGGCTTCAGCCAAGAGAGATACAAAAGCAGGTATAGCTACTTCAAAATAAAACTCAATGGGATTCACTCAAATTCTTTTCTCTTTTTAAATTATTTTTGTTAATCGATTAGCTTACGATAGCTTCCGGATTGTGGGCAATCTACTCCTCACCAATGCTGACTTTCGCCTCTTCGTCGACGACCTGACCACGATCGGCCGTCAGATCTTCTCCGATACAGCTCTCTCGCTCTCCCAGGCCTCGAAGCAGGTCAGCCGTGAGATCAAACCGTCCGAGCAGGATCTGGAAGCAATCAGCGGGGCAGGAGCCGACAGCGACAAGGCGATTCCCTCGGACGAAGCCATCCGTCAGGGCGGGGAGGAGATCGCCAAGCTGGCCGGTGATGGTCTGGCTCGCACAGGACACGACGCGGTTCAAAGTGCTCGAGACAATCTGACTGGCGGGAACAAGGATGCGCTGTTTTACCGGCTGAAGCAGACTGTCTTGAACCTTCGAGAACGTACAGAGTATTCGGATTCGGTAGCCACGCTTGCGCGGCTCGTACAGCGATACGCTCAGATCTACTCCACCGTGGCCGAAGACACGATCAGTGCTGTGCACGAAGATGTCGATGTCAATGCAGATCTCAGGGAGGCGGTCCGGGGCTTCTGGGCCGTCTTGCGTCAGTTTGGCGATGCAGAAGAATGGTCAGCTCTGGAGAAACAGTTTCATACCGTGATCGAACATGCAAACCGGGACCCCGAGTTCGAGGCCCTGATGTCGGAGATGGGCACCGCCTTGCAGAGGGTGATGACCGACCCGGACTTTTTGGACTCGGAGGAGGCATCCGACAAGGTTGATGAGCTCAGGGGGAAGACCAAACAGCTCGGGTCTGAATCCACCCTCCGCCAGGACATGGATGCCTTTTTGGAGCAGACCAAGCGCACCCTGCGTACCGTTCCCGACGATCCATCGGTGTCCAAGCTAGTGGACGTGGCCCGCAAGATGGGCACGGATCTGTATGCTGCAACGCAGGATCAAAAAACCAGCCTGCTTTCCGACCTGAGCGACATCTTTCTACCTTTACTCATCCGATCCGTCCAGTTCATCCCCATCCCGCGCCTGGAGATTTCCTCGCCCGAGCTGGACCTGCTGGTGGAAAACCTGATCCTCGAGCCGGGCCACTCGATCAACTTCTCGTCCTTCCTGCCGTACCGCGTCCACATGACGACCCGGAACGACATCGATGTGACCAAGAAGCACTCGAAGCGCGTCGTGACGGACACCCAGACGACCTTCACCGTCACGGTGTGCGGGCTGAACGTCAGCGCAGAGGAGTTTGGGTACTGGCTGCGCGCCCACGCGGGACTCCTCCTGCACGTCAAGGACGAGGGCATCGCAAGCTTCCACCTCGACAGGCGCGGGATCGACATCTCGCTCGACGTGCAGATCGGGCGCGACCGGCTGGGCGAGATCTTTTCCCTGCGCGGGGTCCGCGTCCGCATCCACAAGCTCGACTACACCCTGCACCGCAGCCGGTGGAGCATCCTCCTCTGGCTGGCCAAACCGTTCCTCAAACAGCTGATCCGGCGCGTGCTCGAGAAGCAGATCGCCGAGCAGATCGTCGCCGCCGCCACCGCTCTCAACCGCGAACTGGTCTTTGCCCGCGAGCGCATCCGTGCCGCCCGCATCGCCAACCCGCACGACCTCGCCTCCTTCATCCGCGCCGTCCTCGCTCGCCTCAAACCCCGTCCTAACCCGGACATCTCCGCGCGCGTCGGCCTGTACCCGCCCCGCGAGGGGGTCTTTCACGGCGTCTACGCCCCTGGCAGCCTCGTCAAGATGTGGCACGACGAGGCGGAGCTTGCCCAGGACGCCATCGACGAGGGGGATCACGACGGTGGGCTGCGGCGGACATGGCGCAATGACGTTTTTGATGTAGCCAGATGACTACCAACTTCCCAGTATATTGCCAGTGAGAGTAATCAACACGATTGAGTTCAATAGTATGGATTCTATAGACTGTAGGACTCCGTATAATAGTCGCTACTCACCACAGTCACCCATCTGTCACGCTCACGTGACCAACCAGCCACCTAAATGTTATCTCAAGTCGATCTTCCTGCACCGACAGAACCACTTCAGCTCTTCCTCGGTGGCAGTGGGATTTACCGGTGCCATGCGCTAGATATCTTGTCGGCATTCCATTTCTTTTCTTTCTTACGCAGTCGAATCTTTCTTTTATTTCTGACTGGATCTGTTGGCTCAGCGGAGATGCGTCTCCTTCGCTGCTGCTTGCTCGGCGTGCTCGCCCTGTTCTGCCTGTTATCCGTGGCGTTTGCAGCGGAGGACTACTACAAGATTCTGGGGTTGGACAAGGCTGCTTCGGAGAAGGATATCAAGCGGGCGTACCGGACGTTAAGCAAGAAGTACCATCCTGACAAGAACCCGTATGTAGACATTACTCTGCATCTATTTTTTTTTGTTTACTTTTGTTTGCTTACTGCGAGTAGGGGCGATGAAACAGCACGTGAGAAATTCGGCGAGATAGCGGAAGCGTACGAGGTTCTCTCGGTAGCGAGCACACGCAAGATCTACGACCAGTACGGACGAGAAGGGCTCGAGCAGCATCGACAAGGGGGTCAGGCCGGGCGGGCCGCACACGATCCGTTTGATCTGTTCTCGCGGTTCTTCGGGGGCGGGGGCCATTTCGGCCATGCGCCAGGCCACCGTCGCGGGCCGGACATGGAGATGCGGGTTGCGTTACCGCTGGCGAACTTCTATACGGGGCGGGAGATCCGGTTTGTGATTGAGAAGCAGCAGATCTGCGAGGCGTGCGAGGGGACAGGGTCTGCGGACCGGGAGGTGGTGACGTGCGACCGGTGCAAGGGCCACGGGATGGTGATTCAGAAACACATGCTTGCCCCGGGGATGTACCAGCAGGTTCAGATGCAATGTGACCAGTGCGGGGGACGGGGAAAAACCATCAAGAAGCCGTGTGCGGTGTGTCATGGGCATCGGGTGGTGCGGAATGAGGTGGAGATCTCTGCAACCATCGAACCGGGTATGGACAAGGGCACGCGGCTTGTCTTTGAGAACGAGGCGGACGAGAGCCCGGACTGGGTCGCGGGCGACTTGGTGTTGATTCTGGATGAGCAGCCCGCGGAGCTGGGTGCCAGCGTCGAGGAGCGCACCGACGGCACCTTCTTCCGCCGCAAGGGCCGCGATCTCTTCTGGAAGGAAGCCCTCTCCCTGCGTGAGGCCTGGATGGGCGGCTGGTCGCGCAACCTCACCCATCTCGACGGCCATGTCGTCCGTCTGGGTCGCCCGCGCGGACATGTCGTCCAGCCGCTCTCCGTCGAGACCGTCCGCGGCGAGGGCATGCCCATCTACACGGAAGACCATCTACATAACAGCAACAATGACGACGACGAAGATGATGTAGAGGCTGGCAATCTCTATGTCGAGTATACCGTCATCCTGCCGGACCAGATGGAGAGCGGGATGGAGAAGGACTTTTGGGCGCTGTGGGAGAAATGGCGCAAGCAGAACGGCGTCGATCTGGGCCAGGACTCTGGCCGACCTATGCCTCCTCCCTTGTCAGGGAAGGATGAGTTATGATTGTACACCAGATGTGATAGAGTATACTTATGCTGTACAAGATGGTATTCTGTAGTCACTCCGTACAGAGTACCTACTCTGTACTCTATTAATACAGTAGTGTATGTTGATCAACTGTACTGCCAATCAATACTGAAAAGGCCTATCCAGAATGACGATCTCTGAGAGCTCACACGTCTTCATATATTATAGTTTCTACAGAGTATACAGATACCTCATTACAAGTAACTATTCAGTTGATATAATAATTACTCTTATTTAACAGCCCTACAGCTCTTCTCTATTACTTAGTTCATCATTATTTACCTATTTTAACTAGAGTACTGAGTCAGCTGGACCCTGTCCCTGCAGTAACTGGTCTATTGACTCATGTACCTGTAGTATGCATATGCAGTCCGGATTCTTATCCATTCCCATACATGGTACTATTACTCGACCTACGTTGTAGTATTAGTTACGAAGTAATTAAGTATGGAGGTACATAGTATATAATGTAGGCTAATTTGAACCAGACGATTCGACCGAGGAAGCCGTCTGTATTGTGGAGGTATTTACGGAGTAGGACGTACGGATTTAGTACCATCTAGTACTATTTAGTACTATTTGGTAAGTATCTGTACGTATCTGTATGGTACTAGGCACGGTTCGGGCCGACTGACCCGACAGCTCGGGGATAAGAATAACAGTATATAGTTACAACAAAATACTCCGTACTACTTAGTTTTAAGTGCAGTTAGAATAGAGTGATCAATAGGTACTCATCATTTGGTTAGTAGAATATTACTCCAGAGTAAATGTTGAAAAAGTTATATACTACGAAGTACTTCTTCTACTATACTCCGTAGCGGTGAGGCTGTCTTGGCAGTGGCTGCGACACGGGTGGGAATGGGTGGATGCCACTGGAGGAATTATATACTTCCAATAGTTAGTAGGTACCTACTAAGTACTCTGTATGGACTAATAGATACAGAGTACATACTAATAGTCATACAGAGTACTTACTACCAGTACTACGGCACATCATTGGCAAGTCAAGCCGACATGTGGAATTAACCGCCGTGGGTTGGACAGCGTCACGCCGGCAGATGTTTCATCTGATTCTAGAGTCGTAAATACCGTCTATGGTTGGTGTCTATATTAAGAGAATATACTATAATATGTATGTAGTAGTGTAGTAGAGAATCTATTGTATAGGTAGTTGTTACTATAGTCTAGACTGCGGGGCATGGCGCTATCACAACAAGTCGAACTTAGTCTCAAACAATGCGCAAGACAAGCAGGGTCCACACCAAATTTTCCTCAGTCGGTGAGGGAGTACAGAGAGAGTACTTATCTACGGAGTACTTCCTAGACAACTTGGAATGTATACTGTCAAGTTGTTGTCACCAGACTCCTCCCATGGCTCCCCCCCTCCATTCTGCTGCCCAAACCAGGCGTTGATCGCCCTGTCATTCTCTGCTTTTCCATCGTGCCAATAGAACGAGCATCTGCTGTGCAGTGTACTCGTCACCTAGTTGATCGTGGCAATCCTTGATACTACTGTTAGCCAGGAATAACCTGGAGAAATGAATAAGAGGCACTAGAAAAAAGACTCCTTCGTTTATGGCGCCCTGGCGCCCTTCACATGCCCCCCCCCAGACGATCACTTCACATGGGCCCAGTGATCACCACCCTTGCATCACCACCACAGCCTTCCTCGCCTTCTTCTCCTTTCTCACTTTGTTGTCCTCCCTCGCCAGGTCATGACGTTGTGGTCGTGGAGACTGGAATGTTGGACAGCTTGTCGAATACAAAGACCATCTACAACACCCTCACCGTGACTGAGCTTGCGCTGCGCAGCACTACCGATCCCACAGCCAAACCGTCGTCCGCTATCATGACTCCCCCCTCCCCTTCGATTCCTAGTGATGGCTCGCCGAGGCAGCTACGCAGTCGGCCGGCGTCCAGACGCAAACATGTCCCGTCTCGCGAGTCGTCCAGCTCGACCACCCGAAGCCGCCAGACCCCTCAGCAGACGCACCACCACCGCCGCGTGGCGACTGCCTCGTCGATTGTTTCGCCCGCACATGCACACTCCCATCGTCGAAGCGAGGGAGCTGTATCGCAGAAGCAGCGGCGGGAGGATTTGCTTGCCCTTCATCGGGAATCTTGCCGTCTGTTTCAAGAAGATTCTCATAAGATCACACCTACTACGATGAGCTCGCCTACGGGTGCCAAATTCCCCCGTGCTCCAAGTACTATCACCCACGACGAGGGCAGCCGCACTCCGTCCGAACTGGGGTCTCCGTCGTCGTCTCCTCTGCTGCGTGCTCAGCGGCTCCCGCCGCCCCCGTCTATAACTGAACAGTCGCCCGCCCTCGAGTATGACCATGCCTTCCTCCACCAGAATGATTCGGACTTGGATTCCATTCGCAGACGGCCCGATCCCCGCCAACAGTCCGTGGGGGAGACCCAGATCCCCTCCAAACAACAACCAACAGCCACCGTGATCGACTGGACTTCCCCATCCACCCGCAAGAGAGAGTATGAGAAGATCGACCGTGCCAGCCGCGGCGTGCGAGGGTTCTGGCGCCGTGTCGCTCCCAACTGGTGCCAGACCCAAGATGCCCGAACCCCCTTCTTCGAGCAAGACAAGGACGGCAGGGGCAATCACGAGGGCAGCGTGCGACGCTTCCGCATGGATATCCCCGACGAACCGGAGACAGAAAAGTCTCCCGTCAAGCTGGAAGTCAAGGTTGCCGCCACACCACGTTCAGCAGATCGAACAGACGACCGCAGAAAACGACGGTGGTTCTGCTTATAATTTCTTCCTAGCTGTGTCGACTACTAACTATCGACTCATCATTATCTACTAAAAAGTTTTGTCACGACGTCACGACTTCGACTCAATACATCCTTGTATGGAAGGACACTCAGCACAACTGGCGCATTGCTGCATATAACGATACCACCACCGTTTATTCCTACTTTCCTGTGTCTATTCTTCGACAGCTCAGATACCCTTGAGTTAGATTCCTAATATCAAACGAATATCATTAAAAAACATTGAACCATTGAACCATTGTTCTATTTTAAACTCCAACGCCGTAGCATAAAACAAAGGGTATCTACATCAAATCGAAATCGTCCATCTTATCCCGGTACCGCATGATCGTGCGCTTGATCTTGCTGGAATCCACCCAGGTCACAAAGTCCTCCATGTTGCGCGTCACCAAGAACGCAGGGTCGGTAACCACCTCTGTCCCGACGCGGACGTGTCCTTGCTCGATGAACGTGACGGCCTATAAATTAGCAAAAAAAAGACACACACACACACACACAAAAAGGCTAAAACCATAGTACTAAGGAAAGAAAGAGAGTAGTACCGCTTTGATGGTTTCCACCATCCCACTTCGAACCATCAACACGGCAAGTCTCCGTCTACAAAACGCCGAGACGGTGACTTCCCGCTCGACACGACTCAGACCAGCCCCCTGCTCGCGGTTCTGTTTCAGGATCCCCATCCGCCATAGTTTCTCAAGCACCTCGGCCTCGACTTTCTTGCGGAGCGGGTCCGAGTCCGGATCGAGAGCGGACAGCTTGTGAGCTAGCTGGCGGAGCGATCCCGCCAAAGCATTGTATTTCTTGTAGTCGACGTCGTTTTGTAGGTGGTACCGTTGTCGGATGGTGTGTTCGCGGTGCGAGCTGTCGGATTTGTACGAGTAGAAGTCTACTTTGCGGAGAAGTCTGGAAATGAGTATATACATACATATATATATATATCTTTTATAGGATACTGTACTTACTTCTTCTCGTGATGCTTCAGTTGACGGACCATTTTGGCAAATGTGATATATATTGATTGTCTTGGACAAACGCCGTTGATATAAAATTTAAGGAATGTGGCGGTGTGTTCTGCCGGCAGATAGTCACCGCGTCACGTGAAAGTTACAATTATGTAATCATTCGAATGCTATCCTTATACTTCACTATGCCACTATGGTTCAACTTCAACTTCAATACATCACAAAGTATACACGAACTCGTGGTTCTCCCGGTCCGTCAGATCCAACCATCTGAATGGTCAGCCGTGTTTGTTTAGACTCGGTTAAAGCACTTACTCTTGGTTCTCCAGCTTGACGTATTCTGGTCCTGCTCTAATGAGAGCCTTTCTGGCGTTCTCGCGTCTGTACCACCAAAAGACGAAAACCAGTATCATCAAGCATAAGCCCTGGCAGACGATGATGGTGATTTCGGCCGGGACGTACCGCGGGGCATCCTTTGGTCGGAAGGTTTGCGGACCTGCTCGTCAGAAGAAGAAGTCATGAGAAGAGAAAGGAAAAGAAAAGAAGAGAAAAGAAATACCGATGATGTTCCCAATACAATATCCGATCAGATAAAGCGCGGCAAAGGTCGTTTTCTTGGTGTACCCGGCGACATTGGATGAGATCAGCGACAGGAGGGCGACAAAGGCGGTTGCTGCTGCCTGGGTAAGATAGTATCCGAAGAGTCTGCCGATGTTGTTGGACAGCGGCAGGGCAACGATGAGGATCATGCCGAGCATGGCGCAGACCAGGCCGAAGGAGGCGAAGAGGATACGGTTCCCGAAGCGGTCGCCCAGGTAGCCGCTGGCCACGAGGGAGATGACCTCGACAGCACCGCCGGGGGCTGCGTAGAGCAGGCTCTGCTCGGAGGTGTAGCCGAAGCTGACGACGAGCTGGCTGAAGAAATTGGTGATCCCGCCGTTGGGGATGTCGCCGATCAACGCGAACAGGAAAAACGCCCAGGTCATCGGGTCCGTCAGCGCCTCGCGCACCTGGTACAGCTTGAAGTGCTTGTTGCCGATCCCCTGCTGGTTGACCTGCACGCGGGCAATGGCCAACAGGCGGTCCTCCTTCTTCAGCCAGCGCGCGTTCAGCTGGTTGTCCGGCACGATCCACAAGAAGATCACCCCGAGGCAGACCGTCAACAGGCCCGTGAACAGGAAGATAATCTTCCACGGCTCGACCAGGGAGCCGTGCTTCTGTGTCCCGACCGCGATCCCGTACGCGACAAGGCCGCCTAGTATCTGGCCCCATCCGTTGAAGCTGAACCAGATGCCGACGCGGCTGCCTTGTTCTTTCTTCGTGTACCACTTAATCATTAACAGAGTCAGCGATGTTCTATTTTCTATTTTCTATTTTTCTTTTCTTCTTTTTTCAAGCGTACCTGAGAAGTCAAAAGGGCAAACCCCGGCGTCACCGCCGCTTCAAATACTCCCAGCATGAATCGGATGGCAACCGCGCCGGAGAAGTTGTGCACTGCCGCGAAGCAGCTGAGAATGGTCCCCCAGATGATAATGCATGCCCCGGAATATTTCCCCAAGGGAAGTCGTTGCAGCAGGCGACTCGTGGGATACTCCCACGCCAGATAACCTTGCTCGTCAATTTCTCTCTCTCTTTCTCTCTCTCTCTCTCTTTGAGGTATCTTACCGAAGTAGAACAAACTGCTTAGCCACTGGTACTCGCTACCTTTGAGCTTGAGATCGGTTTCCAAGCCCATTATACTTGCATAGGACAAGGTTGTCTCTGTAGTATGTACATATCAGCTAGATGTCCATCGCTATAAATAATGAAGTGCCTACTATCCAAAAAGTTCATGCCATATACAAAACACATAATGGGCATCATATGTCTATCGATGATACGCAGCAAGCGCTTGTTAGTCTCCTCGTCGATCTCGATGAATTCCCCCTGCAGTGCGTTGAGGGCCTCATCGGCATCGTGGGCATGCTGTTCAAGTATAGGATCGACATGCTTGCTGGGGGGCGCTTCAGCGCTAGACAGGTTATTGTTCTTTTCATCTGCCATCTTTCTGTCACTGAGTTATCAATTCAAGGGATGAGGAGGTAGGAGGGGAAGAGAGGAAGAGAAGAAGGGGGGGGGGGATTATTTAATCCCTGGAGAGCCGGTTTATAGATAACTTCTAATTATCTTATCATACAACTTGGTATTCTATTATCTACTCATTATTCTATATCCTTGCTCTAAAGCGGAGAAGTGGTTACTAGGGAGGTTGTGATATCAACCAGCCCACCCATATAAAATGCATACCATACTATGTATATTGGAGTACCTAGATAAAATAGTATCTATAGTATTTATACAATCTGACTAGATAGTTTAATGATAACATTGTATGTCTATCTTGTATCTTGGAGGCTTTAGGTACTTGAAGAAAGCAGGGGAAGATTGATACCTATCTTCACAAGTTAGCCGATCACTAGCCCTGCTAAAAATGATAAGTTCTGGTATCTATCTGGGGTGATGTATACATGGATAGTTACTCTATCTATGTTCTTGGCTGCTGGTTTGGGTGATACAATGACAGGGATTCTATGAGACAATGAGGGGTAGAGGTGGAGTACTTTTATCAGATAGGACGGTACTAGATACTTACTAGATACTAGATACTAAGTACTAGGTATAGGTACTAGGTGGATACTCGATAGACAATCATAATCATAATTCATTGTTTTGAGGGAATCACTGGACACGAGCAAGGTACGCCTCCCACCCTTCACGCTGGTAGCGCTGGACGGCGTCCAGAGGGTCCGGGGCGGTGTAGATACCGCGACCGGCGATGATGAAGTCTGCACCGCGTGCAATGGCAGACTGCGGGGTCTGGTACTGCTGGCCCAGCTTGTCGCCCTTGGAGGAGAGATTGACGCCCGTGGTGAAGACGACAAAGTCCTCTTCGGGAGACGGGGAGGAGGCGCTGGAGTCGATCTCGGATAAGGCGCGCGTCGAGACAAACCCCACCACGAACTCCTTGTATTTGCGCGCGTAGTCGACCGAGGAGACCGTGTAGGGTCCCGTGGCGAGCGAGCCCTTGGAGGTCATCTCGGCGAGGATCAAGAGGCCACGGTCAGGCCCGTAGGTGAAGTCGCGGGCGGCAGCCGTCTGGGCCAGCGCCTCGACGATCCCTTCGCCGGGGAGCACGCTGCAGTTGATGATGTGTGCCCATTCGGAAATCCGCAGCGCACCCCCGTGGTACTGCTTCTGCACCGTGTTGCCGATGTCGATGAACTTGCGGTCCTCGAAGATGAGGAAGTTGTGCTTCACCGCCAGCGCTTGCAGGCCGGCGATGGTCTTTTCGCTAAAGTCCGACAGGATATCAATGTGTGTCTTGACCACAGCAACGTGAGGACCGAGTTCTTGATCAATTAGCCTCACTACTACGTCTACCCTCTCTATCCGTACCAGGGACTTACTTACGGTCACACAAGTCCAGCAGCTCCTGTGTGGTGGTCACGTCGGCCGAGATAGTCACATTGCTTTTCTTTGCCTCTGCCACCTGGAACAGCTTTCTGGCTAGAGCATTGGGGTGGTTGCTGGCACGGGCGCCGTATGTGAGGTGCGATTTGGAAGACATTTTTTTTTATGGAGGGGTAAATGGAGGGGCGAGGGGCACCCTGAGAATCTGTGACAATAGGAAGTCTGACTGGATTGACTCCCTCTAACAATTCAAAAATCAAATCCTGATGGAAATGAAAGAGAGCTCTAGATGATCTCTCGATAGAATACAATTGCGAACCCAATCTCACTGCAAAAGCTCAACTGTTGACGGTCGAGACATTTTGCGGGACACCATCAGCCTCGGACACCGCCACACCCCCCACCACAGTGGCGCGAGCTTATGGTTTATCTTAATAGGAAGCTCCCTAATAGCTATCTATATCTGACTCGTAGTTATGCAGTGGATTGGACTGGTTAATCGTGGAATAATACAAATACATTAGGTAGTCAGTACTTGGCACCTATCACAGCCAAGAAATCATGGGCTTCGCAACGCCAAAGAGAGTCAACCCCCAGAGTCCAGCTTGTGCGAACCAGAAGAAGCCACCAAGGTATCTCCCCCTGCCCTGCGGCTTGCCCGAGTACACGTATCCGTACAGGAAGAGCGATCTCAAGACGAGCCAGGCAAAACCCAGTCCAGCCGCCAGATTGGGGTACTTGAGGCCCGCGACGAGGGTGAAGAGCATCGTCTGGGGTGCGTTCTCGAGGAAGTTGGCGTGGGCGCGCTGGGCGCAGTTAAATTGCTCTGCTTTAGCCTGGGGGATTGGTTAGACCGAGACAATATAACATCCTGTTTTAAATACTCAAGCGAATATCTCACATTGCTGTTGCATTGCTCCACGGTCGCATACGAGTGCGGGTACGGGACCTTGGCGGGTTTGCGCAGGCTTCCAGTGATGCTGCCGTGGATGAATCCAAGGACAGGAATCGCTCCTAGAGCAACTGCAATGACGGATCTTCATGCAGTTCATTAGCTTGTTGTTGGGGGGAAACGGAGAAGTGTGCCTGAAGGTGTAAGAGCATTCATTACCCGTAGTTTTCCGGGAAGACGACGTTGCCAATCATTTTGATAACTGAACTAGCCTATCCAAATGGTCTGCTATTGCGTGTTTAGAGGGATGGGATGGCGAGCTTTGGAGCCTTTTGTACTGATAGCAGTGGTTTAGGCAACGTATAGGGGAACAATTCCACGTCAAATGCTGGCCAAAAGGGGTTTAGCGAGAATGACGGCGTGATTAGAAGCCGATTCCGAAGAAAGACAGAAACGGAGGGAATACGGAATACTTTCATTCCGAGGAGCGATTGCTCATCAGGGAGCAAGGGTATGCCGATCCGGAATAAATTGAGATATTTAATAATGTCTACGGTAAGGGAGTGGTGGATACAAGTTATTTGTATTAGCAAGAGATGCGAATATAGAGGTTAAACACCGTATATGCCAGATGTCTAGAGATCTAAACGGAGATGAGGTGTAGGTATAGAAGAGGTTCGGGATTAGACGCCAGCCTTGCTAACGCTGCCGTACTTGGCTTGCCATGCGAAAAAGTACAGCAATGCCCCGAGAGGCTGGCCGACAAGGCAGAAGCTCACCCAGAAGATGGAGTTTCCCAGGACCTTGCCCAGCGGGTCGTTCATCTTCTCCAACGGTGCGGTCACCATAATCAAGGGAAGTTGAAGCAACATTCCGGCAAATGCGACGCCTAACAAAAGTTAGATTGTGACAGCAATGAATGGTGGAGAGAGAGAGAGATACCGATGAGATTGTGAGTCGGAATCCCCACGAGCATTTCGTGCAGGATGGCAGAGAGGAGAAAGACCATCGTGCTCGCAGCAAAGGGACTCCACCCCCGGCCTACCAGCGGCGAGAAGACATGTCGCTTCATAAAGGTGTATACTGGTTTGTTCCAAGTGCGCCAGTATACGCCGACGCTGGAGCTGTTCCACCAATCCGTGTAAAATTCCCGATCGCCGAAACGCATGATCTCGGCGAGGGCGTTGAGGAAGGACTGGAACAGAGCGAAGAAGCCCGCGAGCCAGATGACAAGGGAGATGGTCGACAACTTCATCACACGCTCCAGAATGGAGGGGACGTCCATGATGGCGATCTTCTCGATGGAGTTTTTGAGCACGGGTGCAGCATACTGTGCCGAGAGCAGCCAGATGAAGACCGAGATGCCGACCACTTCTGCCACCCGTTTCGCCACAAAGGACCAGCGGATGCGATTGCTGCGCGGATAGACCGGCTGGTAGACCAGCGTGGGCGCGAACCAAAAGTAGATCAGGTTATCCAGGGTGATGTTTCGGGGATACGGACAGGATGAGTAGATCTCCGGCAGCGCCGAATCTTCGGACGGGTTGAGCATCGCATGGCGCAGGTCGCGGTTCGTGAATGCGTACGAGCAGTTCTTGAGCCAGACGATGATCGCATGCAGCTCGCAGACCGTCCCGATGCCCGGATGGTGGATGTAAAAGTACACGACAAAACTGGTGACTGCTAGACACAGCGTCACGTTGATCGTATGCGAAATGGCCGTGTACCGCCAGGTGGACTCGTACACACGGTGCTTGCGTTCGTTGTGCTCCTCCTCGGTCTTTTTCTTCTTCTCCCACCCCACCACTCGTTTCGCACTCTCCGCAGCTGCTACCTCGATCAGGAAGGCGACAAACAGGTGGCAGGGCACGAGGGCAAATAAGATCAGGCTGCGGATGATATCCTGCTTCCGGTAGTCGTGGCATTTGATGCAGATGAGCACGCCGTACTGTTTGAACCATCGGTCAGCACTGCAGTAATACAACACAACCGTTCGGATCTTTGAACCTCCCCCCCTTACCTTCATGAAGTTTTCAATTATCAACCGAAGGTTCATCACCACTGTCATCTCTGTTAGTAGGTACTTCTACAGTCAGTATACCCCCCCGGTGGCGATTCCTACCCACCCAGGACTATCACCATGAGGTTGCGGAACCCCAGGAAGCTCGGTGTGGCCTCCGAATCCCTACTCAGACTCGAATGACGCACTTGGGCGTGGTACGCAGCAACATGCCGATACTTGCTCCTGCGCATCGGCCGTGACGCTGTCCGAGCTGTTCCATTTGGACGCCTCGAGGGTAGCGGGGGAATCTCCTCGCCTGTACTCACTGCCGATTGGCAGGTAGACGCCATTATTCTGAGCCTCGTTCACGAGAAAAACAACCGTGTTTTGTGTGATCTAGCAGTAAATTCCAGGAGCCTAGGTACTTTGGGTATATAGGGAGGGATATCACAACGTGTTAGTGTGGCATGTGACGAAAACGTCACCTCAGCTTCTTCACGGCGAGCAGGACCAGACAATTATCATCGGCTCAGACGGGGTTGACTCGCCATTCCACGCCAGCATGGCAGCAGTAGCTTCTCGAGATAAGCCGGCCAGGGGAGGAGAGAAGCGCAGGCATGGCGGGGGTCAGACAATCGCCCTTGGGTCCTCCCATTCCTAGTGTTTTGGCAGCCCTGGCAGATTGCAAGGACAAACCTGAAAGTTTTGGCTGGAGCTGCCCACGGGCCAATGACCGCCGGGCCGTCACGGGCCCCGACCGCGGCCACAGAGAGAGAGAGAGAGCCAGGCAGGGCCCACGACCAGGACGCTGTGCCTGACACGCCAGAATAATAGCAATCCAGGTTCTGCTGTTGAGCTTCGGACGATTCCGTGATCTGGAGCTGCTCCCCCTGGCAAGCTCGCTGGCAACGAGAGAGCGGGCGCGCGATGGCGCTCTACGACGAGGCCGGTGGTGACGCCCAGTACCTGGGACGGGCGAACAAGTCCTACGAGGGAGGAGGCACGGCGGGACCGCGACGGGCTAGTATGTATACTCTATTTGCAGATGGACGGTAATGGGACACGGCTTACGAGGTTGTAGGGCTGGTGACTGATTATGGCTCGTCGCTGGTGCAGTGGATGCGCACCCGTCGACCGCGGTACCAGGGAGGACATCGGATGGAGGCTGAGCGGCCGAGTGCAAGCTATGTGGTTGATGTGAGTGTTTTTTCTTTTTTCTTTGGGTGAGCAATATGGGAAAAACTGACGCTGTTTTCTTGGTTAGATGGTTCCTCCCCTGGCGAGGGTGCACTCGCCGGCAGACACGATTCCTGTCCGCCATCTTCACCAGTCGATCGGAAAGAGCAAAAAGCCCATTACGGTGGTGCGATGGACGCCAGAAGGCAGACGGCTCCTGACGGGGGGGCACACGGGTGAATTCATGCTGTGGAACGGAACGGCGTTCAATTTTGAAACCGTGATGGATGTGGGTGTTCCTTGGAGAGAGAATCTCCGTGAAGCAGAACCGGAGCTGATACGTTTCCACCTGGATTAGGCACACTACGATCAATTGCAGGCGGGCGTCACGTCGCTGGAATGGTCTCACAGCCACGACTGGTTGATCTCGGGCGGACAAAAGGGCGACATCAAGTACTGGCGGCCGAACTTCAACAACGTCGAAACGATCGATGATGCACACCATGATGCGGTCCGAGACCTCGCCTGGTCACCAAGTGACACCAAGTTTCTCTCTGCGTCAGACGACACGACGCTAAAGATCTTCGATTTCACCTCTCGAACCTGCGACACTACCTTGGCGGGCCACAACTGGGACGTCAAATCCTGCGACTGGCACCCGACCAAGGGGCTTCTGGTTTCCGGGTCGAAAGACCATCAGGTCAAGTTTTGGGACCCCCGCACATCCCGTTGCTTAACGACGCTACACAGTCACAAGAACACTGTGACCACGACCAAGTTTTCGCGAGTGAACAACAATCTCCTGGCAACCTCATCGCGCGACCAGACGGCGCGGGTCTTTGACCTTCGCATGATGCGCGATATCTGCATTCTGCGCGGCCACGAGAAACCCGTCTCTTCTCTGACCTGGCATCCCATCCACTCGTCTCTCATCTCAACCGGGAGCGAGGACGGCTCGCTCTACCACTATCTGCTGGACGAGCCCAATCTACCTGCCGGCCAGAATCCCACCATCGCCCCCTACGACAGCCCAGATCCCGCCAATACCCCCGCGCAGGTGATCTATCCGGCCCACCGCATCCAGTACGCCCACGGCGCAACCATTTGGTCCCTGGACTGGCACCCGCTCGGCCACATCCTTGCCTCGGGCTCCAAGGACAATTTCACCCGGTTCTGGTCCCGCGCGAGGCCCGGAGAGTCTACATACTTGAAGGACAGGTTCCATATCGGAGAAGAGGCTGCAGAGGCGCAGGGGACATGGAATCGCGGCTTTGGCAGACGTCAAATGAAGGAAGAGGAGGAACAGGAATTACAGGACGAAGCAGAAGGCCTCGTGGATCAAAGACGCCCAGACGCTATTTCTTCATTACCAGGCATCCAGATCGCTCCTCCGGGCAGAGCCCTCCAGCCGGACGGCCTGGGAGCCCCAGGGCTGCTGCCAGGAATCGGGGGTGCGCAACCCCCTCCACCCCCTCCACCCTCTGGGATCTCGGCATCTACGCCACATATGGACCCTGGCCGTCTGGCCGCGATCATGTCTAGCCAAGGTCCACCTCCCCCACTCCCGCCTTCGTCGACGAACAGCTTCCCAGGACCTAGTCTGCCTGGGTTCCCTCTCCTTCCTGGCATGACAGGAGGCGCACCGCTCAACCTGGATCTGGCAGAACTGCAGAAACACCTAGCTTCCCAGGGGATATCGCTACCGCAACATTTTCCTCCCCCGAACTTCGCGCCCAACGGAGGCGTCCCGCAACAACAGCCCGTGATGGGTGGAATCCCTGGTTTGCAAGGCAACATTCCCTTTAGCAATGGCAGCGTTGAAGCCGACTATCGGAGAATAGATGACAGTGCAAGAGAAGACCCGCGCAGGGGAAATTGGCGTAATGGGAGATAATCACAGTGTTAGGCTCATCATCAGGTAACGGCCATGTTGACGGCTATGATCAAGTGTTTAGGGCATATGTTTGCGTGTATCATAATGCGGTGTTGATAGACTGTTTTGCGGTTTGATCGGGCCATCTAAAAAAAAAATGACAATGAGATACCGATGGTGAGATATCGGATAGAACTTCCCACCTTCAGCCGGTTCGTCAAATTTTTGGTATTATCGAGGCAGTGCTTTCTATAAGAGAATGGAAGACTCGATTCGTGTATTTTCATAGCCCGCCTTGCATCGGAAAGGTCGACACAACCAGCACCATGACATTGACACCCGCCCAGACCATGGGCAGCCAGGTGGACATGCGGAAGTTGCCAGCTTCATAAACCGACCCGAGCCTAGGCCGATTAGTTGGATGCGTGTATAGATAGAGTGCAATTTCCGTGAACTCACAGCAGACCGACAATACTCCCAGCGAACAGTGCTTCCAGCGCTCCGATAGCCAGGTATATGAGCGGTAGAGCCCAGACCAGCCGCCAGCTCCGAGCCTGCATCACCAGCGCACACACTGCCACTAGGGCATGCGCTGCGCCATAGAAAATAAATGTCCAGTACAGCGTGAACCGCCATATGTCCTTTGTGTAGTAGAGATAGGATGCTTCCTCGATATTGGTGATATACAACGAAGGGAACGCTGGCACCGTGTAATCGATCGGCACGCGGTTTCCCGCCATCTGAGCTTCGCGTCTTTACCCAAGACAACCAATTCTCCTCGAGGATGGTTGGATCGGCTCGGACCTCAAATCATTTGGCTGGATAGTCAGTATTCTTTGACAGTAAGTGATAGTAATAGCAATAGTGCTGGGGTGGTTGTTGGGGGATTGATGGGAAGCTTGTTTGCACAGTTTGCACAGTTTGTACTGTACCTGCACGGCCCCGTGACTGGGCCTCGGCTGGGAGATCCGCGGACGACGCTTGAGTAATATACTCAGTAAACATAAACCACCACCATCTTTCAAACAAAGTGATCTGGGACGAGTTGGGTGGATTATGGCAACTGAGCGCTCCCTGGCAGCTCTTCTGCGGTCGCTGCATGCGACGGCTGAGCCCTATGATGCCTTTGCGTGAGATGAGCCCCGATCATTCCATGTGATAAGCTCTCTGGAGACACTGACGCCTGCTTGCCTAGTCTCCTACCCACGGCCACCAGCCTCCTGTCCGCGCTTACGAATCCGTTGAATATCACCTTACTGGCGTCGCAATTGCTTTTTGCGCCTGCGATCTGGGATCATGATGTGGATCTACAGACGTGTCGGCGGATAATCAGCGTGTTCAACACGGCTGCCTACGCTGTGATGCAGAACGACGGGGTGGAAGAGCCGTTCATACTACACGGAAGACAGAAGAAGATCGAGCGAGAAGGGTGGGTAAAGGCCGTGGTCAACGGGGCGGATGGGAAGTCGCCGCGCTGGAGACATCTGCTGCTCATTGGCGGGATCCTGATCGGATTTGAAGGACAGAACAGACAAGGCCTTCCATCCAATATCCAGAGCAAGCTGGAGTCGGCTCTGGTGACGGCCGCCCAGATGGCGCTCGATGAAATTGACCCTGCTAGCCCTGGGATCGAAGGATACTGCGTCACTATGGTTCTGAACTACACATTTGGCCTCCTATCGGACTTGGAGAGGACGAGGCTGGACTACGACCGGCTCCTTCCGATATTGGTGCAGGCAGCCTTCTCTTCGTCCGAGGGTCTGGAAGGGGGATATTTTCTGGGTGCGATTGATAACGATATCGTCGAAGCGCCGGGGAAGAAGTTCCAGTGGCCTGCTGAGTCGCCCACGTATGCTCGCGTCACTGCAATGTCTTCGAGTCCCCTCGTTTCCTCGCTGGGACCATTGTCACGACTCATCGCTCACGCGCTGGAAAGTGTCCATAATTCCCGACTGATCTCGCAGACAGTGGACTCGGTTGCTGACTTTGTTCGCACGTTGATGGTTCAATGGCGCCTGAACAAACTGTCTGAGGTGGATGTTTCTGAGGAGATCGAGTTCCTGGACGTGGAGTCAATCCAGACCACCTTGCCGGTATTGTGGAAAATGCTTCGTAACAGCCTTTATTCGATTGTTATTCTCCTTCGGGCCGTACTGGGGAGGGTGATCAATGATCACATGTTGGCTTCTGACGCAGGTGAGTTATCACAAGCTACTTGCTCCGTGCTGCGACTGACTCTTATTCTCACAAGTTGCTCCCTATCTTTGCATGCAGACCCTACACATTCTTCGGGGTGTCCATTTTATCTCATCGCGCGTTGCACAAAACGCATCGTCTCAGCACCTGTTTGTGACTCTTGCTGCGGTGGATATCCTCTCCCAGTACCCAGACCTTGCGGAGAACCTGCTCCGGAGCATCAAACCGAGCGAAATGGGCCAGATTCCGGGACATCCACTGGAGAGGTGTCTCGATTCCTTCTTCCTCAATACTGCAGAGCACTTTACACCTGTGCTCTCCGAGGTAGCGAATGAGGAGCTGTTGATATCTGCTGCGACCCCTTATCTCGCCGCGGGGGGGCACCCTCACCTGCTGGAGATCTTCGAAGCTGCGCATAGCGTCGTCCTCTCTGTATTCGCCACTCCCCAGAACGCCGATATTACCGCGAAACATCTTCCATTCTACGTGGAAACTCTTTTCACAGTATGTTTCGTTTATTCTGGTTTACTCGTATTCGATGGATGTGTTGTCTAACACCATCTGCAGGTCTTCCCCCACAATCTCTCTGCGCGGCAGTTTCGCCTGGCCTTCAAAACCGTCATGCAAGTCACGGCCCCTCCCTCCCCTCTGGCCAACAACCAGCCTCTCCTCCCCTCCATCCTGCTCGAGACGCTGCACGAGCGCGCCCGCAGTGCTTCGACCTCCCTCCTGCCACCATCGCCCAACGCAGCCGCACAGACCCAGGTGCAGGCCTCCTCCTCCCCCTCCTCCTCTTTATCTTCAGACCCAACGACGATAGCTGCCTTAACCGAGCAGGCCGTCCTTGTGCTCGCCCTGATCGACTCTCTGTGCTTCCTTCGTGTCCCCGATCTACAAGAGTGGCTTCCTCTCGCCGCCCAATTGATCCATCTCATCCCCACAGCTGCTGACTCCGGGACCGTCCCAGACATGCGAGCCCTCTGTATCGATCGCTTCTGGGAGGGCCTTAGCGGCGGCGAGATGGACGTCGAACGCGCCCACTTCTGCGTGACCTGGTGGTGCACGGGCGGCGGGCGGGAGCTCCTCCTCTACGGTCCGTCAGATCCGGATCATCTACAGCCTGGACTGGGCCATGCTGATCCTGACCCTGATGGTTTGTATATGACTGGTGCGGTGGACCCCGCTCCCGAAACTAAACTGTGATGATAATCATCCCACTTATGATACCAGTATAACCGGCATACTACATAATTATGTATATATTACCAAGCTTTCTAGTTGAAATTTACTTTACAGTGGAAAAGTAATGATTATTGGTAGATTTTCTGATTTTTATATTTGATCTATATTATGGTTGGTATGAATCGAACACCTCACAATGCCGACCGCCGTAGAAATGCCCCGTGCGCCGTCTTTGAATGATGGATGTGCCTTGGTGAAGGAGTAATTGTTGAATGTACAGAGAAGAAGCGAAGAGGTATCTCCAGAGAAATAAGAAACCATGAAATGCCGAGAGGGTATCAAAACGTTGAGGTGCGCGAATGCGAATGCGCTCGTAACTCCTGTTCCGGGAGCTCGGAGGCGCCGCCAAACCCGCCGACGAGCCTCCAGAGCCACGACTTGGCCTTGTATGTCGGGCTGCTAGGCCGGGAGTTGTGGTGCTGTGCGTCTCCGTCGTGGCTTGATATGGAGGAGGGTTGAGAGCCCAGGGAGGACGGGGAGAAGTCGGTATCACTGTCGCCATCGACACTAGACAGCTCGCGCCGGAGGATGAATTGAGCGCGGGCGATGTAGGCAGACGGCGAGTCCAACTCGCCTTTTCCCTGGATGAGCAGGTGCTGCTGTCCACAGTCGTCTTCGCTGTCTTGTCGGTACTGGTTGAAGAGCGGGAAGGATTCGTATCCCTCGCTGAGGGATCGATGGGTCCGAGGGATCTGCAGGAGCGATTCTTGCTTCTCCTCGAACGAGCCAAACGAGAAGTAGAGGTTGTCGTCCATCTCTAGTCCTCGGGAGGATGTAGATGCATGCCGTGAAGATTGTCGCTTCTTGCGTTTGTTGTTATTATTATTGTTGTTGTTGCTGCTGCTGGTACTGCTGCTTCTGCTGAGGCTTTTATCGTTGTCTGAATCGGCATCCCAGATGGATAGCGTTCTCTCCGCCGGGTGGCCGCCAAGGCCCTGTGAGGCTGGCTTGATGAGTCTCTGGGAACCGGCCTCCCATCGTGAGCCGCTATTATTCAGAGCCCTCAGGTGGACGGGGCATGGGTACGGATCCAAGAAATCTGGAAAGGCCGTGTACGAGTGTGGACAGCGACCAAGGGCCTCGGGTGTGAAGTGAGGTGCCGTATAGGTGGTATAGCGGCTGCACCCGCCGGGGGCCTCCCGTGGAGGTCGAACAGGGAAGTGCCGACAGATGTAGACGTGGTCCGTCACGCAGCCACAGGGCTTGTGGACGTGAGTTCGACTGCGACACATAGCGACGTTGATGGCGTAAGCAGTCAATTGTGGAGTCGCGGTGTAGGCCACCAGTAGTGGATTGGGAGGGAGGGGGTGAAGGTGAGTTTAGGTGCCAACACCAGCCAAAATTCCTGTTAGGTGCCAGTGGTCTCAACGATAAATAAGTATCGACGACGAGAAGTTAGATCATATGTCGCTGACAATGCGTTGGCTAGGCTCATCTCCAAATTGATTGGAGGGAAATCGGTCAAGATGACAAGCGGAGGGAGCCGGGACTGAAGGGCGAGGAAGGGCGAGCGGAAGGGTTGATGGAGAGAGAGGAAGAGACGGCAAGCAGGATACATAACATAAACATTACCCAGGAGCCAGGAACCAGCAGGAGGGGGCTTATTTGGCCGCGACTGGCAGCAACACGCACACAAAACGGTGCCCAACAGTGAATCATCAACAAAATGAGGCTGGCGGTGTGGCTCTGGGCGTCTGGCCGGTCGGCCCACCACGCATTATTGCAGGCGCGGGGAAAGACCAGTGAAGCAGGGCCCAGACCGCAAGTATTACAGCAGCAGAAGAGTGTGCGGTGGCAGGGAATAAACGGTCAAACGGAGCCAAACCTGTTGTTGCTTGCTCGCCAATGCCCTGGTCTATCCCTGGCTCACCCGTGACACCATGATGACGGGGGACCACAGGAGGCCTTGTCTAACCAAAGAGAATACACGAAAATAAGGCACGGGAATAGGGAGCGAAAATAAAAATAAGATGCATGGTATTTGTCTCTGACAAGGCCGAATCGCCCCGAGGCGAAGATATGTAGTACACCGCCGCTGAGTAACTAGTTGTCTAGTTTCGTTCGTCAGATAATCCCAGGGATACCCACCCAGGTGTGTTGTTTGTAATTGCGGTATTCGTCTCCGAAGAAAAGAACCAGGAATCTTTCTTCCCCTAGATAATACGAGCGAATTTTCAGAATAAGGGGGGGTTTTTTTAATAGGCTGGTAGGACCGACAGAGAAAAAAAAAACTTACGTTCGATTCGACTGTGGAAGAACCTCCACAGAACGACGGCATACACCGCAAAACAGACGACGTTCCCCAAGACCAGTTGCGTTCCTAGCCCCCACCAGAAAAACCCGAAGTAACTGGGATGGCGGAACAGACGGTAGACCCCGCTGGTCACCAATCTATGCCCTTCCTTATGCTCGACCTGGACCGTGTGGTTGAAGTTACTGCCGGCCTGTGCCATCGCTACTGTTCTAACCATTTGGCCGAGCACCATGAGGACCACCCCGACCACAACATGCACCTTGACGCCATAGACGGGTGCGGTCCACGTGGTGTAGCTATCCGGAAACAGACAAGAAGCCACGATACATTCCACCACGGCCGAGGTGTGCGCGGCGTTGTAGGCCCAGCCGTTCGAGGTAAGCAGGAAGGCAGACACCGAGGCATATCTCGTGTTGTATCGAGCTGTCACGTAGTATTCGAGAAAATGGAAGAGACTCAGCGAGGCGAGGAAGAATGGCACTCGCCACAGCGATGTGAAGGGGCACACCACGATTGTAAGACACACAGACACCCCGAGGGTGACACCAATGACGAACGCTCTCAATGAGATGCCTGCAAGGGATTTCTCCCCCCCAGGGTACGTTGACATATCCATCACGGGGGGTTGTGGGCTCATCGCCGGCCGTGCTGGACGCCAACCAGGCTGCCCATCGGAGCCGTCCTCGATCGGCCACAGGGTATCGGCTGTGCTCGAATCATGAAGAGCGGCGAATGCCGCTGCGTCGGTAGCCATTTTTTTTCTTGTTTCTTCTTGTTCTAGACTTTCCACAGTATGGGACGACGAGAAACTGCTGCCGCTGGTGGGAGGGTACTCTGTATCGAGGAAAGGGATGACGGCCGATGACGCTGCTGGGACGGCGAGAGAGCGTGGACGATCAAGCAAATAAAACGAACGAACGGAGCAGAAAAGCTCTCATGACGGCTTTCTATTCTCTTTTCTTCCCTCTGCTATCCAGACGCAGAGGAACAATAGTGGGCGGAGTCCAAGAATAGAAAGAATAATATGATGTCTCCTCCTATTGTTTTGGCGCTAGCTGCGGAACAGAACCAGACAAAGAACAGAGAACATCCGACCATCCAACCATCCAACCACCCATCATATCACATATCAAAGACTGGAGTCACCGAGAGTTTCTTTGATTAACTGCTAGGCAACTTCTTAACCATGGCAGCGCCGACCGAAAAGGAGAAAATGCTTCGAGGGGAGCTGTACCGCGCCTTTACCCCTGAGCTGACCGCAGCCCGACGCCGGTGCCAACGCGCGACCCATCGGTACAACAACGCAGGCGAGGAAGTCTCGCGTCGACGCCTGGTGGAGCTGTGGAGAGAGTGAGTCTTCAAAAGAACCAGATTGTACCCGCAAAAAAAAAAGAAAAAGAAAAAGAGAACAGCAATACAGTGGTTTACTGGATAAGCATCGTTGAGGACCCGACCCCGCTGCCGCCCCAGCTCGATGACCCCGCGCAGGACGAGGCCCTATTCGAGCGAGAGCCGTGGATCGAACCGCCCATTCGGATGGACTACGGGTTCAATGTGAAGGTGGGCGAGGGCTCGTTCATCAACTACAACTGTTCTATCGTCGATACGTGTCTGGTGACGATCGGCGCGCGGACGATAATGGGCCCCAACGTCAGTATGTATAGCGGCAGGCACCCGCTGGATCCGGCAGTGCGGAACGGTCTGGAAGGGCCAGAGACAGGCCAGGAGATCCATATCGGCGAGGACTGCTGGATTGCTGGCAATGTCACAATCCTACAGGGCGTCACTATCGGCAGGGGTGCGACAATTGGCGCTGGTAGTGTTGTGACAAAGGTGCGTGTAGAGCTTTGGTTTTTCTATCCGTGGCTATGGCTTGCTGATTGTGCATTTCTGCAGGATGTTCCTGCTTTCCATTTGGCTTTTGGCAATCCAGCCCGAGTCATCCGCAAGATCGAAACGACCATGACAGAGTGATAGGGGTAGTTACAGTAATAATGGTTCTTCCTCTGCCACTGACAGTATACAGCTATTCACCGATAGACTCTAACAGCGATGTCAGCCACTATCAATATAAAATATAGAGAAACAGACTTACAATGTTTTCAACATGAGATGAGCATAAACGGTATTCTATTATCCCTTGCGTTTTCAAGGAGAGAATTGACGTTGTACATCCAAAGAAGTCTCTCCCTAACTGGCTGGTCTATTGGAAAGTAAAACGAGGACTTGATAGAGACTTAGAAATCATTGTTATTCATCATGCTACTGCTCAGGCTTCTCTGTTCACTCCTCCAACAACCCCTGCCGATGATCGACGTACATGTCGCTCGCAGCGCCACTCACCAACCCTTGCAGCCAGAACAAGTTCTTATAACCAGGAGGCGGTATGGGGGACTTCAACTCCACTATCTGCGTACCTGAAGACCTTGACAGCTTTCAAACCGCATAGTCGGTTCTATTGATAGACCCAACGGCTCAGCCCTGTGAAGGTTCCTGCTTATTCTGCATCTAAATAAACATGCAGAGTCGGTGCGAAGCAATCAAAGACCAGATGTCGTACCTGTTGGTAAGTGCCCAGTTCAAATAAATATACGCATGATACCATCTAGGCCTGCTAGTTGTTAAATAAACAGAGCCCGCCATATCAAGTGCGATGAGAGCCCCCTTAGCGGTCCGGTCCCTTGCGCTGCCCAACAAGCGCAGTGCCTCGCACAGAACCCGCGGTTGAAAGAAGTCCCTCTCATCTGCTGTCTGCATTTCGTGATCCTGGATTTGTCCACCTGCAGAGCGGGGGTGCGGATTTTGCAGGCAGCTTGTGGCAGACACAGCGTCCTCGTGTCTGTCGTCCGCGCAGATCGAGCAGTCCTTCCAGAGCGTTTTGGAAGCCCAGAAGCTTTTTGATTGGTTGCTCTCTTGCTTTCTCTCGACGAAGGTTATGAAGACTGACTGATCTGGTCGCGAAGATGACTATGACCCTGTTCTATCAATTTCCCTGAAATAAAAAAGTAAAGAAAAAGAATAAGAATAAGAATAAGTTAGAAAAATCCCAAAAATAAATCCCTTGCATCTTGAGCATTGCTGTAGAATGTGACATGCCAGCTTCATCATTATATTCATACTATCAAGAGTCTAGACTTAGCCAAGGTTTAACCATATGATTCCTTTAGTATAGAATTATCCAGTATATAGTAAGCTTAAATAAAAGCATCATAGTATACAGTCATAGCTACATAGAGCCTTACCAGTAGTTAAGACCTAGGTACCCTATAGGTATCTATCTACCTTATACTCTAAACTAGATCAAATAACTATATTTCATACTATTTTCTACAAATAATAGCATCCAAGTAATTGATAATCCTCATCGATTGGTGGTCCTCGCTGTCTGGTTAGGGGGAGCTACCCTCATTATTGTCCCAGTCTCTCTCACCAACCCCGATCCAAGGTACGGAGTAAGTAACTGGGTAGGTAACTTAAACCGCCTCGTTCAGCAGAGCAGCTCGTAGAAGTCTCTCATCGAGATCTCTCTATCCCTCTGTCTATTCCTCTGTCTATTTTCGTTTCTCTATTTCTCTACTACACACACTGCGCGAGCTTCCCATTCGCCTGTGTGTTCTCCGCAGCAACGTCAGAGTCCCCTGCACCTCTCAGTTTGTCGACAAAAGCTTTACCGCTCAACTCTCCGCTGAGAGCTCCCCAGGCAGCCTCGCTCTCTCTCCCCCCAGTCCCTTTGCCTAACCTCCTGCTTCTTCTTTTTTTTTACTTCTTCTTATCTTAATTTATTCCATTCCTATTCTCTTGCTCCGCCTGCTTTCCTTATTATTTTGATCTTCTTTCTTTCACTTGTCAGTGGGGTGGAAAATGTCATGGCAGCTGCCCCGCTAGAGAGCTCCAACAGCACTCCCCTCCCTCCTCCTCTGCCTGCTGCGCTTTCGTCTCCAGAGTCCTCGCGCGAGCAGCAGAACAGCGGGCTGATGGAAGGAGAGCCCGACGACATCCCTCCCACGACGCGCAAACGGCCTCGTCTGGACAGCGGCAGCGCCGTCTGCGAGTCCCTGTCCGCCCACGAGGCCGCCTCCGCCTCCTCCGCCGCGGCGGAACACAAGAAGCACGAACACGTGCAGGAACAGGAGAAGGAACACGAGCCAGAACAAGAGCCGGTCGAGGAGGCCGCCTCCAAGCTGAACCGTCCTGCCAGTCGTGTCGCCATCATCAGCATGAAGAAGTCGCCAGAGCCCCCCTCCTCCCCGATGGCCACTGAGCCCACCGAGCCTGCCGAGTTCGAACCCCTCCCAGAACAGGAAGGACCCATACCCATGTCTACGCCGGCCTCCTCGGAGGGCCATCAAGAAGCGTGCATCGAAGAATCTTTTGCAGATCCCTCCGCCGCAGCTGCTACTGCGGCCGCTTCCGCCAATGCCATCTCCATCTCCTCCTCGCCCTCCCAGAGCCCCGAGATAGAAGTCGCAGAGGTGGAGGATATGGACCAAGACCCCGCCGAGTCGAACTGGAGGATACTTGGTGCTGCCGATACTGACCCGGACGCTATGGGGGACCGTCCCACGCCGCAGGAGGTCGTTCAGATCCATGACCCCGTCCCTCTGGCGGAGAACTTTCCCCGGCTGCATGGGAATCGCGATATGCGCGAGAATATGGAGGAGATTGGCGCATTGATTGAAAAGGGTTAGTAGGCCTGACGTCCGCTTTCTCCTGTGTTTGGTGGTCAGAAGCTAACAAAACACACTTAGGACATGCACATGACGCCGCGGTGTTTATGGCAGTCAAGAACTGGCTCGACGACGTCATCAACATCCTCGATCAATTGACATATGACACTTTTATTGAGGATAGAGACTTTTGGGAGGATCTACCTGGAATCATTGAATGCTTGCTGCGCAGAACGTAAGAGAAGAACCCCCCTTCAGTCTGTCGAATTCATTACAGTCAAGACTTGCAATTCAGCGATGGTCGCAGCTCAATCCCGGTGCTGGAAGAGTTCTTTGTCGCGTTCGCTCGCCTTGCCATGTATTTGGTTCATTTGGATACGGTTCTCTTCACCCACCTGGCCGAGGAACCCGACTTACCGGCTCCCGATTTCATGTCAAAGACCTACCTCTCGGCGTTGGGTTGGATCCTACAGATCGGCAACATCCCGTTTACCCGTAGCCTTGAGCGGCTGTACGGCGCTGAAATCGCCAACATGGTTGCCCGGGTCAACGACCTGATTTCTGATGGACCCATTGATGCCCTCCACCATCTCGCCGCATTTGCCGCTAGCATCGTCTCTCTCTTGCCGCGCTGGCCGCAGCTGTCGTCAGCCCTCATCTCCGTCCTGACCATTGCCCACAACCTCGTCGAATCCGGCAGCGAACGCAGGAAGTTTGGAGCGGACCAGGAGCTGCTTGACTCCCCGACGCATGCACACATGCTGAAGGAAGCCTACACTCTCTTTCGGGCCGCCGACGAAAAATACCAGATGCACATCAACAAGAAGTCGCCCTGGATCACGAGCGAGGCCACCGAGTCCATCTTCCGCTTCATCTCCTTTGCCTACCTGTCCATCGCTCATCAGGATGCCGATCTCTGCCGCCAACTAGCGCTCGATCTAGACATCCGCTTCCCGGACGATACCCCTTTCGATGAGATGCCTCAGGTCATGTTCTCTGCTTGGAAATTCAATGTCCTGAAGAAACACTTCATGGAAGGTCGCATGGAGTTGAGGGTCTATGGCGTCGAGACCATGCAGTCCGAACTCGTGGGTGTCTGGCGGCAGTACATCCATACAAGCCCCACGGGCGTCGACCACCCGATCGTACGCTACCTGGTAAACTTCCTCAAGGAGAACAAAATCGTCGAGTACATTGTCGGGGTAGACTCTCATCCACAGCTCATCAGTCGCAGCGGCAACATTGTCGGCTTTCTCGTCGTCACCTCCACCTACACCGACCTCGACACTGATATCATCTGGCAGACCGTCACCGACAGCCAGGATCCACGCACCGTCTCCGAAGTCCTGAGCATGCTCACCAAAACCTTCCCCATGCATCTCCCATCCTCTCCGGCCTTGCTATATCTCTGCTCGAAGCTCCTCGCCCTGCCTCTAAATCGGTTTGATGCCCGCGTGATTGAGTTCTGCGAGCAGCTGATGCACCAGGTTCGCGAGAAGCACACCGAACGGCTGCGTCTCGAACCCTACGACGCCCTGCACGGCACTTCCCTGCATGTCGACGCCATTCCGCTGCGCCTGTGTGTCCGACTGATCCGCGAGAGCACTGCCGACCCTCAGTTCCCCGTCGAGCAAAAGACCCTCGTGCAACAGTTCGCCAGCGCGCAACTGACCCAATTCATTCGGGCCGGCCTGAGTGAAGAAGACAAGCTGGAAATGTACGAACGATGCATCCAAGACATTGCGGAAATGAACAGTTTCACCGTCGGCAGTATCCAGGCTCTGAATGCCATGCTGCCGGTCAACGACCCGCAAGAAATCCAAAAGCTGGCGGTGGACTTTGACCTGACCCGCTTGATCGTCCTGGAAATCACGCACACCCTGAACACCCAGCAGATCGATTTCACTGACCCCTTTTCTCGCACCGGATTTCTGTCGAGAGTGCAGATGCTGAGTCGGATCATCGACAAGGCCCCCGACACCATCACACCCGAACTCAGTGACATGATCTGGTCCCAAATCTTCATGTCCAAAGCGTTGGTTACCCAGGGAAGAACCGCTCTTTGGGACATGCTCTGCAGCGTAACAAATCGCTCGATGAAGCGCAACCCGTTCCTGGAGCGGTGTATTCATGAGTACCTGGGCCAGGTTGCACCGGTAGACTACTCCTTTGAGGTCCTGGCCTTTGCGAAGCAGACCATCACCTACGAGGTTCGCTTTGACCCGCCGCCGTTTGCTGTGGATGATGAGGTCGTGTCGATACCGGGCATGGACCGCATCTGGAATCTTATCCTTACCGCCCCTCCCGGTTCCATTGAAACGGAAGCAACCTCCTTTGCGATCGATATCTATCTCGATCACCAGCTCATCCGCCGGTCATCGCGCGCTTCCGTGGAAGTAACACACATTGCCTTGGTGGATCGCTGTGTCGATCAGCTCAAGTCGGCCGCCACCAAATTAAAGGCTTTCAATGACACCTCGGCTGACAGTGACGACACCTCCATGACCGTTGTACCGCTCGATGGCGGGGAAGTGGGCGCAGAGGAGCTCCGGTTCAGTCGAGCGTTACTATTTCTGCGTCAGTTGCTACAAGGACTTCGGGCTCGACCGCAATACAGCCCTCCGCAGGGTCCCCCCCCGCAGCTGCCGACTCGACCCGAAAAGGGCAATTTGATTGATATCCCCTACCAGGCTTTTAGCGGCGGGACACAATCGAAAGTCCGCACGCTTAGCATCGGGGACCTGTCCACGGCGATGGAGTTGGTCGATCGTCTCAAGCAGCTCACAGGCTTTTCCAAGTTTGACACTATCTATGGCGGGCAAAAGATTGATCTACAGGAAACACCCCAGGCCACGCTTCGTGACATGAAAATTCGATCAGGCCTACTGATTCTCCGCAAGACCGCAGATGCCCACGAAACTCCAGTCGCCGGGAGGCGTCAATCATTGAACCCCGTTGACTCGGAGGTGCTGAAGCATTTCGATGACCTGTATGACCTTCTCAACCTCGAAGACCACTTGGCGCGTGAGGTTCGTTCCCACACACTAACAACCCCCCCCTCCTCATGAACTAGAAATTATCTGACTCTTCCATCTTTTTAGATATACGACTTTCTCGTCGTATTTCCTCCTCAAGATCGGGTCCGTGATCTAGTCAAGTCCAATGACAAAACCGAGAAAGACATCTTCCCATTGGAACATCCATATAACCTGCTCTACTCTGTTCATGCACTTTCGATATGCCTTCGAGAAGCAGCACCCGAGGTTCGTTACGTCGTTTTATTTTATTTTACCTTTTTCTGTCATAGAAGATTTCCAATGCGCTAACTTGTTTTCTTGTTTTTTTTCCTCCCTCATTATTAGACTATGCCAAATGAGGGATTTGTTTCCCACAGCATTCAGGTGCTTGTCTCCTGCTTGACACATCCTCAGATATCGGAATCGCTTGAGGAAAGCCACATCAAGCTTCTGGTTGCCTGCAATCTCGTGGAGTGTCTGCTTTTAGCTTTCCTGGTGCGACCACCAGTCAGCGTCGATCAGGGCATCGTTTCCGACCCAACCCCTCTGGTTCAGCGATTGCTCACATTCATCGAGACTGGCCGGCGACTGTCCGTAACTAGCCCCTCCGCTACTGGGACGCAAAAGCTCATCTGCAACTCATTCGCCATCTTGGTTGAAGGCTCGGTTCGCGACAACACCTTCTGGAGGACCGTGAAACAGAACACGCAACTTGATGATCTCATTTTCATGTTGCTGTTGGACGAGCCGAATTGGGCCATCCGCAAGGAGATTGCCGAGAACATCGCCATGATCTGTGGTCCGTCGAACCTGGGCAAAAAATCTGGCAAAGTCCAAGACGAGGATGTTCAAAATTCTGCGGTTGTCGACAATCCCACACGGATCGATATTCTGGCAGCCATCTGGGAGGCCTTCGTAGGTACCTTCCCTAAAACTAGTGGCTACGCGCCGCAGTCTCGAGAATTCTTCGAGGTTGCTCTGTCCGTGTTTCGCTCCGTGGCGGAAAAGTCGCCTGGCGACATCATTTTCGGCGAATACCTCAAGACATGGAGTGGGATCATGCTCAGTCACCGAACCGAGGAATTTGTTGGCCGTGAGCCTGTGGACTACTTGGTTCTTGGCTTCGCGCGTCTGCTGAGATTGTGCATGGATCTGGCCGATTCGACCACCATGCCAGTCGATACTTTAGATCTTGTCGAAAATCTATTCAACTACTATCTCTTTCCGGACCTTTCCCTTGCCACCTCCGAACCTATCAGTCCGCAAATCCCGGTGATGCATACCCAGACTCGTCAAGAGCTGTACAATATATTGATCTTGCTCTGTAAGCGAGATGAGAATTTCTCGAAAATCATCGAGCTCTTGGAAGACATTATTCCTCAAGGTTTGTCTCTCTCTATCTCTCTCTATGTGTCTGTGTGTGTGTGTGTGTGTGTTTCGGAGAGGAGAATTTCAAATGAATTCTGACTTGTCCACTACCAGACTACACGTATTCTCTCACATGGTGCTTTGATCGCTACAAAATGATCAGATCCCCAGAAGGCTACGCAGGGCTCAAGAACCTATCAAATACATGCTACTTGAACTCTCTGCTTGCTCAGCTGTTCATGAATGTTCGATTCCGAGAATTCATGCTCTCGCTCCAGGCAGAGTGCCCGACATCATCCCAACTGCTCCTCGAGGAGACGAAGAAGGTCTTTGGGAATATGCAGGAGACATGGCTGAAAAGCGTGGATCCCCAGGGCCTTGTCGATACAATTAGAACATATGACAACGAACCTATCGATGTCACCGTCCAGATGGACGTGGATGAGTTTTACAATCTCTTATTCGATAGATGGGAAGCGCAAATCTCCGACGCAGAGATGAAAAAGAAGTTCCGGTCATTTTATGGCGGGCAGCTAGTCCAGCAGATCAAGTCCAAGGAATGTCCGCACATCTCGGAGCGCCTGGAGCCCTTCTCCGCCATCCAGTGCGAAATCAAGGGTAAAGCCAGTTTGGAAGAAAGTCTTCAAGCATATGTCGAGGGCGAAATCATGCAAGGAGGTGAGCACGATCCAGAGCATTCTACCCAAGTCCGGAAATACCTACTCACCATGTATACTAGACAATAAGTATTCCTGCACCTCATGTGGACGCCACGTCGATGCGGTCAAGAGAGCTTGTCTGAAAGATATTCCTGACAACTTGATCTTCCATCTAAAACGGTTTGACTTTGATATGGTCACGATGATGCGCAGTAAGATCAACGATGAGTTCCAATTCCCGGACCGAATCGACATGCGTCCTTTTACCGTTGAGTATCTTTCCGATCCGACTTCCGACCTGCCACAGGATGTGTTCGAACTCGTCGGTGTACTGGTTCACAGTGGCACTGCCGAATCGGGCCACTACTACTCGTACATTCGAGAGCGTCCGACTGCCGATGGAAGAGGGTCATGGGTTGAGTTCAATGACTCGGACGTCAGCCGATTCGATCCTTCCAAAATCGCTGATCAGTGTTTTGGTGGTTCCAATGACCCTTTGCAATCTGCGGCCATGGGCCAGATGCGGTACCACAAGGTCTGGAGCGCCTACATGTTGTTTTACCAGCGAGTCTCCAGCATGGAGACGGCCAAGGAACCCAACGGCCCGATTCCCAATAGTATCCCCGTGCGGGTGCCATTGCCGGTAGAGCTGAGAAACCACATCGCGATGGAGAATGAGGTCTTTATTCGGGCGTACTGTCTTTTGGATCCACATCATGCTTTCTTTGTGAGATACCTGCTTTCGCGAGCAAGGGACGTGATCAAATCCGGCGACCTCAGCACAGGCAAGTCAGCTGTTTTCGTCGCGTTAGATACATTGGAACAGCTCATCTCGCGGACGCGGGAGCCCATGGAACTGGATAACTTGGCTACGGAGCTGCTCCGGACCGTCAACGAAAGCCCACAAGGAGCCTGCAGGGTTCTTGAATGGGTGACGGATAAACCAGACGGAATCCGCAACCTGGCACTCAAAAGTCCTCATGCCGCCGTGAAAACTAGCTTTTCCAGGATTGTCGTCTCGGCACTCGCGCGTTTACAGAAGGCAGAGCAATCAAGCGTTATTGGAGAGGCCGAGCAGGAGGAATGGCGTGTCCGATTTATGAATGCGTTTGAGAGCATTGTTGTGAAGCTTGAGAGCTTGTGGCCTATTCTTCACACAGTGAGCCGGTCGTGGGACGACTATTTCGACCTCCTACTGTTGCTTTGCGATTTTGGAATCCAAGAAGCTGGAGTCATCCTTGACAGCGGCTTCCTAGTCAAGGTCTTGGAGATCATCTGGCTTGATCGAGAAGATGCGAAGAAGCTGAAACGACACTACCTAGCATACTACAAGTTGGTGGAACGGGGCCGCAGATTCTCGTATCGCAAGATGATGGATTTCCTGATATCTCTGCTTGGGAACATTGATCTGACGCTCCCCGTCACAGCAAGATATGGGACGCCGCGTACCCTTCAAGATGGAAAATACTCCCTGAATGAGGCCGAAGACGCTCTCATTCGACCGCTCGGCCGTAATCGCGAGCTGGTCTTCTTGAAGAAAGTCGTTCAGCAGCAGAGCAATCCGCCGGCCTGCAGAGCCATTGTAAGCTGGCTTTTGAATTGGGAGCCAGACAGTGATCTGACCGATCCGATATGCAAAGCCCTAGAAGAAGGGCTGCGAGTAGCCCCGGCTTCTCTCTGCACCCCCTTCCTCGAAGGGACGCTGGTCTTTTGCCGGCGAAGCCCTGACGAGCTGCGCATTGTGGAAATGATTGACTTCGTTGCCAAGGGCGTGGAATCGATCAACAACAGTGGAGGCAAGGAGCATCTCACGTTTTTCACCAGTCTTATGGCCAGTCACAACGAGAGAATCGGGCGCGATGAACGATGGTTCTCGACACAGGCCATGGAAAAGGTCCCGGACTGGGCACCCACGTTACTCATCTATCCCGAGAAGACCCTCCGGGCCACCACCTTTGAGATCCTCCGGGATGTCTTGTTTGGTAGAGAGTACCAGGACTCGACGGAAGACTGGCCTGCCAAGCAGGCAAGTATCGCAAGGGAGCTTGCCCGAACCTGCGTCGATCGACTGCAGAAAACGTACCTGGTCAATCCTGGCCAGAATATCGAGGCCAGAGTGGTTGAGACAATCAACATAGTTCTGACGCACTGTCTGGATACATACTTTGATAAGGAAAGTGAGGAAGATCAAGACTTTGTTCGACAAGCTCAAGGTATGCTATTCCTCCCCCTCCCTCTTTTCCCCATGTATACTTCTAGGTAATATGACTGACCGCACAAGCCATCACCGCAGCTATCGACGAGTTGTCGGTCGATTTGCCCGAGGATCTAGTTTCCGGTAAGACTCCCTTTCCTATGTCCATGTTGTCTTCTAATACATGGGGTTCAGAGTCTGATTTCCCCTCACCAGAAGAATGGGAAGACAACTCGCTCATGGCGAGTGATTCAGAGATTGGACTAGCTGGATCTCCATGAAAAGAAAAAGGAAAAGCAAAGATAGATGTGTAGATCCCCTCTATACTCTCTATCTCTTTACTTTTATGATGTGATTATGATCAATCACATATGAGCGATGAATTTATGACCACTCAATCCCTTGTCTTGTTTGCATAGATTGGCGTTCAAATATCCCTTCCCCAGGTGTACATCTCTGTAATCAGGGCTTGATGAATTGGTTCTTTTTTTTTTCTCTTCTTTTTTTTCCCTTTGTCTCAGACCTTGTTCCTTTAGTGTCTTGTCTGGATTTATTATGGAACCCTTTGGCTTGCTTTTTTTTCTTCTATTGTCGGAGGACATATTTACTAAAATAGTAAGTATGAAATAAAGGATTCTACAATCTGTCCTATGGGTTAATCATCAAGGATGAGGTGATTAATGCTAAGAATATAGCAAGAACTCTCATTTAATCTTATGGTTATCCATGATTCCCTCCCCTTTTCCTGTTGCCGTAGACTAAAGCGCCAGCGCTAATAACTGAAAACGTGTGGTATAATGACATGATACATTTGTGTTTTACAAGGGTAGTAGGTAGATGGTAGATGTGTTGGGGGTAGATCATCATACATCTTCGAACTCTTCGTCATCTTCGTCCGAGGATTCCTCCTTCTTGACCTTGACCTCTGCCGGTTCGAATCCGGGCTCGGTTTTGATCTTCTTCAACGCCGGGCCATCCTCGGTAGTGGTCGAGGGCGTATTCGTTGCTGTCCGGGGGAGACTACTGCTACCGGACTCGGTATCGAGCTCACGCTTGATTCCGGTCATGGATGATGATGGAATCCCACCGGCCGGGGCGCTTGTGGGACCGCCGCCTCCTCCTCCTCCCATGACGGCTGAGGGTGTGGCAGAGCCGCTGGCAGATACACCGCCGACGTCTTCGAACTCGTCCTCGTCATCGTCGAAGTCGTCCGAGTCGTCCTCGGCGCTACTGGCATCTGCCTGTGCCTGCAGAGCTTGCTCGCGAGCCATCTCGGCATAGTAGGCCGCGACTTTGTCGTCGAGGGCGTCAATATTTGGCTTCAGATCTTCATCCTCTGCTTTGATCTCGGATTTGATCATCCTGCCCATCTCCGTCTTGAGGGGGAGGTTGCCCGCCCCTGCGGTGACCGTCGAGTGCGTGTGCCAGATGGGGAGTGCGTTTTGTTTCTCCAGAGCTGCCTTGCGGGCGACTTCGTCAGCCTGTTCGGCGGCACTCTTCTCCTCTGTGGATGTGAGGGAGATTTCGAGGGCGGTAGCGTCGGTCTTTGTGTTGCCGCGGACGAGCTCTGGATGTTTCTGTGGCGCTGCAACGGCGGTCCTGGTCGGATGTGTTTGTTGGTTGCGGATGACATCGACCTTGTGATCCCAGGCAGTGTCGAAGTCATTGGGTGGTATCTCGACGGAGTCGATCTGCTTGAGAAGCTTAAGCATCTTGTCCAGTTGGTTCATGAGCTTGCTGTTCTTTTCGTGACCGGTGCGATCGATGCCTTCTGTCCCTTTTACATCCTCCGTTCTCTCCAGAATAGCGCCGCAGTTCTGACATTCGAATCCTTCATCCGAGAACAAGCTGAGCACATCCAGTTCTGTCCATTCCGATCCACATCGTAGACAGATATATTCCTTGCGCTCCTCGCTCGGTGTATACTGTGCTTTGATTGTCGAAGTCAATTTGGAGACCTTGTACTTGATCGCATCAATGACGGGATGCAAGGGAATGTAGTAGTATTCGCGGTTGACCGGCCGGGTGGACCCATCTCGAAGCTCAGCGCGTTGATGTCTGTACAGCGGACAAGAAGGGAAACGCGTAACAATGTCAGTTCACTGGATCGAGACTTGGGAAAAGAAGGGGAGATCATACACTGCGATAAGGCGTTCCTCGCGCAGTTTTCCGCAAAGTTTCCGTAGATCCTTCTGTTGCATGCCCAGTAGAAACGCCAAATCTTCCGCATGGAGGCTGCAGCAGCGACACAGTAAGCTTCTTGGACTTCTTGAATCGAATCCCCATAAACATGATCTCCTCTTACACTGAATGGATAAAGAGTGCGTCCACGACCAGGATGTGGCGGGTTTCATGAAAGGCTCGGACGACGCTCCGAATAAGGGTGTTCGCGAGATCCATGATTATTGGAAGTCTTTTAGCGCAAGTCTCACGTTGTGTAATACGCCAATGCTTTGCAGCGGCACGGGCTTTCCTGTCAAGTCCGGCTCTTTATGTCTTTGGATTTTGAACGGTTCATGAGAAATTTAGAGGCATCTTTCCTGGGCTAGAACGTCGAAGATGGCCAGGTTAGCTCAGCCAAAGACAGCGCAATGCAGAGAGATGACGCCGTAGGCAGTGCGCTTCTCGATGACTTGGCGAGAAGATGAAAGACGCTGAGATCCTCACCGAGTGTCGAAGAGATCAAAGGCGGAACCGAATAATGCCTGAGGCTTAAAATTATCGCTATCTTTGGACTAGTGCGATAAGCCTTTGAACTAAGCTTAATTAGGTCTAGTTAATGCGGAGACTGGGCTAAAAAAGAAAAACCGATTAAATCATCCCCCCAAGACGACGAACCCGGCGTACTTGGAAGTTCTTGATGAAGGCACGCAATTTACTTCGTCTGAGCTCTCCTGGTAGACCTGCGACACCTGGGACCACAATTGCGCGTTCAATACCTGGTTTGATATCTGTCAATACCCCTCTTTTCCACACCCACTCCCCGAAGTCCGAGTCGTTTCAGAGAGCCTGGAACACTTATAAATCGAGTCTTCTTGGACCACAATGGACGCTTCCGGAGAACAAGGAGGAGCTGGTGATAAGCGTAAGAGACGCGATATGGGTAGGTCCGAATGGAGGTATGTTCACTAGAACCCGAGGTGAAGAGGGGAAGAGAGGAGGGGGGAAAGCGCGTTGATCCTCCAACCATCAGCTAACTAAGCAAGTCGGCAACAAACAGATAAGCGAGGCCAAAATGAACAGTTAGAGAATACCAAGCGACAGAAGCGCGAAAAGGGCGAATTCGTGACGCCCATTTATGCCACACACTTTCCGCAAGAGGATATTGACAGCGAGAAACGCCGGCCAAAGAAGAAGGTCGCCGTATTGCTTGGATACTCGGGAACAGGCTACCATGGCATGCAAATGTTCGATTGACCGTTGAATTGTTCTTGCTAGGTTTTGTGAGTCTAACCATTCTACAGGAGTACCACAGAGAAGACCATCGAGGGAGAATTATTCGCAGCCTTCGTCGCAGCCGATGCTATCTCGAAGGCAAACGCAGCCGATCCTAAGAAGTCTTCCTTTGTGCGATGCGCACGTACCGACAAGGGGGTTCATGCGGCAGGGAATATCGTGTCCCTGAAAATGATTGTGGAGGATCCGGACCTTGTGCAGAAGATCAATGAGAAGCTCAGCCCCCAGATCCGAGTCTGGGGTATCGAGCTTGCCAATAAGAGTTTCAGCTGCTACCAGATGTGTGACTCTCGCATCTATGAGTATTTGATTCCAACGCATTGCTTTATCCCACCGCATCCGAGCACACACCTGGGGCGGGCGCTAGTAAAGATGGCTGAGAAGGAAGGCGATCTTGATGCATACAAGGCCAGGCAGGAGGAAGTTGCCAGCTTCTGGGATGAAACTGATGAGAACTATGTCAAGCCGATCCTCGAGCAGCTTCCCGAAGACATCCGCGATTTGGTTGAAAAGGCACTTCATATCGGGACCGACGACACAAGGGCGTCTTCTGAAGAAAGGGAAGAAAAGCGTGCGCCGGCTGATCAGGAAGAAACCCAAGAGAGCCCTGCTGCTTCTCTGCAGGCTACCGAGGCCGGCCCGGACGCGAGTGGTGAAGAGGCAATCGACCCCAAAAGGCTTCAGGTGATTCAAACCGTGAAGCAAATCAAAGCCGCCTACCTCAAGGCTAAAAAGGCCTATCGGATCCCCCCCGCTCGTCTACAGCGAGTCCAGGCGGCTCTGGATAAGTACCTTGGCACCAAGAGGTTTTGGAACTATACCATCCAGAAGACATATACCGATCCTTCGGCAAAACGCCTGATTAAATCCTTCAATGCCAATCCGACGCCAATCATCATCAACGGCACCGAATGGCTAAGCATGAAGGTCCACGGCCAGAGTTTCATGATGCATCAAATCCGTAAGATGGTCGCCATGGTCGCCTTGGTTGTCCGTTGCGGATGCGATCCCGAGCGAATTGACGAGACATACGGCCCTACTCGGATTGCGATCCCCAAGGCCCCGGGACTGGGCCTTTTGCTCGAACGCCCCGTGTTCACCAACTACAGCCGGAAGGCCGTCGAATCAGGCAAAAATCCCATCGACTTTGACAAATATGACAAGGAGATCTCCGAATTCAAGCAGCGAGAAATCTACGATCGCATCTTCCGCGAAGAGGAAGAGTCGAACGCGTACGTGACCCCTTACCCTACCCCGGCTTCCCTTGTGCCTTGAGTCTAACCTAACCCCCCTCAGCTTCAATCTGTTCTTCAATCACATTGATCACTTCCCTGGAGAAGAGTTCCTCTACATCACTTCTGGCGGCGTGAAAGCAGCAAAGCCCGTGGGCGAGCCGTCAACGGCTCCCGTCCCTGCTGGGGAGACAGCGAAGCAGGACGAAGGCTCCGCCACTCTCAAGAAGACGGAGCAACAGGAAGAAAGCAATGTTTTGGCCTCGGTGGAGGTGGATGGCGAGGAAGATACTGATCTTCCCAAGACTGGTGAGGAAGAGGGCTAACTAAGTAAATTTGCGATTTACTGCAGATAGATCTTTTATTATATTGCGTCTTGAAAGATGGTGTACTTTTTATTTAAATATTCATGAACAGCATGCTTCAAAGAGTACTGAGGTATTGATGTAGAACAGAATCAGTGTTAAATTTAAACGTAGGAAATGAAAATCCCCAATATCTACATACATCCAGAACAGGCTCAGTGAAGATTTGAACTGTGTCTGATAGATAACCAGGTTATTTAGCCACTGTCCGCAGAGGATACAGAAGCAGCAAGAAACAAGACATAAGTTCCGCATTCCAACGCCAGGCAGAAATGGCTTTGCTTTACCAAGAAGAAGAAGAAAAGGGGGAAAGGAAACCCTGACGGAAGAGCAGGACTTGAGAGGCACAAAAGAAACACAGGAGCAGGCTAATCGAGGAATAAATAAACAAAAGACAAGCATGGGACATCGTGGATCAAGTGTATTAGACGAAACGATAACAATTCGGTATGTAATCAATCTGGCATCAATCGAAGAAGGGGAAAGAGTAAAAGAAGAAAGAGAGTCAGAAGAATGTGAGGTGGTATGGTATGTAAACGAAGTTGAATCATAGTGGATGAAAGGAATTAGAAGATGAGAGAGCGAGCCTTCTGTCGTCGAACTTCGGGACTGCGAATTTCGGGCTGAGAATAGGTATGCTTATGTCTCGCCCGAGGGGACTGGGGCGCCTGCGCCGTTGTAGTCGTGGAGGAGGTAGGGGGAGCAGCCTCTTTTCTTGCAGGAGGCGCAGAGGATGCGCTGTTATTGCCTCCCATGAGTCGATCAGCAGCTTCGCGTTGAGACTTGAGGGCACGCTCATGCTTAAGGACCAACTCAGTCCACGGCTTGATCTGACCGTTGCCAACGGAAGATTTGCCCACTGCATCACCCAGCACTTTCATCCAGCCCTCCTTATCGGCAGCGTTGTCAGCGTAGAAATCAATCACCTCTCCATTTCCGAAGCGGATACGGAAACCCTCCTCGACGAACATGTAGCCCTCTTCTTCTTCGGCGAACGCAGACTTTCTTCTGCCTCCGCCCCGTGTCGTCGTTTCTTTCTGAGTGAGGGTGGACTTGTCATCAATCAGTTTAGCCGCCTTTGCCAAATTGATTGTTGCACGTGGCTGACGCGTCGTTTCATGATAGGCAGTCAATTTCGAGCCTTGGAGCTTGAAGAATCGGCGGCGCCAGAACTGCACGATCATTCGTTAGTGCGCGTGTTGTACGTCAAAGGAGTAACGATCAAATAACTTACAGGACAATCACCACCTTGTTGGGACAAGAAGCCCTCCCAGCTGCGAGTCGCAACGTTCTCTGCCTCACGCATCTCACGGATGCAGGCGTTCATACTCTTGGGCATATCGTCTTCCTTGGCACCCTTGGGCTTGGGAACGAACAACAACTGCAGCTCCAATTTACCGATCTTGTAGGGAGGTCTTCTCTGGGAAGCCATGCTAGAGGTGCTCTTCTTGCTCTTAACACTGCTTGGTTGGTCTTCCACGGCCCACTCATTGAAACATGAGATATCAACCGTGTACGGCCGACCAAGCGCATGTTTCTCATGGTCGCTGAGGGAGATGTAAGCACGGGCAAAGCTACCGTCACGCGCGACCAGGTTCCTCAATCTATCCCAGACGTCGCTGTTGACGTCTTTAGGTTTGTTTTGGGAGACTTGGTTTTTGAGGTCAAGTTCTTTGCGTCGCTTAGGGGAAGCGAAGACGCGACTGAAGGGGGACGCCTTCTGACGGGTCGGTGAAGATGTCACAGTTTCTGGAGTTCGGAACTTGGATTCATCAATCTTCATTTGCAAAGTCAACTGGAATTCAAGATCATTTTGCACGATAAGCTCGAATTCCTGTCCGATCGGGGCTGACTTCCCGAGCTCCAACCAGGACGTGGTGACGCAGTGAAGACCATTGTCCAAGGTCAGAGCAAAGTAGGATCGCTCACCTGTGATGAAGGGTTAGCCGACTGAATTCCTGAGCGAGGGTAATAGGTCACTTACCCTTGGGCATGGGTAGATCGAGGTACTTGAGACCGACAACCTTGACAAAGAGGCGGCCTCTCTCCTCCCCATCTTCGAATGTCTCGGTAAGGGGAGGCTCAGGCTCCTCTAGAGGCGCGGCAGGCTCCTGCACATTACTGGGTAGACCGGGGACGGGCGGTACTGCGCCGGAAACTGGCTTCTTCTTGGGCATACCGGGACCCATTTTGATGCTGGACCGACGTCTCTGACCATTCCACGGCACTGTGGTCCAGGTCTGCTGGCTTACCTTACGGGACGGGGAACCTGCTGACCTGCCACCGCGAGCATCGCCCGAATTCTCGCCAGAAGGAGCGGGTTCGTCATCGGTATGGCTGCTAGCGATGATGACCTTGGTGTTGTGTCTCATCAGATAGCCTCTCTGTCTCCGGAGTAAAACGTTAGCATATGCATCAGTGTTAGATTGTCCAGTGCTGGGAAAAGCACTATCCCTGACACCAATCTGGGAGTCCTGGGAATGGGGAATGGCTGGGATAGAAAGCCGATTTCGATATTGGGAAAGGGAAAGTTCAAACGCCACCTTTTGGGCCTCAATGACACGGTCAAATTCCTTATCCAGGCCAAAGCCGAGGCTTTCCTCCTGGATGCTGAATGGGATATCCAATTTGACCAAGCTGCTTTGGCGCTGGGTAGTATCACGTGCCGGGGCGGCGAGGGTTGGGAGCGGCTGCGCGCTGTCTTCCGATTCCTTGGCTGATTCATCGTCGTCCACGGAAGCATCCGATGATTCATTTGACAAATGCTTGTTTAGAAGGGGCATCGGCGGCAGCTGGCCGCTGACCTTGCGGCGATTGGCTGCCATTGTCTCGATGTCAGCAGGGGTCAACGAGGGGCGTGTTTTCAATGCTCCACCGGGAGCCTTGACAGTAGCAACCGGATCAGGAACGCATTCCGCCTTCTCCTCCTCTTCTCCCTCCTCCTCAGAATAGTCACTTTTGTCAAGGGAATGACGGATGACCGATTCGGGAGTCGACGGCTCGTCCTGACAGACGTTCCCACCCTTATCTTCGGGGGTGACTGGACGTTGGAGGGATTCGCGGATGGCATTCATGTTCAGCGGGGCAATCTTCAAGGCACCTTCATCATCGTGAGATTCAACGCCGGATGGAGCCTCGTTGTCCGTTGTGGGATGTTCTTCAGGGACAGGAGTGGCCTGGCTATCACTGGAACCATTGGAGTCCCTGCTAAGGGCATGCAAGTCCTGCTTCGAGTCGCGAGAGTATTCGCTTTCATAATCATCAATAGTTTTGGAATCGTTCTCCTGGATGGAGCCTTTTTCAGAATGGTCATCATAATAATCGGGAATACCATAGAGATTTTCATCGTGCTCCTCTTCTTTAATAATAACACTGTTTTCCATATCGTAGTCATCATCTAGTTCCAGCGATGGGATTGGAACATCAGGGTCATAATGCATGTCATGGTGCGGGCTTGATTCGAGTTGGGAATAATCATAAAGGTCGTCCATGTAGCTGTCGTTTTTACGGAGATCCCGCAAAATTGAGTCTCTGGAGATTCGCGGAGGGGAAAGAATGTCTTCCAGCTTGTCGTCGTCAATCGTAGGCTTAGATTGTTCTTCTTCATTTTCCTGCTCCGGGTTTTGGGCCACATCTGGTTCGTTGGCAATTTGATCGGTGCGCTGCTCTCCACTTTCTGAGATCTGATCCAGGTCCTGGCGCTCCTGGAGCATCATCAGACGCAGGCGTTCTTCCAGAGACATGGATGCTTGGGTCAATTCGCTGATATCGGCCTTGCTAAACGCGGATGGGGCTGGAGCAGTGGGCAGATTCCGCTGGCTGTTATTGCTGCCCAGCTCAAATGCTGCGGAGAGTTTTCCTGGCGAGCTTGAACGACCGGTGAACAGAGGACGATTGTTGGATGATGGAAGTGGCGGCAGAGGGCGACGCTCACCGTTCGAATCGAGAGACTCTACACGAGAGTGCTGCATGATAGGGCCAGGAGGAGAGCAGGATCGGCCATCAGGAGTATGAACGTCGTCCTCCTCCTCATCCTCCTCCTCCTCCTCCTCCTCTTCCGTGAAGGGGTCTTCCTCTCCGTGGACCAGTTCATCATTGGCATGGCTAGGGTTCATGAAGCGCCAATCCTCTGGCAACACAACAGGGGTCTTCTCGATGTCTTCCAGGGAGGCATCAAAACTGTCATCACGATCGATCAAGGAGTCCCGATCAAAGCTGATGTCACCTTCATCCTCTTCGGAATCATAGCTACCTTCACGGGATTCCGAGGCAATCGAAGACGGATCCGGAGTGGTCATTTCATACTCGTTCACCTGAGGAGGGGCCGCATCGAAGGTGACACTCTTGGCGTGGCGATAGCGGCCGTCCATGTCAGACCAGATCTCGCACTCCGGGTCGAATCCAGCACCCTTCGGGCCGAATCGGCTAGCCTTGGACAACGAAGATTTTGCAGGAGACACCTGATCCTTACTAGGCGATGGGGGTCTTGGCATGGCACTGCCCGCGGAAGCAGCATTGGTTGGTTCCTGGGCAGTTTTCTCTTGCTCAACAACTGTTTCCCTGGATTCTGTAGCATTGTGGAAGGGCCGGCCTGTTGCCAATGGCCTGTGGAGAACGTTGATGTGTGCCGGGTCGTATTCCTGACTTTGTTCGCGAGCGAAGATATGGCTATTTTTCACACGGGAAACGCGTTTGAGGTTCTCCAGCGACGCACGCTTAGTGGGGGAATAAGCAGCCTCTGGGTCATAAGGAGTCTTGGTTTCGGAGCTCTTCTGGAAAGGCGAGCCGGAATCACGTCCCTGCCAGAAAAGACGCGGGGAAGATGAGGCAGTGTAGGGGGAAGCATCAAACGGTGACGATTCGCCAGCCATCTTCTACCACGCCCAGGTCAGCGACAGATTCTGAATCGTAATTATCACAAAAAACAAACACTTAGTCATACTTTTGTACTCTGATTCCAGCTCGGTGAGTTGCGTCTTTGGGCCATGGGGCTCACTTCGGACAAGGGCCGCTGGCCAGTTCCATTACCCATAATCGAAGGGGCAACAGGTAAAAGGCTAAAAGTCGACGAATGTCTTAAGATCCAGTCAGTAGGCCACTTCCTTTGTCTCAACCGGGAAACCCTTGCCCCAGGCCTCCACGATAGGTGTCTACTGACAAAGAACAATACTAGGTGCCCGCGTCCTCAGTTCGAGTCTTGCGGGAGAGGGCAGAAGGTTCGTGTTGCTTAGCAGCTATTGGTCATGAAAGTCGTAGCAAGAATGCAAAATCGTCACCAGGCAAGACAAACAAAGAATAAATAAACCCGTTTACCAGAAAAGAGAACCGAGCGCAGGGATGCTGAAGGGATAAATGATGCTGCACACACACGGCAGGGCACCCGGGGGAAAATAACAAATACACGCCAACCCACCGGCGGAGTCAGACGTCAAGGGAAAGCACCGAAAGAGACGCAGATCGGAGAAAGGAGAAGCACAAGCGGAGGAGGGCACCTGTTCCAAGATGTAGTCTCTGGCCAGACGGTGCAGCGCGATGGTTTCCCTCCCAGGCTGTTGACACTGGCGGCGGGAGTCGCCATAGCAACGTCTTGCACCCACGGGTCTGTCGCCCGTCACGGGTTTAGTCACGGGTCCAGTCACGGGTCTGTCACGGGTCTGTCCCAGCGCTAGTCTCTGTCTGGACTAGCGCCGATCTCGATCTTTTTTCTTTCCAGCTTATCGTCAGGGAGGCTTAAGCCTAAGGCTTGAAAGAGGATCAATTTGTGCTGAGAAAAGAGGCAGGATGCCGCTGCCTGTGTATCGTCCGGCATGTGTGCTGTGTCACACATGCACTCCTCTTCGCCTGCCGCTGCCTGCGACGCTCGCCTCGCCATGGCAGATGACAACCCGCTGGGTGGCTACTACCCGGCAGCGTCGTCGAGTGGCCCGGATGGCTCTGTCGCCCAACGTCGCCAAAGATACACTGAAGTCCAAACGGAACGACCGAGAGCGATTCGGGCCCTTTAGTGGCATGAACCAGACCGAAGCACGGATTCGTGGTGAGCCCAGGGGGCGTTCGCAGGCGGCGCTGCGGCGGTCAGGGGAGCCGGTGAAGGAGCAGAAGAAGGAGAGCCCGTTGTATAAAGCGCTCAAGATGCAGACTACGCTGGCCCCGGTTACCTACGGCCGTCGGACGGCGATCAAGGAGAAAATCGCGGACATTACGAGCTTCGATCAGATGCCCCTGCTGCCCGTGGTGCGGGAGTCGGTATTTTCGCAGGCTCTGCCGGGCCTCTTCGACGTTACCCCAACGCCCATCCAGCGTCTTGCCATTCCAGCGCTACTCAAAGAACAAGGATCTACACAGAAGCCCAAGCAAAAGAGGACGAAGAAGAACGATGAAGAGAAGTTGGAGTCAGACTATGAACAGTTCCTCCTGGCAGCAGAGACAGGTTCGGGGAAGACATTGGCCTATCTACTGCCAGTCATCGACTCGATCAAGCGGGTCGAGGCGGTCGAACAGAAGGAAGAGAAGCTCTTGGAGATACAAAAGGCGAAGGAGAGGGAAGAAAAGTTGAAGGACCAGGTGTTCGATATCGAGCCTGAGGAGCCCGCTTTTTCAAACGCTGGTCGGCCAAGAGCTATCATCTTGGTTCCGACGGCAGAGTTGGTGACCCAGGTCAGCTCCAAGGTCAAGGCCTTGTCTCACACGGTCAAGTTCCGGTCAGGGATGATCTCGTCCGCCCTGACGCCTCGTCGCATCAAAAGCACCGTTTTCAACCCGGCCGGCATCGACGTCCTGGTGTCGACACCCCATCTGCTCTCATCGATTGCCAAGACCAGCCCGTATATTCTCAGTCGCGTCTCGCATCTGGTTCTCGACGAAGCGGACTCGTTGCTGGATCGGTCCTTTGCCCCTACCACGACAGAGATCATCGACAAGGTGGCTCCATCGCTCCAGAAGCTCATCCTGTGTTCTGCTACGATTCCCCGTAGCTTAGATACGGTTCTACGGAAGCGCTACCCGGACATTCGGCGCCTGACGACTCCCAACCTGCACGCAATCCCCCGTCGGGTCCAGCTCGGAGTCGTGGACGTCGAAAAACACCCGTACCGCGGCAACCGCGATCTCGCCTGCGCCGACGTGATCTGGTCGATCGGCAAAGCTGGTGATAGCGAGTCATATGGACCTTTCGCTACGTACATGGCGCCGAAAACCAAGAAGATCATTGTGTTTGTGAACGAGCGCGAGGAGGCGGATGAAGTGGCCAAGTTCCTGCAGTCCAAGGGCATCGACGCCGTGTCTCTGTCCCGCGACTCAAGCGGCCGGAACCAAGAGGAGATCCTAGAGGAGTATACCGAGTCCCCTCCGCCGCCCAGCCCGGAAGAGATCATGTTGGCACAGAAGAAGCGCCGGCTGGAAGAGGCCATCCCCTTTGAACTGCCGGAACAGCCACGCGACAGCACCGAGTCTCGCCGTCTGCCCAACACAAAAGTCCTGGTCACTACGGACATCGCCTCGCGCGGCATCGACACCGTTGCCGTCAAGACGGTCATCCTCTACCACGTCCCGCACACCACCATCGATTTCATCCACCGACTCGGCCGGCTGGGCCGCATGGGCAAGCGAGGCCGCGGCGTCGTCCTCGTCGGCAAGAAAGACCGCAAAGATGTCGTCCGGGAGGTCCGGGAGGCCATGTTCCGCGGCCAGGCTTTGATTTAGTCTTCCCTTCCTACATGCATAGAACGGCGTTGGATGGAGGACAAAGGTTCAATGTATACTACTACATCATTGGCATTGTATATTGCAATTCACCTCTACGCCTACTGTACTATATTTTAATCTGGCTTATCCAAATATGTTCTCTTTCGGCTGTTGCTATTCTATTCCAATTTGGTGCAGCGCACTCTCCACTTCCAATAACAACAACACAGTGAAAACAGGGAATAATATAGTTTCTGTACGGAGTACTCCATAGTAACTACGTAGTCATTCGCCACGATTTCCCTGTTTTGTTTCAAGATGGAGTACATATGTATTATTTTTAGATACACCCCTCTTTGCTTTGTTTTTTTGTTTTTTTTTTCAGCTGAACTCTGATGACTGCTCTCCTTGCTTTGAAACACTTCTCGAAGTGGAGAAAAATAAACAAATCTATTCCATAGCAAAGGAACGATACAAAGTACATACTCTAGTACAGGAGAATATACACCGGTTATAGCTGGGAGTGGTAGTATCTTTTTGCCATTCACTTTGGTATTTAATATAGCTATGATGGAAGTATTCAGCCTAACCTCAAATCTTGTCTACTATATATATAATCGAGTAGCTAGATGATAATGGAAACAGAATGGCTTACAATGAATCAGCGAATGTGTCTTGAAGTCGACAGTATTAGAATATATAAGGTGTAAAGCAAATAGCCATAGCTATAGACTATCCATATATTAAAAACCTATCCTAGATCCCAATCATGTGCCTCTTAGGACTCATGGAGATCCAACTTGGCACTTGCGAATATACTTTACTTTTAGAAATGAAGGCTACAGGTACTAGAGTGGTTCAATGGTTGGGATCTATTCCAGATATCAAGATTATTGTTAGCTGGCTAACACTGATATGTTGAAATAGATGCGAATACAGGTTTAGTAGCCCTGATCTCCAAGTAAAATACATAAGTGGTAAGGATTTAAATCTCCCTGGAATAGAAAAAGAGAAGCATGGACAATGAAACATCGTGATCGCACATTAGATGGCATCGGATGCTCCAAATGATTGCATGGTATGTCGCCCAATTAAGCCGCAAGTCTGATAGTTCTTTGAACTCGAATCAAAACATAACCCAACTCCGCGCTGTTCAAAGATAATATCATTATAGTACATGTCACTTCCAGGAATATGGTAAGCGTTAGATGAAAGGAGGGTGTAGTGAGACATAGGGAGCACGAGGCCATTACATCGTCTTGCGGATCTCTCGCGTGCGCCGCCTGCTGGCTCTGGTGTCGCGACGATTTGTGCCATTCTCGCTGACGTCCGTTTCTGTGAGGGGGGCATCAGAGAGCTCCGGGGTCGGCGTGACGCCAAAGCCGATGCCGCGGTGTCGGCGGGAGATTTTGGCCTCTTCCTCCGGGTACAGGAAGCGGTGGACTTCACGGTGGTCCATGATCCGCTCCTCGTCGTCGTACAGACCGTCCCGGTCGGTCTTGGGCCAGCGGTAGCCGTACAGCTTCGAGTGGCGTTCGCAGCGAGGACATTCGCGGCGCGTCAGATAAGAGTCTTGCTGAACAAACCAGACGTTGCAGGTGTGGCACTCAACCCAGCGATCGTATCGATGAGCAAGCAACCGCGAGGTCTTGGTGTAGTCGCCAGGCATGCGGGCTCGCGGCAAGTCTTCCTCAACAGAGAGAATAAGCGCTTTAGAGCGCGACGAGCGGCGGCCTTTCTTCGGCCGTCCCACCCCATTACCGAACTTTTCGTCCGGCTCACACGAGCCAGACAGGTCTGACAGACCATCGATATTGCTTGGGAGTGGAAGCTCCGGATGGAGGGGGATTCCACTGCCTGTACCCACAGAAGGTTCTGTGGTCTGTTCGGTTTTAATCTCTGAGACTCGGCTGTCACTTTCTGATGTCGGTGTTGTAGAGCCAGAGCGTCTCTGCGATTCCTCGGTAGTAAGCAAAGTAGTTGACTCGAAGTCGACGGTGGCAAGGAGTTGGCCGGTCGTCTCGTTACCAGGAGCTATACTCGCCAGGGGACAATCTCCCATCATAACCGGAAGCCGAATATTTGTCTTTGCTTCCACAATGAGTGTCGAGGCGGCTGCGGCCGTCACGGTCGATACTTCAATCGAAGCAGCAATATCGGGCAGCGCGATTTCCTCTCTGAGTTTAGAATTCTGACGCTCAAACTTCCCCCGCTTGCGAGGGGTTAGAGAGACTATAACCTCGGAATCCCCATCGGATCCACGTTTTCGTTTGTTCGATGGTCTCGGGCCCAAGGCTGATTCAGGCACTGGGGTTTCTTCGTTTGAGGTGGGCATGTCATTCGGAGCCGGCGTCGAGGCGTCACTCCTGGGCGATGTGACCTCCCCATCTGGAGCCCAGCCGTTGCGAACCGCCCGCTCGCAGGTTAGACAGAGACATTCGCAATTGTCAACGCCAAAATAGTCATCGCCGTAAGACACGGTGATCTCCTCGCCGATGTAGATGTCACGCGTAGCTACGACCTGCATGCCTTCCGAGCCACGAGTGACCAGGCGGCCGTTCGCGTGGCAGTCATGATTCGCAAACCGGGCCGGACCCAAGAAGAATGACGGGGCCTTTTTCCGGCTCGACATGACAATGCTGAAGTCTTTGCGCGTTAGACCCAAATCCAGTTCCTCCTCACGAGTCATCGCGACTAGAGTCCCGCTCAGGTACTTGATCTCCTGGCCCTGCCTGATAAACTTCCTGGCGCAGATGGCGGCTTCATGGACGGTGATGGTGTAGCGATTGGTCGTGGTGACTTCAAACGGACAGTCGGGTAAGTACATCTGGACGTACTTGCGCAAGTGACGACGGAACCACTCCTTCTCTCGATCGCCGGACAGCCTTGCCATGTATTTTCGCAGCCCCGACATAGCTAGCAACCTGTTTTCTGCTTTACTCGCATCCTTGCCGACAATCACGTCGTGGAGGAGAATCTGCGCAACATCGTCATCGTGGATGCCCCGGGCGGGGTTATATTTGGTGCGGTTCTTGCGGATACTTGTCCAGAAATAAGCCTGATGCCAGAGAGACAAGAGTCAGATAAACAGGGAGAGCCATAAAGTCCGCTAGAGAGAGGTAAAAAAAAAACCATACTCGGTCCACCAGCGCATCTGTCGCGACATCATCATAGCTGGCCAGTTTCGCGAGTGTCAAGCGATCGCGCCGCTCGACAGCAGGGCTTGCCGACGACTTTGACCGAGGCATATCGGGGACAAAAAGAAAACCGGAGGTTTAAAGTAATATAAGAAAGAAAACTGGCATTGGTGAGCACCCCAATCGCTAGCCTCGTGTTGAGGGTAGTCCCCGTGGGAGAGGTTGGATGGAGCGGCGCCGGTAAGGAGCGTATAGGTGCAATGGAAAGAAGGTATTGCTAGAGCCAGACCATAGGAAAATTCAGCACAAGCATAATGAAGCCGTAGCCAAACATAGACGAAAGGAAAATCGAGTCAGGAGGTGAGGAACAAAGGCTCCAGAGCCAAGTTAGTCCCTCAAGCCCTGGTCGTCCGGGACTGACTTACGGCAGCGACGCGGCGGCTGTCTGGGGGGTTCGGGCGGCTCGGCGAAACTTCGTCGTCCGGTGGACTTACAGGGAAATCTTCTGTGCAAGCCGGCAGCGACACTCTGAGCGTGAACCAGCTGCACTAGGGTCACGATGATTCAATTAAAGGTGACGAGAGAGTTTGGAGATTGATATTGATCAGATTTGACAGGGGATTTGCTGACGGATTGCGCTAGACGATGCTGAATTGCATCGACAACTCCGGAGCCGCACTTGTCGAGTGCGTCAACGTGTTGAAGAAGAAGCGCCCTGCCACTATCGGTACGCTTGACTAGGCGGTTTTTATTGTTCTCATCAAGGGTGGCCCGCTGATTGTCGACTCTAGGTGACCGTATTGTCGTCGTGGTACAGAAACAGCGCAGCTTTGGACCTTCCGACTCGTCGGGCAGCGGGATTGCGAACAAAGTCCGTCGCGGCGATATCCGGCACGCTGTTGTCGTTCGGGTCAAGAAAGAGATGCAGCGGGCAGATGGGAGCTTGGTGAAGTTCGAAGATAATGCCTGCGTGTTGGTGCACAAGTCCGGGGACCCGATCGGGACACGATTGAACGGTGAGTTTTTTACCCTCGAGTTGTGCTTGGACAAACGGTGAACAACGCACTGACAGATATACAGGAGTCGTTGGTGCAGAGCTACGGGGGAAGCGATGGTCGAAAATCTTGTCTTTGGCGCCTATGCATGTATAATACCAGTTTTAAAGCGAATTCATCTGTACTCTAGATCTTCGATATCGCGCTATGATATGAAACGGAAACATAAAATAAGTAAAACAAAGGAAAAATCAAATCCGCTAGACAGAGCTAGACATATCCTCAAACTCCAGAACTATACGCCGGGAAAACAATAGAAAAATGCAGTTGAAATGGGGTATCGGAGGTCCATGCCGAAACATAAGAGGGTATCACGTAAAGACATTACCGCAGGCGCAGCAGACAAAGTAGAGTTTCTAATCGCCAGAAAAGCAGTCAGTCACGCGTTTTAACTTGCAAATGTAGCAACGGCAGGAGTCGTCTTACCATTCCGGTTTCGGCAGATCGTTGCTGGGACTGGAAAAACACCGCCTCGCTTTCACCGCAGCTGGGGCAGAGCTTGTTGGATCGAGGAAGCTATCCAGAAGAAAGAGAAAACACGTTAGCCAAGGAGGTCTCAAGGATATGTCTTGAAAGAATCTTCGGCCAGAACCAGACAACGTGTCGGGGGATCATCAGGGAACCCTCTAGCCGAGTGTCCCACAGACAAAACAGGTAATGTCTTCTCCGCAAAGGATACAGAAATTCAGGAGACCAACCGTCGGATCGGATCCCACGTCCTGAGTCACGCCCGCCGTGTCTCCCACTTGGCTGTGCAGTTTGTTCTTGTACACGCAGTACGAGGTCGCAGGCTCGCCGACATGGCATGTGCGACACGTAAACATCAGACGGTTGTTGGCTCGGTCTTCCTTGGGGTACAGCAAGTTGGAACTAAAGACAGCCAGTTAGTAACTTCCAGAACTCATATCGGGGGGGAGGGGGGGGGTAAAGACTAACCATTCGCGACAGAAGCGGAAGTGAACCTGCTCGCTTTGCTTGGTATCACTACCAGCCGAGGGAGACGGACTAGCAGACATTTCGAAAAGTTGTTCTTGTTCTCCCAGATCTATACACACAGCAGGAGCGTTGAGGAGTGTTTGGAAACTGGAAGATGGATGCTGGAGCGCGGGGGAGTTGATTCTTCTTATCTGGCCATGCCAACAAAGAAGGCAGAAGAAAGAAAGGCGATTTTGCCGCAGAGCAGCGCTAGTCCCGATTGGGCAGAGAGCAAGCAATGAGTGGCCCGGGCGCTTCAGCCCTACCGCACGGTCTGATTGGTGCGTTGCTTCCCCCGCAAGGAACGACAAAGCCGAGACGACGACAGAATCGCCTTGGACAATATCCCTTGACAGAAGCATTAATCTTTCATTATCAAAGGGTTTGTCAAAGGAATCCGAGACTGATTGTTTGGCCATATCTATTGTTTTGGCTTAGGATCTACCAATCATATATAAATTCACCATGGTATGGCATCGCTGCCCCTCATTTGCTGCCGTGTAGAGAGATGGGGGGGTTCAGAGCAGGAATTACTAACAAGTGGTCATAAAAAGTCTGAAACAGGTCTTCCAACTGGCTGGGAAGTCAGGCACTCAAACACGAAGAGCCTTCCCTACTACTTCAACCCCGCTACGAAAGAGTCGCGCTGGGAGCCCCCCGCAGAGACCGACACGGAAAAGCTCAAGGTCTACATGGCAACCCACCACAGCACACCGGCGGCGCGTGGTGACCTGGCCGGCCAGAGTGATGGGAAAATCCGCTGCAGCCATCTGCTCGTCAAGCATAGAGATAGCAGACGGCCCAGCAGCTGGAGGGAGGCCGAGATCACACGGTCAAAAGAGGAGGCCATTGAGATCCTTCGCGGCCATGAGCAGCGTATCCAGTCTGGCGAAGTCAGTCTGGGAGATGTCGCTGTGTCGGAGTCTGACTGCAGCAGTGCTCGGAAGAAGGGCGATCTGTATGTGCCTCTCTTGCCCTATTGATTACCTACATAGAACGGTAGCTCACTAAATGCTCTAAAAGGGGGTTCTTCGGACGCGGTGAGATGCAAAAGGAGTTCGAAGACGCTGCGTTTGCTCTCCAGCCCGGTCAAGTAAGCGGAATTGTTGACACAGCGTCGGGGGTCCACCTTATTGAGCGGTACGTCTCCTCCCTCCACTGGGAGTAAATATAAGCTAATCGAGGTATTTTTGGTACAGTGTGCAGTAGCCAAAATGGAGGAATACCCTTTCTTTCGACGGAGATTAGTGTCTTGACAAGATCAGAATTGCATGCTATATGTCTGCGTTCTCAATCAATTATCCCGCCATGAGTATATAGCTATTTGCTATTATGGAAATGTTTACATCAGGATTAATATAGTCAACAGACACAAAATCGAACTCTTGTTTGAAAATAAAGCCTTCCCCTGCCTTCTTGTTCACTTTCCTGTCCCTCCATCCTTCTGTGGCCTTGGAGAGTGAGAGTTCCCCTTAGGGGTGACTTCTAATTGGTTTTTTAGAGAAAACAGCTACTCTCACTGATGAGACCTATCTCCTATTCACTGATTACTTTTCTAATCAGAGCATGTTTGCACCGGTCAGGTTACCCCCTTCTATTTTTTTTATTTTGCCTTCTTCTCTTGCTTTTTCTCTTTCTCTTCTATCATGTCGATTAAAATTTTCACATAAGGAGACTCCTTATATCCTTATTGAAACCAGCAACTTACCCTTTCCCTTTCACAGTAAGTGCACCCTTTGGTATAGTATGACTGTCTTGATCTAAACAATGACAGGTCCTGCAGCCCTTTTAGCTCGCGATGGCGATCTGGGGCAGACGCCCTGGAGAGGTCGAGATCCCTCGGGCCTTTGCCCTCCCCAGTCATCTTCGCAGCGTCCTCCCCATGCAGATGCAGATGGACTTCATGATCATCCAGCAGAACGCGGGCGTTGTGTACTGCGATATCAAGACTCTCCGGTTCAAGTGGCGCAACCGCTTTCGCTACATGTGCTCCAAGAAAGACATGGACAAGTGGGACGAGCACCTCTGCACCGTCGACCGTCTCGTTCTTTGGGCCAAGACCCATAACATCCACGATCCCACGATGACTCCCGTCCCCAAGATCCCTGCCGAGACTGTGAAACTTTACCCCGACTGGGCCACCTACGACCAATTTGCCGCCGACTATGTCGAGTTCCTTGAAAAGTTCATCAAGGGCTCCTACAAGATCTGGCGCGACTCTAAGGAGTACGTCGAAATGGTCGTCGCAACCTGCGGTATGAACCGGATGGACCATGCTGAATGGGAAGATTGGTGGACCAACACCTTCCTGCACGAGATGAGCAAGTTTGAGGACTCTCTCAAAGGACTGGTCCTTCCTTGCTGGGAAGACCTTATCAAGGAGCTCATCGAGGTTGTCTCTGCAACTGTCGATCAGCCCAAGCTGGTTCTGGATCAGATTATCAAGTGAGTATCTTTACTTTTTCTATTAATAGAGACAACAGAGAGAAGAAGAAGAAGAAGAAGAAGAAGAAGAAGGTTAACCTATTGTAGGGACTAGATTTGGGGACCTCTCACTTGTCCATATTGACAATTACCCTCGATATGGCTTCTCTTGATGGCGCCAGGTCGACTTCCTTTGTATCTATCTGACTGATAAACCGCTTCGTTGGTTGAATTGGATGGTTTGCAACCAAGGTCTCGGGTCGTCTGGCTGTTTTTAATGACTTATGGGCCACGATCATGTCAATAATGACTTATGCCAAACACTTGCTTTTGAAATCATAGACAATAGGATTCTCAATCTGTAACCTAGCATCTAGACGTGTTAATTATTAGGCCGAAAGTTCAACATCAGCCACAAATTATCAATTCACGGTCCCGAAGGACTGGTATAGTTCTGCCTAAGAAGGATAATCCTTACACTGTAGCTCTCTTCACCATCTGTGCTTCTAGCCTAGTTTCTCTTAACAATAAAAGAGATTAATATTCATTCACTAGATCTCTTTGTTCATTTTCTTTGCTGAGATGGATAATCCTATTATATTCTCTATGGCTTTGTCCTCTATGTTCAGCATAACAAAGATAATACTTGGAGAATAATATATCATTGTTCACTTTTACTGCCCTTTCTGACGTTGATGTCTTATTTTGATCAAAATCCCTTGTGACTATCTAAGAGTTTTCTATTTAGCTAAATCTATGGAGGAAAGAGGATCTCACAGGGATATACTCTTACCATCACCTCTATATTGACTATCTTGTCCCCATTACATCAAGTCAACCATGTGTATTTACTGGGTCTGCAAATACCTTCTCTGCGGTTGCATCTGGGACGATTCAGCTATAACATGTTCCAAGGAATTAGGATGTACGGACCTGCGCATGGTCCAGGTCCAGATTCCGGACCACAAATGCGAAGAATGTCATGCTAGAGATAGGACACTCATCGATGATACAGCGGGTGGTCTTGTCAACGCAGATGGCGAGCACAGCAAAGTTGATTTTAGGGCTATCGAGTTCGTCGAGATGGATCTCTCGCGGGTCTGTGATGCTGTGCACAAGCGGGATAAGATACGACGGGGCCGGACTTATGAAGATGAGGATGAGATGGAGGGAGAGGGATATGAAGCTGGGACAGGAAGTGATTATAGTAAAGAGTAAACAGCTAGAGAAATTTTGGCGAGATAGTTGATTTCAGACTGCCTTCGGTGATAAAAATTTGTAAAAATCATCGAAATAATTGGATTTAAAAGTTCTTTGATGCTGTGATTGAATTTTGTATGGAAATATTAAAATCGCCTTGTGAACATCACCACTGGATTCGCTTCTATCCATAGCCATGATTATAAGCATGTATTGAGTCGTTCTAAACGTGAGGTGATGGCGTCAATGACCGCGGATCTATTGTGGGCGTGAAATTAGCACCTCAGCTTCCATACCATAGAAGCAGATAGATAGACATACTCTCGTTCAACCATTTTCATGGCATCGGCAATTTTAGCTCGCTGCAGCCTCTGGGGAACCTTTGGTTGAGCCCCTGAAGCGGCTGGACTGCTGGGTTCAGGCGACACAGAAGCTCTCGATGCGATAGTCTTGGCTTCGGCAAGCATCTCCTCTGCAATGGATTTGACCTACAATGGCCGTGAGCAAATTGGTGCTGAACAATCGTGGAGAAAAACATAAACTAACCATTTCCAATCGATATGAGAGGTCTGGCCCCCTCTCTCGTCCTTCCTCTTTCTCTTTACCTTCTGCGAACGATACAGAAAGCGTATCCACTTCGGCAACCCAGGCCTTTTCCTTTTCGCTGAGCGGGCGGCCACCGGACTTGTACAGCTTGGAACGGAGTCGCTCATATCTCTGCACAAGTTGTTCTTGTCTGTCCTTGGCAGCTTGCAGTCGCTTGTCCAACGCCTCACCGCTCCGAGAGCCCTCCTTCCTCTGTCCATCTTCGCCGATCTCACTAGATACACCTCGGATCCGTTCGGCCACATCGGTGAGTTGTTTCAATTGGTCCCGCATCTCGCCTTGTAACCGCTCGCAACGCCGGAATAGATCCGACGCCGCGCGTTCGAGAACATTTGTGTGAGCGGACAGCATCCGATGGGCGGCGGCAACCAAGTCTAAAGTTGCTGGAGAGAGGCGGACTTGTTCTTTGAGCGTGTGCCGCTGACGATGAGGAACCTGCTTGTCTACAAACAATTCCAGGGGGGAAGCGGAGTAGAAGATAGCAGGGACCTGATACGGTAGCCGGCGCGGGGGTAAGATGGGTGATCCAGGAACCTGGCTAGTCGCATCCAGGCGTCGTAATTCAGCAACAGACGGGAAAGAAGTCTCAGGAGCATCGAGAATAGCTGCATATGGCTGGGAAGAGCGGAAAGTCAACAACAGATAGCCGAGGTCGTAGTCGTAAAATACCAGAGGAGACGCTAGATGGGTAGATCCATTGGCTCCGGTGGTAGGGCCATCCTCATCACTGACTTGAAGAACCCGTTCGCTTGAAGATGTGGAGCCTTCACACAAGACTTGCAAGCGGAAAGCAGATCCAGAGGTATCCTCGGATTGTAATTCTGCCTCCAACCGCTGCACCCACGACGAAAGCGAGATGAACGAAACACCACTTGTGGATGTAACGAAGAAGCCGTATTGGGAGTGGACATCTCTCGAGAACATGGGCCAAGAGCTCGGCTGTTGGAAGCCTTGCTTGACGGTATCCAACGACTCAACCAAAACTAGGTCTGAGGGTTCGGAGAGCGGAGTCCTGAAAGCGTTTATTTTAGCCTTGGGCAGCCACTGGCCTTCAACTCCATCGAGCTCCAGGCAAATGTGGACTCTGCCGGTCCCGGTTGACAGACAGATGAGGGTAGCGGACAACTTGTCCTCTGAGCTCTGGTCCAAGGCTAGCTCCTCTTCTTCTCCCAACATAAGATCGTCGAGGTCGGCTTTGGCAGGGACGACTAATAAATCGCAGAGATCCAGGTCATCGATTTCATCACCTGTATCGAAGCGGAACGGGCCTTGCATTCTAGGGATTGCACTCGGAATGGCGGGCCGAACAAAAATGTCTGCTCCAGAGAGCGTTTCGTGATTCGCGGGAGCGAACAGCGGCTCCTGGCTATCGATTTCCTTCAGCCATTCATACTGTTGACGACACGCAGTTAATTCCTCTTCCAGCTCTTCAGGATCCTGCTCCAAGGCAGAAAGCTTCGGAACAATCGCCGAAGAGAGCGCAGGGACCGTAGTCGAGGGTGCCTGCCATTTGGATGGCAGTAGCGGACAAAGAGCATACAAGTCGCCGGGCTTCATGGCAACCCAGAGCGTCATCGGTGCCCAGGCGTTCTCTCCGTCACTGCCAGTACCCCCGAAACAAGCCGAAGCGACCTCCATATCGATCATATCGGCAGAGAAACCCTTGTTCTTTCCGAATCCAGACGGGGCAAAGTCCTGGTCGGAAGACGTCCCATCCACGAGCTTCTTCAGATCAATAGCAAGCGTCGGCCGGTCAAAAGACCATTGATTGTTCCTGTCAAGCTCCCACACACGTACAGCGGCATCTGTAGTGATAGTCACAATGCAAGCACTAAGGTTACTGTAGAGCCCCAGCGGATGCCATACTGCGGACACCACAGGTGCTTCAGGGATAACGTGCGTCGTAGGGCCCAGCTGGTACGTCTTGACTCGGATAGGTGAGTTGTCTGTGCCCGAGAGATGTGAAGAGTCGGGAATGACCGAGATATGAACTGTGTGATCTGTGATAATCGCCAGGAATGAACCATTCGGGGAAGGGAGTATCTGTCTAATCTGGCTATAAACTGGCACGTTTAACACCTGCAAAAACCCCCACCGCATTAGCTGGAGATCCACGACCCAAAAAGGCTGCATAGGAGTCAGCAGAGACGTACCCGATAATGGACCTTCCCTTCGCTAGCTGCCTGAGAAGCCTGGGGGTTCTTCTCAGATGCCTTTCCCTGTTTCCATTCGTCTTTGAGTCTTGTCAGGTTCGACCACCGAATCTGATTGTCCACCACCACAAACACTTCATTGCCCCGTCTGGCCAGCGTCTTCACGGGGCCTACGTAGTCGCCTTCTCTTCCGCCATTCTGCTGCTCCCGATTCGCCCCCTTGGCAGCAGAGCTAGAGAAGAGAGCAGCGCCGGGAGAAGGGCGGCAGAGCCAGGGTGGAGTGTAGCTGAGCACCTTGGGCATCGTTGAGGCAAACGAGGAATAAAAACACGCAGTGCTGAGTCGACAGCCGTAATACAGTCAAATTTATTGGAAAGCGCCCATAACAACGCCCTTCTCAAAGAACTGGAACGTGCTGAACTTGAGCAAAGAGAGATCCGTAGATGCGCACTGGGAAATTTGAATGTCGCGCGGCGGAAGCTATCCGCCGAAAGCGCGCCAAGCATGGGAGCTCTCTACCTTCACCTCCAGACTTCACTCGACGTTCACACCGTATATACGGACAGACGTCGACATTCGAGGCACAATGGTTTTGCAACGAGAGGCGACTATTGATCGGCTGGATAGACCTAGCGCCTACTATGTAGGAAAGGTGTGTAATTTTTCTTCTGCCGATGTCGAGTGATGACGAGAAGGACGGTGGGCTGACGGTCGACCGCCAGAACAAGAAGCGAAGATATAATTCAGACCGGGATGATGCCGACCGACAAGACGACCCAACGTCGTCGTTGAAGAACGCCACTACTCTCTATGTTGGCAATCTGTAGGAAGACGAGACGGTTGGATCATTTATCGGGGTGCCTGTGCTGACAGGTGTCTAGCTCCTTCTACACCACTGAGGAACAGATCCATGAGCTGTTTGCGAAGTAAGTTGAATCGATTCTTCTTGATTTTTGATGGGTAATTTACATATCTTTCCTTTTATTGTAGGTGTGGTGAAATCAAACGCCTCGTTATGGGCCTCGATCGGTTTCATAAGACCCCCTGTGGCTTCTGCTTCGTCGAGTACTACAACCACCAAGACGCGCTGGACTGCCTAAAATACATTGGAGGGACAAAGCTGGATGAGAGAATTATCCGAACAGACCTTGATCCGGGGTTTGAGGAGGGTCGGCAATACGGGTACGCTTGAGCACTGCTGAGAGATGACTGTCAGGCTGCTAACCGTCGTGCTTGCGATTAGTCGTGGAAAATCCGGTGGTCAAGTCCGTGACGAATACAGAGAAGAATACGACCCTGGGCGTGGAGGCTATGGTCGGGCATACGAGGAACAACGCAAACGAGAGGAAGAGGACTACGGTAAAGGTAGGTGAAGTTGAAGTGAAGAATTATTTTGGTCTATAGGCGCAAAGACGGCGTGTATACTACGGTCATCTCTTATCGAACGGTACATCTATCACCAAAAGAAGGGGAGGAAAGATCTACCTGATACCCAATCAAAAAACATCATTCATATCCTTCCAAAAATTTCCTGTTCATGTTCTCTTCCCCACAGCGTCTTTCACCTGACGGAGCCACCAAGAATGGATGCGAGCGTCGTCAGTCAACTCGGGGTGGAAGCTTGTCCCGAAAACATTCCCCTGTCTAACCGCGACAATGTCGCCGGTTTCCTTCTCGGCATTGATATTCTTGCCCTCGCTGGCTAGCCTGGCAGCCCTTCCAGAGAGTGTCGCCAGAACTTGCACATGATCCTCCATCATGGCTCTGGCCGACTGGTCCTTTGCCTGGCGTGACGGCGCTACCACCGTCTCGTCTCGCTCGTTTTCCTCGACTTGAATGCCTTGGTGGTGTGGAAGGATCTTCTCAACAACCGGGGCCCGAATGAAGACTGCCGGGTAGGAGGGCTCTTCCCCTCGCTGGCCATCCGAGTTCAGGAACGGCAATTCTAGCGGTACTTGGAAACTTTCTGTCTGTCGGCCGAAGTGGTTTCGATTGACACGAACATCCAGACCCCCAATGAGCTCCTGCCCTCCTTTCTTGGTCCGATTCGCAGACTCTGATAATAAGATAAGACCAGCACAAGTTCCCCAAGTTGGTTTGCGATGGACCCTGCGATAAGGACAGCCGCCGTCAGCCTTGAAACACGCAACGCTACCACCAAGGGGCTGCTACTTACTTCACAAAGTCCCTCAAGGGCTCCAGCATGTTGGACCGCGCCGCGACCAAGGACATTGTCGTGCTCTCGCCCCCCGGCAAGATGAGGGCGTCACATCTCTCCAACTCGGGCGGGGTCCGCACCTCGATGAACTCCCAGTGATCATCAAACGACGGGTTTTCTTCCGCCAAGCGGGCTGCAGCCTTCTTGAGCAACTGAATATGCTCTATAAAGGCGCCTTGCAGGGCCAGAACACCCACCGTGATCCCGGTCATCATGCTGCTTGTGAGTCAAAACACCCTTTCCATCGCCGCCTTCATTATCATCTTCCCGGATCTACCGGATTATCGACGGCCCGCTCTTATCGGCACGTGCTGCCCCTCCTTGTACTCCGGAGACTCCGTATTCTGTAGGTATTTAGAAGCACTTTCTGTACATGATTTCTCTTTTTAATGATATGATTATGGCGTTATGAGCTACGAAACGATTTAGCATTTCCTATCCAGCGTTGATTTATATACGACTTGATTACAACTACGAACAGCCCTTGTTTATAGCTGTTGACATCCAGAATGGCTGACGAGCACGCTCTACCCATTCTGCAGCGGTGGTACATTGACACTCGGTCGTTGACGTCGGAGACGTCGTTGTTGCCTCTGCTGGAGACTCTCCAACCGACGGATCAGGAGAAAGTGAAGAAATACTATCACCTGGCAGACCGGCACATGTCACTCGCATCGAATCTGCTTAAATACCTCTTCATCCACAGGGCGTGCCGGATACCATGGCATGCGGTCAGCATCAGTCAGACCCCGGCACCACACCACCGCCCGTGTTTCATCCCACCGGCGGATGGGAAGAGTCTTCCCAGCATTGAATTCAACGTCAGCCATCAGGCGTCCATGGTTGCCCTCGCGGGGACCATTATCTCGCCATCTCCTGACAAAGAAACTCTCCAATCGACACCACAGGTTGGGATTGACATCACCTGTGTGGACGAGCCTTCTCGACGCGGCCGACGAGATCAAATCACCACGTCGAAAGGACTGGAAGAGTTTGTGGATATCTTCTCCGAGGTGTTTTCCCCGCTCGAGCTCGGAACGATCAAGAAGACCCCGGCGCATGCCAATCCCGCCAACAACCTACAAGACACGATCGACGCCCAGATCCGCCTGTTCTACACCTACTGGGCGCTGAAAGAAGCCTACATCAAGATGACGGGCGAAGCGCTGCTCGCACCCTGGCTCCGCGAATTGGAGTTCACCGACGTGGTGGCTCCAGACCCGGTCGACAGCTTGACGGGAGAGGACGGCGACGACGAGAGCTTATCCTGGGGGCGCGCCTATACGGGGGTTCAGACCTGGCTACACAAGGAAAAAGTGACGGATGTCCGGGTGGAAGTGGTGGCGTTCGAGCAGGATTACCTTGTCGCCACTGCTGCTAGGGGCGGAACCATCGGGGCCTTGCCATCATCTGATAATCACCCCGAGACGTGGGGAAGGCTTCGACGGATCGATATTGAGCGAGATGTCGCTCCTTGTGCGACGGGGACATGCAACTGTTTACGGACCACTTGACTTGGGTTGGTTGACTGAAGAAAATGGTAATATTATTCTAGGCTTCATAATAACCATAGTCCTCTGAGAACAGGGTATAAACCCCCTATGTACAGTATATGATCATTGCATCAGCTCGTCTATTCTATCATCCACTCGTCACGACCCAAAATAGCTGGGGGAGAAGAAAAACAAAGGGGGGTGGGAGAGAGAATAGGATGTAAATTAAAGGGTTCAAGGTTTAAATTTCGATTGCCGACGAGACTGCATTGGGAGCCGTGGTGATCTCCGATTTCTCTGCATGGGACATCTCAACGAGAGTGCTAAGCATCATCTCCTGGGTTGACTTGGTCAACTCGTTGACGTCGGCGGCTGTGAGACCTTTAGTACTGATAGGGGGGAGAACTATAAAGTAATCAGAAACACGTATATATATATATATATATAAATGTGAAGGACATTCTCACCCTTGATCTTGATGACCCCCGCATTGAAGCGCAGCGCCCGCGGCGACATGACATGCGAATAGTTCTCGACAACCACAGGGACGATGGGAACCTCGGCCTTGACGGCGAGATGGAAGGCGCCCTTCTTGAAGGGGAGCAGTTCCGGCTTGTCCGAGTAGCTACGGGTGCCCTCGGGAAAGATGAAGACGCTCTGGCGGTGGTTGCGGATCTCGTCGGCAGCGCCATCGACAGCCTTGACGGCCGTCTCGCGGTTGCCCCGGTCGATGAAGACGGTGCGCGACAGGGTCATAAACCAGCCAAGGAAGGGGATATTGCGCAGCGACTTCTTGGCCGTCACACTGCAGTACGGAGGAAAGATGGTGCCGAGCATGAGCACGTCCAGCTCCGTCTGGTGGTTACCGATGAACACCGCCGGCCTGGTGGTCAAATGCTCGACCCCCTCGACGATGTCGAAGCGCACGCCCGTCGTGTACCGCATCACCCACTTGAAGCTGCGCGCCGTCGCCCACTGCGACACCCGGCCGTACCCGACCAGCCGCAGCACGATCGAGGCCACCACACCGTATGTCGCACACAGGATCAATGAGCCGTACGCCGCCATACACCGCGCAACGAACGCGGCACGCGGGACCTTGCTGCCGAGCGCGAACAGCGACAGCGTCACGACAACGAACGAGCTGACGCCCGAGGCCAGGTAGGAGAAGATCGACATGGCGGGCAGCAGCAGCAGCAGCAGCACCGGCGGCGGCGACAGTTGCTGTGGTAGGTTCGGAGGAAACTATGGTCGTGCTATTATCTTCAACGTCCACTGGCCATGACCGGAGCGAGTCAGGGAATAGAGTCCTTGTGCTGTTGAACGTCTCGAGGAACAGCGGGCGGCCCAACGTCGAGATGATCTTGACGGTTCTGCTGGGCAGTTTCTCACCGCCTCAGTAGGTAGGTATACACTATGACTACATAGTACAGGTAACTCTTTTATATTTCATTTCATGTCTTTTAACACCAGAGCAGGATTAAGAATATTGATTGTGCAAGTCTGTCGACAGTCCTATGTTCATGAAACCATCGTCCAGCGCTATCGTCTCTCATATGCAGCCCAAGTACCGCTGGGGAGAAAAAAAAAAAAGAACCAACCCTCGCTAATGTACAAGCTCGTCACCGTCGTCGCTGAGAACGTGATGCCGGTAGACATGCTTCCATCTCATCTTTCTAACCAACCGGCCAGTAAAACGCCTCCGTAATGCTGATGCTCCGTGCGGGAAAATCGAGGAAAACAAAAACACAAGATAGAGAGAGAGAGAGAGAAAGAGAGAGAGACCCTATGTGAAGGCCAGGCCGTGAATGGAGGAGACCCAGGATGAATTTGGTAGAGGGGGGAAAAAAAAGAACGAGGCAAAAGGATAGATCGGGGTGTCATCCAAGAGAAAGAGTTTAGGCCATATCGTCATCGTCATCGTCCTCGTCGTCGAGAGCTTCCATTGCATCTTTGATGTACTGCGCCGCCTGCAAAGAGTGAGCATAAACAGAAAGAAAATAATGACCAATCTAAGAGAGAGAAGGGGAAGAGGGGGGAGACTACCTTAGGATCCAAGTTGAGGGCCGTGGTAAAATGTTTGATCGCGTTGGCTTTGTCCTGTAGCATCTTGTAAAGCTTACCCAAGAGGTAGTGGACGTTGGCTTCGTCCGGCGCCATGTCTTTCAGGATCTTCAGCTCTGCCAAGGCGAGCTTCAGTTCCTGCAGCTTCATCAAAGCCCGGGCCTTCCGGAAGCGAGCCAAGACCGAGTGAGGAGCGATTGAGCAGGCACGTCCGTATTGGATCAGGGCTGCCTTCGGGTTGTTCATCTTTTCGAGGACGAGGCCGATGCAGCAGATGAGGACGGCGTTTGTCGGGTTGATGCTCGCGGCGTTGCGGAAATGCTGTTCGGCAAAGTCCAGTTTGCCCATCTTGTCGTAGACGGTGCCCAGTCCGTACCAGGCATTGTAATGTCGGTTGTCGGCGCCGATGCCCTGGCGGTACGCATCCATGGCCTTGTCGTACTCCTCGTTGGCGACGTATTCATGGCCCTGTAAAGTGAAAGCATACGCAAAACGAGGGTCCAGCTGTGTCGCTCTCTTGAAGCACTTGAGGGCTTGGTCGTGGTCGCGTTGGTGGGAGAAGGAATTACCAATTGCACACCAGGCCTGGGGGGAGAGGCGGTCGACCTCCATCAGCTCATGCGCCAGATAGGCAAGTTCCACGTCGTTTTTCAAATGCCAGAGGACAGTCGAGTAAATCTCCATATCGTCCATGAGCGATGGCGCGAGCGCCCTAACCCGGAAGTAGTGTTTTTCCGCCTCTGCGTACATGGCCTGCTCGTAATATGCACGGCCGATCTGTGCCAGCACCCAAGGCGTCTCTCTCTGGGCCTGCGAGAGCGAACTGAAGATCTGGATGGACTCGGGGCACCTGTAGCGGCTGAGCGCAAAGGTTCCTGCTGCGAGCTTGGAAAACAGCTCTAGTATCCAGCCCAGAGCGTCAACACTTTTGGCTTGTTCGTTGGCTGCAGTCTTGAGGGAGGTGGTGGGGAGAGTGGCATGCACAGGAGGTATAGGACGATGCTCCTTGCTATCCGCCTCTGAGCTCTCGCTGAGATGCTTGCGATTCCCACTCACGACTCGACCCGCGTGGGAAGCCGCAGTGCGTCCCTTGACGCCCGTTGCCTTGACCTTTTTGAGCTCTCGCCCGTCTTTACCACCCAGGGTGCTGCTCGCCAGTTTGCTGGTGGTCGGCTTGATCTGATTGAAAAGGCGGACACTGCGTCGCTGCGGAGCTCCTGGTTCGGACGGCTGGGCCGGGTGAGCAACCTGGCCAGAGACGGTTCGTTTACGATCCCCTATCCGAGGAGCGGCATGTGCCTCTTTCTCTGCCTGGGCCAACAAGTGTTCCTCTGGTTCAACCCTGGCCCTTGTGCGTGATCTGATGCCTGTCGACTTCATCCTAGGCGGGGGTTCCATGGCGTACTCCACTCCCATCGGCTGGATAGTCCGATTCTTACGTGCCGGTGCCAGAGGGGGTTCCCAGGGACCCTCGTTGCTTTCCATGCCATTTGCAATGCGGAACTCATCCGACTCGCTGCTTTGAGCGCCGGGGGTCTCGGCACCTTCATTAATACCGGAAGCTCCCACCGACGCCACACTGACGGTGCTTCCATTCAACTTCTCCCACAATGCAGAGCTTCCATAGGTGGCCCCGACATCGTGCCGGGCAGAAGATGCCATGAACGGATCTGACGTGGGATTTGTGTGAGACTGCGCCTGCAAGGGCCCAGCAGACGCTTTGTCGATCGGCGAGTCAATGTCAAACTGAAAGTTTGCTGCTGCCATTGCAGCCAGCTCAGGGGTCAATTTGTAAATGTTTGGGACCCGGACGTTGACTCCTACAGCCAAAAGAACTTTAGATTCGATCCATAAAATGGACAACGGACAGACTTACCAGTCTCGCAAAGCCCGAGGAAAGCATCCCACATGAACGGATTCAGTTTCAAAGCCTCGACATAGCATTCCACCGCCTTGTTCAAATCCTTCTGCGCCTGCCACAGCTTTCCCTGCAGAGACAGAACCGCCGCTGCATCTGGTAGATGCTGTCTGCGTGTTTCATTGTGTTTGTCTAGAAAATTTCCAGATATTAGCAATCTGACTTGATGAAGATAGAGACCTTAGAACAGAAGATCTGCCGCGTATGCTTACTCCAGTGGTTTCTGGAAACCCAGAGGGGGCGGCTTCGCTCAAGCGCAGTAATCCCCTCGATATGTTTCCCCATATCCAAACACGCCTGGGCAAAAACATATGAGCAGCCCAAATGAGTGCCCCTGGACCCGGCGGTTCGACTGTAATCACAGGCAGCCTTCAGCTGCCCGTTCTGGAGGTAGCATAGCGCTAGGAGGTACGCCGCCTCCGAGGATCGCGGCTCGTGAGCGTAGAGGCGACCGGCGATGAAGAGCGCGTTGCGGACCATATTGTTGTCAAGATGGTAGTAGATGAGCTGCCTCATCTGGCTGGAAACGTGGGAGGTTGATGGCGACATGGTGTGCTGAGCTGGGCTTCGCGAAAGGAAAACCCGCTTTTCGAGGTAGAACAACGCAGGATTCGGAAATGAGCTTTAAAACCGATCAAAGAATATGTAATGTCAGGGTTCGTTTCGTAGGCGCATTAGGAGGATTCGCTCGTCTTGTCTCGTCGTGGTTGAAGGGGGGGAGGTGGTCTGGGAAGCAACGACACGATTTTGCAACGGCGAGAAGAACAGAAGAGAGAGAAGAAAGCGAACGTCTCTGAGAGGAACCAGCGCGCCTCTCTGCAGCTCCTTCAGGCTGTTTTTTTCACGCCTTCACCACCAGCGTCGAAGGTGAATACAGGTGCCTATTGAGGCCCGGTGAAAATGAATGACGTCCGGGAAAGCAGCAGCGCCCTTGAGTGAATAGCAGCTAGGAACGACCGCTCAGCGTGTCGATGCATATGGTATCAGGGGTCGAAGGGCGCCCAAATAGTCTCCTCTGCTCAATAAACGCGCCGGAGGGAGGGGGGTTGCGACCGCTGCGTGCCAGCTCTCGATCTCTTTGCTGATGCTGAGGGCGTTGTCGCTATCGTGATGTTTTGGGGGGAGCGTGGCTGGTGGAGGCGCGGCGAATGGGGCGTCGTCGTGGTGGGCAACGCCATTCCCTATCCGATTCTCTCTCTCCAACGTTCACTTCACCACGAGGGGCCACCGCGTGTCTTTGTCTCGCCTGTAGCCATCGTGGTTGGTATTGAAGGTTTATTTATTTGGAACTTGTCTATTGTCGTTCAGATTGGGTCCAGGTGGGGGTTTGACAGGCCTAGTTGTGTGGTGGTCCATTGTTCCCTGTCTAATTCAACGTGAATCAACCACAAAGAGGAAAATCATCGAAACAATGGCTCAGGTGAGTGGACGTGGATTAATTCCACATTCAGGCGATGTTTCTTCTATCTTTGTTCTTTGCTGACCGTCCACAGAAAGCAGCCAAAACCCTTGCGGCCCGCAATGCCTCTGTCCTGCTACGCACCCATATTACGACCCTCTGCCTGCATGTGGTCTTCCTCCTGTTACACTGGCTCTTCAACCGCCCACGGTCCATGTGGCAGTACTTTGTCTTCGTCTGTCCCACACTCCTCATCGAGTTCTACCTGGAGCGTCTGGGTCGACCGCGTTTCAACCCGGCTGACGGCTCGCTCCGGTCTGCCGGTGAGGATCTCGGTGCATCGGGGCTGACGGAATACATGTGGGATGTCCTCTACTGGACTTGGGGCTGCATGGGGGCTGTCTGTGTGTTCGGAGACCGGGCCTGGTGGCTGTGGGCGGTCATCCCGCTGTACTCGGGCTGGTTGGCCTACACCACCGTTATGGGCATGAAGAGCGGGCTGGCCGGGATGGGAGGAGCTGGAGCGGGTGAGCCTGCTGCGGATAGCAAGAGACAGAAGAAGATGGAGAAGCGGGGTGCTCGCGTGCAGTATCGCTGAGGTCTAAAAGTATATCATCAAATCAAATGTGTCATCGAAGACAACAACAGCATATATATTCTTGTCATTATAGAGAAAGCCGTCCATAAGTCGCAATTCGTATCATTCATAAATAAGTAGGCATACATTTCAATAGACCGAAAGAGAAAAAAAAAAGCCACCCTTGGCGTACTGGCCACATCTGCGGCGGCCGTGCAGCACTAAATATACCATATCGAGTACTGTAGCCAGCTGACAAAACAAAGAGGGAAAGAAACGACGAAGGGAAAAGCGAGAAAAAGAAAGAGAAGGGCGATAGCTATCAGTGGAACGTAGAACAAATACTAAGAACAGAGCGGAAAGGGAACATCACGGAAGGAAAATGTCGTAAGCGTTCCTAGGTCAAAGCAAACTGTATGGGGAATAGAGCGTCGTGAGCAGAGGGGACCGGAGAGTAGAGATTTCGATCAACATGACATGCGTAGTAGACAGGCTCTTGATGACGAAGAGGAAGAGAAGACAGATGAAAAAGAAGGGGATAAAACTAGTAGGACAGCAATGGTCCATCGGAATAGACCAATCTTTTTTCTTTTTTTTTTCCTGTAATTTTACAGCTCATCCTTGACAGACTGAGCAGCGCTCTGCACTGTACTCGCAAAGTCCTGGGCCTGTGAGGTTACAGCAGCAAACGCTTCGGATGCCAGGCTACTGCCACTGGAGGCGAGATCTGTAAGCTGGGACTCAGCACCCTGTGCGGCCTCGAATATCTCGTCAACCGAGGGAACATTCGTGGCAAATGCTGATACTCCGGAGGAGGCGGACTCGTAGACCTCACTGGCGATGCTGCTTGCTGATGACAGGACGGATGTTGGGTGGCGTGTCTCATATACAGCCTGCAGTTTGCTCATCACACTGTCAGTGAAGGCAGTGTCTTCACCGGCGAGCACCTCAGACACCAAGTTGTACATTTCCTCATAATAATAATTTGCGCCAGAGAGAACTTGGTGCGAATAGGGAGTGCTAGTCCCATACACTTGCTCGCTAACCTTCGAAACAATGTGCTCCCACTGGACCGATGCCTCGCTAGCAAGAGATTCCAGCGGCTTGGTGGAAGTTCCATATATAGCTGAGCTTGCTGCATCCGAGGCCTTGGAAAAGGACGCTGACGCAACAGAGAGAGCGGCGCTATACTGGGATGAAGCTACCTCGAGAATATTTGGCCCATCGTGCTGCTCTTCATCCGGGTGCACCATGGAGCTTGCAGATGCCACCACGGCCGATAAGCTTGCAGATGCAAGGGATGCAGCTTGACTATAATGGACCTTTGCTTGCTCGACCAGATCCTCAAACATGGTCGGAGGAGGCGTGGGAGTGGGAGAAGCGTAGACGGCTTGGGAGGCCGAAGAGACAAAGGCGGAATATTGATCGTGGGCGTACCCAAGGGCCTCGTAGTAACGACGGCGCGCATCAAGTAAAACGTGGTTTTCTGTAGGGGTTGGCTCTGGAAGCACTATAGCTCGAGCCTGAGCGAGTCCCTCAGAAGCGAGAGCAATGCTTTCCAGCAATCTTGACGAGGCTACGGACGTGATGTAAGCGAGAGCTTGTGTCTTCGATGGAGTGCCGTAGATGACAGCGGATGCACTGCATGACAGAAACGTTAGACCTAGACTTATTGAAGAAGAGCGAGATAAAGAAGACCCGGATGGGAGGCCACCGAGGAAGTACTTACGCGGCAACAGCATGGGCGTATTTCTCAGATGCTGCAATGGAGATCTTCTCGTCCGCTCTCAATGGAGTGCCATAGAGTACACTCGACGCGGCAGACAAAGCACGAGAGTATTGGTCGTGGACCACATCTGTTGCTTTTTCGGCAAATCCCGTTGTCGAAGAGGACCCGAGTAAGGCTTCACTCACAGCCTTTGTTGCGTCTGCATACCTGTCACCTGCTTCACTAACCAAGCTCTGGAGCTGCTCGGAAAATCCCGCCTGGCCATCATCTTCGACAATGTCACCGTCGGTAGGTAAAAGGGTTGGAACTGCTTGAGCGGCAGCTCCGCCCCAAACTTTCTTCGCAGTATGTAGTTCCGAATTACTTTCCCTATCCAAGGCGGACGAATCTTCGGGGTTAATACCGGCAGAGGTCTCGATGTCCGAAGTTCCGGCTTGTAAGTCCTCTGTGTTTGAAGAGGACTCGCTATGTCCTGACTCCAAGATAGGATCATCCGTGAATGACAACACTGCTGTTACTGCCTCGTCCTCCACATAACCTGTCTGCGAAGTGTCCTCTGAATCCACAATAGATGTTTCAGGACTCGAATGTCCAGCAGGCTCGTTGATTTCAGCAAAGGACTCGCCGGAGTCCTCTTCCGCACCGCTCTCGACTGGCAACTCGGGCTTTGGTAGCTCGGGGATTGGGTCGGATCTGCTGTCGAAGTTGTCATTGACTTCACGAGCCAGGATCTTCCATCGCCCAACCTCTTTAAGCCGGCCTAACTCCTTCGCTGCGCCCTCGGCGACGTCCATTGCTTGATCCATGATATTGCCAACAAGGGCTCTGGCCTCTTCGATACTGTCATGGGTCGAACCGACGTCGCTGACTACAATACGCCAGTCCTCAAAATCGGATTTGAGCGCATAATACCTGGCCCAGTCCTTGTAGGTCACACCATCCATCCACGCCCACCGCATGCCTATCTCCTGCAGGCCTAGATCGCGGATGCTGTCGAGGACCTGAAGTGTAGACTCCACAGCGGCCAGGACACGACGATCTAGTTCCTCGTCGAAATCATTTGACCACTCTCTCAGCTCATGGGCACGTTCCCTGATGGCAACAGCCGCATCCCTGATACTCTTGACAAGCTCCTCCTGCGCGGCAGCTTCCTCTGATTCAGCTTGGTGGGCCGGTAGCGGTTCTGTCAATGTGATAATCCGTTTCTTCAGATTCGATATTTCACGATCCACAACAAGCTCCAAAGCTGCAGCAAGGCTTTGCCCATGGCTCTTCGCACCGCCCACGTGGCTTGCGACAATGCTCTTTATACGGTCATTTAGATCCTTTACACCCTTATCTGCCGCCATGGCAAATTTCGTCTGCCAGATCTCAAGATCAGAGTCAATCTTTTCCCGCGAGAGATCTACCGACGTTGTCGGCGACGCAGTGGCGGTAGGTTTATGGGTCTTGGCCGTAGGCGGGGCGATTGTCGTCTGAACAACCACTTTGGTTTCTGAAGCCGTCGAAGAGGAGACCGATGTCGACGATTCGAAGACACTTGATATGCAAGTCAGTATGAGATTCGTCATCGTTGTGGAACCGAAACTCACCTATCCACATCACCCAACACAGTACGTAATCTCTTCCCCTCTCTGTAGCTTGCCAGCCGCTGTCCGATCTTGACAAGTTGTGGCTCAACATTCTCCGAGTAGAGACCAGTGATCCTGGGCCATAACTCAGTGTTTACCAAATATACCGCCGATGACCAGGTCCGTTGGGTGAACGGGATGACATTTGTAACAAGCATTTCTTGGCCGGATGCATAAGTCTTGCCAATAAAGGGACTGGAACGAGCATAGTACGGCTCGATGTATGTCCAATAGGTGTTGCTGAGCGTTGATTTGGTTCGTTCATAGTATGGCAGAACTGTTCCCCTCACATACTGGACATGTGGATCGATACGAGCTGTATATATATCATTCAGACCTTCTTGGACAGCACGGATCTGAGGAACCACCTGCGCTTCCCACTGCTTCTGGCCATATAGACCGGCTTGTTCCAACGCAGGGGCACCGTAGGAGTCATACCCTTGGCTCATCACATTGGCCATGGGCGTGTACACACGTTCATTGACAACCTGCACGTACGGACGCGCGACGTCCACGTACGGAGCGCCGTATTTCTCGTAGTATGGAGTGACATAGGGCTCGACATGGGATCGTGCTATTAGATAGGGTTTGCAGACCGTTGGCGAGGAGGAATCGAGATCGGCGACACGGGACGGGCAACGCAGAAAAGGCATAAGCAGGGTATACCATATAACCAGACTGCAAACCGAGCGAGACATGGGTATCAGCACAAATCTGCTCTCGGTACGAGCTATAGTTTGTTATCAGCCAACATACCGCACAATCAGCCCCAACGTCCACCGGACGGAGCTCTTTCGCGTTCTCGCCTGGGTCCTGGCATCTGCGCGATCACTGCCCTTGGCAACGTCGTCGGCGACCTCGCCGTTCTGTAGAGCAGTCATATCCACTGTCGTTCAGAGCTCGATGGGCAGAGATTTGCGGTGAACAGTCGGTCGCACGCGTACTAAGCGAGCTGGTACGCGGTCTCTCCCCAAGACCTACAGCACAGCGGTGGAATCTCGCCTTGAACGTCAACAAAGAGCAGCAGCAGTAGCTCCCAACGTCAATATTGGCGAGGTCCGTCGGCGGGCTTGGAGACTCGGGAAGGCAGGTCTGGAATGTGTCCCTAGGCTTGGCACCGGAAAGCTTTGACTAGTGCCTCCTGCTTGCTGCATATCAACACAGTCAGAGTGGTGCATGGGGGCTCGTTAGGGATCGGGGGAAACGCACATTGAGCAGGCAACAAGATAGTACACCGCTGGGTTGCTCCAGCGCCCTCATACACAGGTGTTGTGCAGCTCCACGGTCGTCATCCCCCCCCGTCAAGGCGACTGTTATTTATTCTGGCGCTGCCGAGTGAGGTCATAGCTGGCTTGAGGCCCAGTGGCGCTGTATGCAATTGTTTTACCGGTTTTCTGCCGCGCCAGGTGTCGATCCTCTGCTCGGCGCGTAATAATACGGTAACGGCGCTGACGGGCAGTGACGGACTTGGTCCGTATGATCACGTGCAGGATTGCGGGCGGGTTTGCCTGGGCTGCTGAGTCATCGGGTTTTCTGGGCCGAGCGATCTTGCCTTGCCTTGCCTTGCCTTGCCTTTCCTCTGGCCTCTATTCCACCGCTGATAAGTGCGTGAGCCTAGCTACAGACCTAGACCACCATCACGCTGCCGGCCGAGTGTGCTTTTAAGGGCGTGGGTTCCATGGTTTCCACGGCTGGGCCTTGAAAAGCGAAACCGAGACGCTCTGCCACCGGCGGAGACCAGTGTTGGCCGTTGCAGTCCCTGCCACCGGGCTGTATTATTACGAAAACAGGATCGTCTCGAGGGATCCAAGGAGTTGTGAGCTGTGAGCTGTGAGACGATGCTACCGACTTTACACTAGTGCAGAAAGAGTTGGTTGGGAAAAGATTAACCGTGTTGAAAGGATGGATTTCGACGACAGTCAACCCCACCAGTGGGCGAAAGCCACGCCGTTCTCGGAGTTCTTGAGCGATACTGCGGCCGGGAGCAACGGGGATAAGGGGAAAGGGAGGGAGATGGAAGATCCCGATACGTGTCGAATATGTCGAGGGGAGGGGACGGAGGAGGAACCGCTATTCTTCCCCTGCAAGTGCAGTGGGAGCATCAAGTTTGTCCACCAGTCCTGCCTGGTGGAATGGCTATCACACTCACAGAAAAAATACTGTGAGTTGTGCAAGACGCCCTTTCGGTTTACCAAGCTGTACGACCCGGAAATGCCGCAGGATCTACCAATGTCTCTGTTTCTCAGACAGGTCGTCATTTACAGCCTCCACACAGTGCTGACATGGCTGCGTTTTGTCCTGGTTGCATTTGTCTGGCTTGGGTGGCTGCCTTGGTCGATGAGGGCGATCTGGAGGGCGCTCTTCTGGCTGGCAGATGGACGTTGGTCCGACGCTGAAAATGCTCAGGGGCAGATGAACTCGGCACAGGCTTTGAAGAATGAGACGGCTTCCCTGGCCCTTACATTAGCTTCGACAAGTACTACTCCAACCCCGGTTTCGGCTCCGACGGAGCCTGCTGCCTCGTCCGTGTTTAGTTTCGTGAATGGCGAGCCTTTTATGCTCACGTTGTTCAAGCAAGCCTTCTCCGCCGTGTTCGTGCCTGCCGCTTCCTTGACTAATGGTTCCACCGACTCGAACTCGTCCAACAATACCGCTGGGTACTATCGCCTGCAGCGCAGCTCGTGGCTGTCTGATGTCAAATTTCTAAACTCCTTGACACCGTCTCCAACAATCAACAACATTCTTATCGATACTCTAGAAGGCCAATTGATTACTCTTCTGGTTGTCATCTCATTTATTCTTGTATTCCTCATTCGGGAGTGGGTAGTGCAACAACAACCCCTGGCGAATATTCCGGATGGAGAACGCGATGCTGCTGTGCAGTTGATCGCGAACAATGAAAACAACCGTCCTCGTGACCAAGAAGATGCACCCGACAATGTCCAACCCCATGTCGACGAACCGGTGTTTGAAGAAGACCAGGAGGCGAGATTCAATGATATGGTTGACAATGACATCCTAGCCGACTCTGCGCGTCGATTTGACGTTTATGAACCTCCATTCTCATTCCGAAACGAAACCTCCGATCATGAAGACGGGGCATGGAACTCATCAAGCCCGCATGAAGAGGATGCTATGGCAGATCTGGAATTGCTCCAGAAAGCCTTTGCCAGGAACGGTGGTTTCCCTGGCCCTCAAACTCAACCGGATTGGCCCGGCTTCCAGATATTCCGTGATCTTTGGGCTCGCGGGAACGAAAATCCAAGCGAGGTTATACGAATCATTCACGAAGAGGGGCGTCAAGAAGAGTTAGAGTGGATCATCATCTTTATGAACAGGTTCCGAAGAGGCCAGTCTTTCCGGAGTATGAGAGACGACCTGGAAAGGATCGCCGAGGTTAACGATGGTGCCTTTGGCCCTAGCCGCCGTCAAGATGATGACATGACGCAAAACTTCGACGCGGACGAGGAAGATTCTCGCGCAGAGAATTCCTTGAATCCGACAATGCAGGATGTGACACATAATACTGAACAATCCAACTTTCTAACAAGCGATACCTCATCCTCAAGGCCCTCAGGACAGGATTTCACATTCACTTTCCCAATCTCACAGCATGACAACCGGATAGGAAGTGCCCACGGAATAGAGAACATTGGGAATCCGAGAGAAGATGTTCCTCCTCGTGAAAACGAGTCGGAGCCGACTGGATTTCTTGAGAATAATGCAGCCGCAGAAGACATTCTACATGGAGGCTCTGAGCCTCTTCGGCCTTCTGGGGCAGAATCGCCTACTCTTGGTCCGCCCAAGAATTTTGTCACCAAAGTTTTTGATTGGTTCTGGGGTGACTTCGAGCCTACCGTCCTGGCAGAAGATCCATTCGATGAAAATGGAGTGCATCAACTCGAGAATGATGCAATGGAGGCTCCATTTTTACCTTTGCAAAATCATCAGAGGCCCGCAGTCGATGACATCCTTCAGGATATCCAAGTCATAGAGCCCGATGAAGGAGATGCAAATGATCCGGATGTCATTGATGACGGCGATGACCTAGAGGGAATTTTTGAACTCATTGGTATGCAGGGTCCGGTTTTCGGTCTCTTGCAAAATGGAGTTTTCAGTGCTCTTCTGGTTTCTTTCACCGTTGCTGTAGGCATTTGGCTCCCTTACTTGTGGGGAAAGATAGCCCTGGTTCTCCTCGCAAACCCGATCCAGCTCTTCTTTGGTGTTCCCTTCACAGCCGTGTCTGTCGTGGCTGACATCGTGCTCGACACACTGATCGGCAGTGTTGGATACATTATGTATCTGATCAGCTTTATCTGCAGCCCGTTCATCGGCCCGTTGTCAGCGGTGATTCCTCTTGAGAAATGGTTTCTGTCGACGAGATCGGTCACCAGTACGTCTATCTCGCTCATCGACGGCAGTAGCCATCGCCTGGGGAAACTTCTCAGTACGTTTTTTGTCTTCCACGAATCCGATCTACCTCTATTTTCAGTCATTTCCCACCGGGCCCTCAAAATCCACGAAGCTCGAATTTCCAGTCTGCTGCAGTGGATTATCGCATCAGTCAAATTCATTCTTCAAGACCTTCCCGCCCGCATTGTCACACTCGGGCCGCGGGAGGCCCTATCGTTGGATATCAGTGCCATCGATATCCGGGGTCTGAGTAGTCAGCTGCTTGAGGAATTCCGAAGTCTCGGCAGTTCGGGTTTGTTCACAATATCTAGCACCAAGTGGGAGAATCTCGAGGCGACTAGAGAGCTTTCTGCACAACTGCTAGCCGACCAAGATCTTGCTATCTGGGATACCAAGGACCGTATCATCGCCATCATCATGGGGTATATGCTTGCATCAGTTGCTGGCGTTCTATACCTACGAATCACCAATTTCCTGTACGGCGCAAGCCGAGACCAGCGCATTGAGGGCCTTGTTGCCGAAGTACTTCACCAAGCCGGCGGGGTGATGAAGGTGATTCTGATCATCGGCATTGAGATGATCGTATTCCCCCTCTACTGCGGCTCCCTGCTTGATGCCGCACTTTTGCCACTTTTCGAGAATGCCACCATCACCTCTCGGATTGAGTTTACGACCAACTCTCCCCTAACCTCCCTGTTTGTGCACTGGTTTATCGGTACTTGCTACATGTTCCACTTCGCGTTATTTGTGTCCATGTGCCGGAAGATCATGAGGACTGGCGTTCTGTGTAGGTTCCCAATCATGATTTTCTTTTTCTCATCGTATTCTTACTAACTTGCTTACAGACTTCATCCGTGACCCTGATGACCCGACCTTCCACCCTGTCCGTGACGTCTTGGAACGGAACATCACCACCCAGTTACGCAAGATCGCTTTCAGTGCCCTGGTGTATGGTGCGTTGGTCACTGTATGCCTGGGAGGCGTCGTCTGGGGCTTGTACTTTGCATTCGATGATGTACTCCCCATTCGCTGGTCGGCCACCCTGCCAGTTCTCGAATTTCCAGTAGACTTGCTCTTTTACAATTTTGTCATGCCGCTGGCCTTGCGATCCCTCAAGCCTTCCGACGGATTGCAAAACATCTACGCCTGGTGGTTCCGGCATTGTGCTCACTGGCTGAGACTATCCGACTTTTTCTTCAGTGAAAGACGACCGGATGAAGAGGGGCATCACGTGCGTCGTACCTGGCAGGACGTGCTTCACGGGAAGAAGGGAGATATCAACCATCCCGTGGTCAATGAGGAGCAACGGGCCCTGGCTGAGGCACAGGGCCTTGATGCGTACTTTGTTCGGGATGGCAGGTTTGTCCGGGCCCCAGCGTCGGATCAGGTTCGTATCCCCAAGGGCAATCTCGTATTCTTGGAGGTCACAGAAGCGAATGAACGAGTCGACGGTGCAGCGGACCCTGACGATGGACTCCACGGGCGAGCCAGTGATATGTTCGCCAAAGTCTACATCCCGCCCTTTTTCCGAGTGCGAGTTGCGGCATTCATCTTCCTAATCTGGGTCTTTGCCGCCACCACAGGGGTAGGCATCACCATTTTGCCCTTGGTCATTGGCCGGAAGTTCATTGCGGCCTGGTTCCCCGAATCCGCCCCGATCAACGACCTGTATGCCTTCTCCACCGGCCTCTACATCGCCGGCGCGGTTGCCTACGTTGCATTCTATTGCAAGGTTGGTTTCGCATTGGCGAAGGAGCGCGTTGGTCCTTACCTCGCCTCCCCGAGGCAGACTCTCGTCGGGGTCTACAGCGGCACGCTCCATGCCCTGCGGCTGATCTATCTTTTCCTCGCGCTATCCTTTTTGCTTCCCTCGATCTTCGCCTTGATTACCGAGCTCTACATCCTGGTCCCGATCCACACGTATCTCGGCGGCGGAGAGGCTCACGTCATCCACTTTGTGCAAGACTGGACTCTCGGTGTGCTGTACGTGCAGATGGGTCTGAAATTCCTGTCGTGGCACTCCACCTCGCGCCCGGCAGCGGTACTGAACGCCGTCTTCCGCGACGGGTGGTTCAACCCCAACGTCCGCCTGGCGAGTCGCGCCTTCATCGTTCCCAGCTGCCTGTTCGCCACGATCGCCATGGTGCTCCCGCTCTCTCTCGGCTTTGCCCTCAACCACACCGTCTTCCGTTCCTCATCGAGCGAGGTGCAGGCGCAGGTGTACCGCTACGCGTTCCCCGCCACGTTTGCCGTCGGCCTGCTGACCTGGTTCGTCCACTTCCTGCAGCGCAAGGTGGAGCGTTGGAGGGTGAACATCCGCGACGATGTCTACCTCATCGGAGAGCGACTCCACAACTTCAGCGAGAAGCGAGCAAAGGATGTGGGCATGTCGAGACGGGTCATCACCGGCTGACTCTTCTGTAATATAGTTACTGTCTTTCTCTCATATGAATACCATGAAACTAGTCTTGCTGGCCTTCTCTCCTCTCTTCTTCTTCGTAAACTCTTCAGCCTGGACTCGACTCGTGCCTTCCGAAGTCGAGAGTCGAGTCCGATAGCGTCACGTGACGATAACCCCTCCTCGGGCTGACTAAGCGTGCTTTATTGCGGCTGCCTGCACGGCCGCCACCGCTGATTGGTTAGGCAACAGAATTACCGTCCCTCCGACCCTGTTCGGCCTGCACGACAGACGATTTGCGTCTGCGCTCCTCCTCTGGAACTACTATTTCAGTTGCGAGAAAGCATCGCTGCCATAGCCATTCTCCCCGCTGTCTGGATTGACTGCTAGATTCTTCCGTTGGACGCGATGAGCCTGTGATAGCTGTGTGAATGAACGACAACCCCGCGAGTCTCCCCGTCTAGCGAAGTACTAGGCCATCCGCGCTGAATCCTCGAAAAACCGCCCGCCAAGATGTCCGTTCTGCGCCATGGGGGTTCCTACCTCCAGCGGCGGCTGACCAAGATGTACACAGACACCAAGACCTCGTGCGAGAGCGTGACGACGGCGTCGAAAGTGGTCGACGATCCGGAGCTCGTGGCGCTCCACCGCAGCTTTCGCACCCAGCGAGACCGACTGCTGGCCTGGGGTCTCGACTGGAGCGATGCCAGCGCCGCCCAACCCAACGATATCGACGAGTCGCTTACGGAAGCTGGCTTCAGCGACGTCGTGGCCAGCGTCATGTCGTCCATCCAGGAACTCCTCAACGAAGCCGAACGGTTGCAGCATGTCGGGGCGTCGGAGTTGCCACCCAAGGCTGGCGCGGCGGACTCGGTCTCCAAGGATATCAAGGGCAGTCTGAGCAGCTTGCCGGTCAAGACGCATTGGACCGATGAAGAGATCAGCCGCTCCAAGACCTTGCTGAGTGAACTGTGTGCTTGTATCGACACCTTATATGATCTGTCCAGCTCGCGCCGGGACATGAGCGCCAATATGTCGTCCGCCGGCCACATGGGCATGAAGAGGCGGGCACGAACAGACCCGCTGATCAGATCGGCGAAGATGGCGGACGACTCGGTCTACGCTGGAGGATACTCGGACGCCAAAGTGCTTCACGGGAGCCCCGTCGAGTCGAAAAGTCACGCCTTCTTTCAACCACAGGACAATATCGGCCCGTCACCCGAACCGGTCTCCTCGTCCATGAAACATCTGCATATCGATCGATCGGCTCTGCAGCTGTCTGGCGTCTCGCACGACCAAAACTTACCCCAGTATGAAATGATGGCTGCCTCGGCGAACTCTCGAGCCATTGGCCGGATGAGATCTTCGGCGTCGCCGCTGCTCATGCTGACCAAAGAACCCTATGTCTCCATTCTGGTCGAGTTCATGCCGATCATGTTGGAAAACCGAGACACCGTTGCTCTCTCCGCCAGCCGCCGCATGGAGAAAGTCCAGCAGGCTCTGGATCAACTTGTCCAGAACGCGAGAGTATCCCATCTGGGGCTCTTGAGATTCCTGGGGTTTTATACGGACCTGCCGAATGCGCGGTACGGCTTTGTCTACCAGATGCCCGTCAATTACTTCCCCTTCTTGCGTAACCCCACAGACCACTTCCTTCGGGAATTGAAACCAAAGCCCTTGGTTGCACTGTTCCAACCCGGCGACAATAGCGATGATACCTCCCCTCCGAGCCTCGAAACTCGCTTCCATCTGGCCTACGACCTTCTGATGGCTGCATTGCACCTCCGGAGTCAGAACATCGTTCACGGAAACATCAACAGCAGTAACATCCTCCTTTTCCCCGGACTGGCGAATTCGAACCGTGACGAAGTCGGTCTGACCGAAGATCTCCGACACCCCTACCTCACGTCCTTTGCGCACTTCTCGGGTAACTCCCAATCGCCCGAGCCCCTCTCTTCAACAATGTACCGACACCCCGATGACAAGAGAAATGTGGACGATGAGGCCTCCTGGGCCTATGATCTCTATTCGCTCGGACTAGTCTTGCTGGAAATCGGACTCTGGACCCCAATCAGTCGCCTCTGGAAAATGAAATACACCAACGCCATGTTCAAGCAGCGAATCGAAAATGTCTATCTCCGCAAGCTTGCCCCTAAATGCGGCACGGCCTTCCTTCACATGGTCCAGCTCTGTCTTGACGCCCCCAACTTTCACCTCTCCACCCAACCGATGGCTGATCTCACTTTCCGCGTCCCTCAAACCTATCACTATCCTGTTCTCGACCTATCCGAACCCGATGGTACCTTTGCCTTCTCGATGAACTTTCTGTACACGATCTGCAAGATTTCCTGGTCGTGCACCAGGATCGATATCTTCGCCGCCCCCCCCGCGGAAGATCTGGATGACTGTCTGCCGCTCGCGCTTGTGCCCGTGGCAGACATCAGCGCCGCCAAAGCACCGGTCACGGATTTTAAAGAATTCATCGATCATGCAGACGTTCCGATCGAGAAAATTTCCTTGACGCACTTCGATGAACCTATGGTGCGCATGGGGAAAATCAAGGCCGAGGAGAAGCAAGCCAAGAAGAGAACTGTCAAGAAGCTCACCAATGTGGAGATACCTCAAGATCATCTGAATGACTGGAACTTCCAGTTGATGCCCAAACTGAGCAAGTTGCTGCAGAAGATCCTCAAAGAGTCTGCCGAGTCGTGCAGCGCTACTCTTATGATGACCGGGGAATCGGCCGATTGCCCGAAGACGACTATCTGTGTGACCTGCGGCAATGTCAAAAAGGTCCGGGCCGCTCTGAAGAAGTACTTCAGGCTGGACAAGGAGGGTTGGGACCTGATTGTCTTGCGTGGCGACATTCAGCGGTCCAAAGTCCCCCGCAAGAAGCGTCACAGGCCGGCCAAGACAGGACCCGAGGGCCCCAATCTAGGGGCGTTTTCGCAGCCGAATTTGAATCCTTGCTATCAACAACGACCCCTTTGCGGTGCGTCGATCGGTGCTTTCAAGAATGAAGAGCATCTGCCTCCTGTGTCTTACGGCGGAGCGATCCTAGTGGACGGTATGCCCTACGGAATGACAGTCCACCATATGCTTGAAGCACCAAGCGACGACGAAGAATCGGAAGACGAAGCCATCAGCCTTCCGCAGAGATCTTCTGGCAACGGTCCCCGAAATCCTACGTCCTCCGGTCACGAGTTCATGCATACTTGGTGTGAAGAAGATCCCGACGTGGATTGTGACTTTGAGGTATCGGACGTGGAGGAGGAGGACGATTCGTCGATCCTGCAAGATGATGATGAATTCTATCTATCTAACGAAGAAGATTCCTCTGATGACGACGAGCCCGGTGGCAGCTACAACGATGAAACCGCTTCCATTGGCGATACAGTCGGCATTGAACCAGGGGAAGAACCACGGCTACTCGTCACGCAGCCTGCGGTGGATGACGTCCACGAAGATTTCTTCCCTTCCCTAGAGGATAGAGACGACGAGCATCTGGCGTCCCATTCCCTGGGGTATGTTCATGCCTCTTCTGGCGTCAGGCGCTGGACGCGTAAAGGGATCAAGCACGAAATCGATTGGGCTTTGGTGAAAATCGACGATCACCGCCTAGACCCCCGCAACATCGTCATTGACCGATCCACAAGTCTCTCTAGACGTCCACACTGCAGGAATCCCGAAACCATCCATCTCACACGTGTGGCACGGATGGAGGAGCTGGGCGGGCTATTAGTCCACTGCTGCGGTAGGACCAGTGGCCTACAAAGCGGGTCGATCTCCAGGGCAATGACGATAGTCAAGTTGCATGGCCGACAGTCATTCTCCACCAGCTTCTGCGTCAATGGCAATTTTGGAGGTAAGCACCCAGGAGTTCCCGACTCAACGCCTTCTTCCTCCTCCTCCTCTTCTTCTTCTTCTTCCACGCCACGGAACCACACACGCATGTGGCGGTTGCACCCGATCCAATCAATCTTTGATTGGCAAGAGATCTCTTGCTAACCCGTTTCCTCCCTCCCTCCCTCCAGTCCCTGGCGATTCGGGTGCATGGGTCTTCGACAAGGCCACCGGCCGTGTCTGCGGCCACGTCCTGGCCTGGTCCGAGAAAAGCCGCACCACGTACATTGCTCCGATGGAAGTCATGCTTGAAGACATCGCCCGTACCCTGAATGCTACCCACGTTTCCCTCCCGGGCAGCCCGGACGAATCGATCGCATCGAGCTATGCCATGACCCAGTCCACCACCGCCATGGGCCGACCAGACGACCCGCACCACCAGCGCCGTCTTGCAGAGCAGCTCCCCGTCGACATCACCCGACTGAACCTCGGTCTGGACGAACCCCGACTCAGTCGGGTCGGCACTGGACGAGGCCTTCGAGCCCATTACCGTCGGCACGGGCCACCGTTGATGGCGCCGCCGTGTCCCCTCGAGAAACAGCTCGCCTAAACCTCTTTCCCTTCCACCTCGGTCTCAGTTTCTTCTTCTTCTTCTTCTTCTTCTTCTTCTTCTTCTTCTTCTTCTTCTTCTTCTTCTTCTTCTTCTTCATGTTCTTTTCATTGATGATATTGCTCGCCTATATATATACCCCATTTGATTTAGTTTATGGTACTACTACCCAGCGCCGATGATTCATGGTTACTGTCTAATGGGTGTTTGCCCCCCTTCTTGTCTTCCTTTTCTTGCAAGTTCCCACAGTGATACTAATAGCATCGAATGAAATGAATGTCCATTCATATACATACTTCTCTTGTATTTTGGAATCAAGTCCGCCGTAGATACTCTAAACAGCTTCTCACCGTCCACAACGGGATCATCACCAACAAGTCCATCCGACGCTAGATAGTGAATAAATGCCATCTAAAACAAGCAAGGGAAGTTCTCAATCATACTCGCCTACCACTCATCAAACTTCCTGTTCCCCTTCCAACCATAGGAAGGTCGGCATGCCACCAGTTCTACACCAGCACCGTCCACAGAAGGGAATACCAGCTTGATACCGGTTGCTCGACTGGCGGTCATGGTAGATCTTCTCATATCGAGGGTGGTCTGAACTGCAAGATTAACCGGCTCAGAGTGCGATTGATACTATATATTTCCATGAAGACCACAGGGAAGACTGATAATTCCCAGATTTATAGTTTATGTTCTTTATAGATAATAGTCTGGATATTACTATACTTGTTACTTCTACACACTACATACACACTACATAAATATAATAAAAAGAGGAAATTCATTCTATTAACGTGACCGGAACCCAATGAATCATCAGACCAACCCAACCAAACCAGATTACTTTCAGACCTCATCTAGACCCCCCAGTCTACCGAGATCATATCTGTAAAGGACATCAAACTAGAAAGAAAATCGTTCATAGAAAGGAAGATGAAGAAAAAGGAAAAGAAAAAGGAAAAAAAGATCACGAAGAGAGGAACTTGAGAACAGCCTCCTTCTCCTCGACGGGAAGCATGCTGAGCACCTGCTGCACACCCTTGAGGCCGCCCTCCTTGTTTCCGATGAGGAGCTGTGCGACGTCGAGGGCGACGTGTTCGGTCTTGAGGACCTCGATCCTGGCCTGGACCAATTTCTTGTTCTCCTCGTACCAGGTGGCCACCTTGCGGTCGTCATGCTCCAGCTCGGCATCCAGGAGACCGGTCCACGAGTGCAGAGCGCGCAGGTGGACGGCACGGGGCGATTCGTCGGTACTATTTGTGGCAGCAACAGCGGCAGTAGACGAGGTGGTGGTGGAGGAGGAAGAATCCACGGGGAGAGCGCCGCCCGTGGAGGCAACGGGCTTCGGGGCGACGGCCATCATGCGCTTGACGATGAGCTCCTCGCTAAGACGACGGCGCAGGCGCCAGTAGAAGAAGCGACGGGCGTTCACCCACTGCAGGGGCTGGCGAATCGTACCCTTGGCCTCCATGCGGCCCGCGCGGTCGTGCAGATCGGCAAACTGCAGAGCGATCTGCAGGTACACGGGCAGAAGCTGCTCCTCGCGCACCGCCATCTTGGCCTTGATGTCCGACAGCTGGTCCTTGCTCAGCGACGTGTCGGCCAGCTGGCGGCGCAGCTCGCCGTACGTCGGGTCCAGGCGTGCCATCGTCTCCAGCTGCTTATCGCGTCGGAACTTGATGTTGACGATACCTTCGGGCTCCAGCACACCACCGCGGGCCTCTTCGTCGGCGTACATTTCCATTTGGTCGGGGTTGATCGTAGGATCGATGACGACCTAATAAATTAGTAAGTTTTCAAAGAAAAAAAGAAAAAGGAGGAAAGAAAAATAGAAAAACATACCCAAGAACCACCACGCAGTTCACCAAAAGGAGGGATGTAGACGAAAATAGGCTGCTCGTACTTGACGAGGGCGTCGACGATGTAGGAACCGTATTTGAGGACCTCGTTGTACATATCGCGCTGACCACCCGAGAAGCCACGCCAGTTGGCGAGGATCATGACGGGCAGCTGTTCGCCGTTGCTGAAATCACGCAGGGCCTGGGCGGTCTTGAAGGCGGAGTTGGGATACCAGACGCCACCGGCCTCGGTGGTGATCATCTCCATCGAGTCCGGGTTGGCCGGGTCGGCCGGGGTGACATTTTCGACGGAGCGGGTCTCGACGGCGATGACACCCATGGGGATACCGCCGAGGCGGGCGCGGCCGACGACGACGGTGCGAGCCCAGCCACCGAGCGCCTCCTCGAAGGAGTCGCGGTCGAAGAGACCGGGCAGGAAGCCCTCGGTCTCATCGTCCTTACCGGCAATCAGCCAGCGGACATCGTAGGCCTGCTTGTTGGGTGGGTAGTAGGCGATATCACGGTCCCAGTTGTCGGACCAGGGGCGGATGGGGATGGGCGCCCCCTTCTTGTCGGGGACAAAGGACATCCATTCGACGATCTTCTGCACACCTTCAAAGTCATCGGTGGCGGTCATGTGCGAGACGCCGTTCTTGTACATGATCTGCGTGCCACCCAGCTGCAGGTTGGAGGTGTAGACCTCGCGGCCGAGCAGCTTGTTGATGGCGGGGGCACCGGTCAGGATGATGGGCTGGCCCTCGACCTGGATGGCTCGCTGGCCCAGGCGCACCAGGTAGGCGCCGATACCGACGGAACGGCAGGTGACGAGGGTGATGGTGAAGATGTCCTCGTAGGCGCGCGAGGTGGCGCCCGCGATGAGGCCGGAGCCCTTGAGACACTCGACGCCCAGGCCGTCCTTGGCGCCGATGACGGTGGTGATGCGGTGCCGTTCCTCGCCATCCTCGGTGATCAGCTCGGTGAGGACCTCCTTCTTCTTGCTGGCGTCGAAGCGCTTCTTGACCTCCGGGGTGAGGTAGAGGTACTTGAAGCCGGCCTCGGGCTTGGCCGGGTCGTTCCACGCGACGGAGAAGTAAGGGATCAGCTCCTCGGCCATCCCGATGCGGGCGCCCGAGTTGGCCGACAGGTAGATGCGCGGGATGCCCAGCTTACGCGCCAGCTCGGTGCACTTGTGGAAGAACTTGTCCTCCTGCGGACCGAACGAACCGATCTGGTAGGTGATGTCGTTGGCCACGATGATGAAGCGCCGGCCGCGCGGGTACTCGGGCGTGCGGGCGGTGACGATCCAGCCGACCATGCCGTGGGTGTTGGTGCCCGGTTCGCGGTTGACCTCGACCAGATTGTCGGTATCGTCCAGCACCAGCTCGCTGTATTCGATGCACTCGCCGACGGCGGGACGCTTCTCCGCCAGGGCGGGGATCTTGGCCGCGACCTTGACCCAGCTGTTCTGGAAGGCCTGGCGGAAGAGTTCCGGGAAATCGTAGACGTACTGCGTGCCCATCAGGTGGGCCTTGTACCGCTTGGGCTGCAGCCACTCCTTGGTCGGGTACGGGGTGCCGACGGGCCGCATGTGCATGGAACCCAGCTTGGTGGTGCCGCCGATGCTCTGGAAGAGCCACTCGCCCTTCTCCGACTTGCGCTCGATGTACAGCTCGACCTGGATGATGAAGCCGTAGGTGTTGGTGATGATGACGCGCAGCGGGTACGGGACGCCCGTGACCGGGTCGGTGCAGAGGATCCGGATCTCGGCGCCGGTGACACGCAGGCGCCACAGACGGCGGCCGAAGCGTTCCAGGAAGCCCGCCAGGGCCTCCTCGACATCCTTGGGCTGCAGGTTGAAGACGGGCGAGAAGTTGATGAAGATGTGGTTCAGATCCGAGTTGTTGTTGCCGATGATCTCCAGGGCGTCCAGGATGTCGTTCATCAGCCGGTCCGCCTCGGAGATGAGGTACTCGGCCGTGGGGATGTCGTCACGGAGACGGCCGGGGCTGACCACCGCACGGACAAAGTACCGCTTGTCGACGGCCTTTTCATTCTCGGGTCCTTTGCCAATCGCCTCGTAGACGTGAATGTTGCGGTTCTCGGTAAACACGGGCTTGACCTTGAACTTGGACAGGCGACCCAGCTCCAGCTGGAAGGCCAGGGCGGGTTCGATGTGACGGATACTCTCATCTTCCGCGTAGCTGGGGCCCCGGAAGGTGAAGTAACCCGGGTACAGACCGTTGCGGCCACAGACAAAGGTGACGCGACGCACCCGGCGGGCCAGCAGCTCATCCTTGAAGTCGGTGAGCAAGCGGTTGATCTGGGTTAACAGCTGGTTGTCATCGAGTTGCTCAATGTCGCGGATGGCGATGTTGAGCACACTCGTGAGCTCGGAGTCGGTCTCGATACGCGGGGCCGGGCGGCGCTTGCCCTCGAGGTTGGCCAGGAGGAGGTTGTTGTTGTTGTTGTTGTTGCTCTCACCAGCTCCCTTGCGGTTGCTGGTGCCGCTGCTCGCGCCAGCCTTGGAGCCGGCGCGCGGGAAGATCTCGAGCGCACGAGCCAAGTACTCCTCGGCATCCTCGACGTACTGGACAGGCAGGATGACACCCTTGCGCAGGGGCTCTCCGTTGGCATCACTCAGGAAGTAGGACATGTCGCTGATGGAGCTGATGCGCTTGAAACCCGAGGAGGAGGACTCGGTCGTCGGGGTGCTCGGGGTGGAGGGTTGGGTGGACGAAACGGGACCGAACTCGGGTTGACCCAGCTTGCCCATGACAAAGTCCCAGGACAGGATGGGCGGGTCGCCGGCGGCGCTGTACTGGATGCCCTTGAGGATATAGGCGCGGTAGGCGCGGCGGACGTAGACCTCGAGGGCGGCCAGGGTGACCCAGGGATCCTGATGACCGAAGAAGCGAGGCAGGACGTCAAAGACGGTGTATTTGGAGTCGACGACCTCCTTGAGGACGGAGAACTCGGGCTCCCGGTGGTCCCAACCGGTCTCACCGTAGCGGGTCTCGACCACCGAGGAGCGCAGGATGTGCTCCATCTGGGAGAGACGCTCTTCGAGCGAGGGCATGGCGCACTGGATGAGCACCTCACGCGCCTTGAGGGTGACCTTGGCGGCAGAGCGGGACTCGAGCTCGGTCAGCTTCTTGAGGATGGGCTTGAAGTGGGTGCCGACGTTGCCCACGTGGGGCTGGTTGGGGCGGTACATGTCCAGGATGGCGAGGATGAGGTTGTTCTTGGCGCCGATGCGGCTGTGGGAGAGGACGGTCTGGATGACGCTGGGGATGTCATCCTTGTGCTCGTCGCGCAGGCGCAGGATGACGTCCTCGTCGCGGCTGTTGCGGCCGGAGAAGAGCTGTTCGGTGGCATGGTACTGTTCCATGAGACCGATGAAGACGTTGAACTCGTGGGTCTTGAGGCCGTCGAGGTACTTGTTGATGACCTGGACCAAGGGGAGGAGGGTGGTCTTGAGGATGTCGGCGTCGGCCGGGTTGACGTTTTCCTCGATGAAGCGGATGATGGTCTTCTGGAGCTGCTTGGCGGGGAACTCGGCCTTGCGGGCCTTGGCCCGGTCGACGATCTGCTGCAGCTGGGCGTCGAGCTTCTGGGGCATGCGCGAGTGCAGGGCGGACGACTGGGCGTTCCACTCCCCGTAGGGCAGCTCCGGGTCGCGCAGGACGTCGACCAGCTCCTTGAGGGTGGAGTTCATGATGACCTGGTTGTCGAACCCCTTGAGGATGTTCTCCAGGATGCTGTTGAGCAGGAAGAACCGTTGCGGGGGTTTGTTGCCCACCACCTGCGGGGGACCCATCTCGGGCAGCTGGCCCGTGAAGGGTTGAGCGTGCTTGACGCGGGAGGGGTCATCCAGGGTGAGGATGCCGAGGATGTCACCGGCCTCGAGGGTGGCTCCGGGCTGCTTGATGAGCTGGACGATGCCATCCTCCTGGGCGATGAGGGGCATGTACATCTTCATGACCTCGACCTCGGCAAAGGGCTGACCGGCCTTGACGTGCTCCCCGTTCTCGACGGTGAATTTGACGAGCTTGCCGGGACTCGGGGTGCGCAGCTGGGTGGGGTCGTTCTCCTGCTCGAGCAGGCAGGTCTTGCCGTCGACGCTCATGCGGGTGGCGGCGGCCTCTTCCTTCCAGTAGACGTTGTGACTGCGGCCGTCGAGGAGGACGAGCAGGCCGCCGTCGGCCAGGGCGCGCACGCCGACGGAGCACTTGGTGCCGTTGATGAAGAGATGGTAGCTGTCGAGACTGGAGCGGGTGGCGGTGAACTTGTAGCGCGCGCCCTCGTAGATGAAGTCGACGGGGAAGACGGTCTTGAGGGTCTCCTTGGGGGGCACCTGACCCTTCTCGATGCCCTTGCGGTACTCGGCGATGCCATCCTCACTGGCCAGGTGGGCCTTGAGCACGGCGCCGCAGATGACGGCGACGATGGGATCCGGGCGCTCGGCGGTCAGCTTGTTGGAGATGAGCTGATCCAGCCAGCCGGTGGTGATGGTGTTGTCCTCAAAGGCCGGGGTCTCGAGCAGTTTGATGAGGTACTCGACGGTGGTCCGGAAGTCACCGCGGATGCTCAGTTCCTTGAGGGCGACGACCATGTGCTTGCGGGAGGCGGAACGGTTCTCGCCGTAGGCGAAGATGTGACCGAACTGGCTGTCGGAGAAGCTGTGGATCCCACCGGCGGTACCGACGGAGAAGTAACCCCAGACGTTGGAGGAGGAGCGGAAGTTGAGCTCGTGCATGGTGCCGCTGGAGGGCTTGAAGCCCTCGCCGGGGTCCTCGGAGGTGATACGGCAGGCGGTGGTGTGACCCTTGGGCTGGGGGCGGCGCTGGGTCTTGTAGCTCTCCTCGCTGGCAAAGTCAAAGTCGATGTCGGAGGAGGTGTTGGGGTCGACGCCGTAGAGCAGGCGGATGTCGCGGATGCGGTGGAGGGGGATGCCCATGGCGATCTGGAGCTGGGCGGCGGGCAGGTTGACACCCGAGACCATCTCGGTGGTGGGGTGCTCGACCTGCAGACGCGGGTTGAGCTCGAGGAAGTAGAAGCGGTCGTCGGCGTGGGAGTAGAGGTACTCGACGGTACCGGCGGAGACGTAGCCGACGAGCTTGCCGAGGCTGACGGCGGCGCGCTCCATGGCCTGGAAGGTGATGGGCTTGGCGATGGTGACGGGGGCCTCCTCGATGATCTTCTGGTGACGGCGCTGGACGGAGCAGTCACGGCCGAAGAGGGAGATGTTGTTGCCGTACTGATCGGCCAGGAGCTGGACCTCGAGGTGGCGGGCGTTGCCGGCCAGCTTCATGATGAAGATGGGGGAACCGGGGATCTCGTTGGCGGCGGCGTTGTACAGCGAGACAAACTCCTCCTCGCGCTCGACCTTACGGATACCCTTACCACCGCCACCCTCGGAGGCCTTGATCATGACGGGGAAGCCGATCTCCTTGGCCTTGACCAGACCCTCCTCGGGCGAGTGGGTGCAGCCCTTGTCGTAGATGTCGTCCTCGACGGTGACGATGCCGTTCTCGTCGACCTTGACGTCGTTGACGCCGGTACCGGACCAGGGGATACAGGGGACCCCGGCATGCTGGGCGACAATGGTGGAGGAGATCTTGTCACCGAGCGAGCGCATGGCCGACGCGGGGGGACCGATGAAGATGATTTTCTTGGGCGAGGCGGCGAGCGATTCCGGTAGACGGGGGTTTTCCGAAGCATGGCCCCTAAGATGGGGGGTTAGTTGGTACATAAATATTATCTGCTGGAAAGCTTTCACTTACCATCCAGCCCAGACGGCATGAACATCCATGCGCTCGGCAATATCGACGATCAGCTCGACGTTGGCGTAGTTGTTGTTATTCGTACCACCGGGGACCTAATCGTCAGACCTTTTTTTTTTTTCCATTCTTTTCTGACAAAAAAACGTACCTCGACATATTGATCCGCCATACGGATGTAGTCAGCATTTGCTTGCAGATCCTCCGGAGTGGCCATGACTGTGAACTGGACGGCGCGTTCATTGCCAAAAGTCTCGTAGGCCCATTTCCGTACCGAGCGGATTTCCTTGACGGCGGCGATACCGTTGTTTGCAATGAGGACCTGAAGATTAGCGAAGCTCTAGCATACGAATGAAGACCGTATACCGAAGTGATGACGGAGTGACCATCGTGTTTCTCGACAAAATCCTTGACGCTGCTCGGGGGAGCCAGCTCGAGATGGTTCCCCCCGATGAAATGTGAGGGGAGGTTGTGTTTGGCAGCACGCGAGCTGCCGTGGCCGTTGACGGAGCCGTTGGGGACACCCATTGTGATTAACAATTAAAAGGTCAAAATATAAGTAGAAAGGGGGGGTTGAAAGTATCGACAGTCGAGTCAGTCGAGTCAGTCGAGTCGAGTGAGGTTACACACGTTGTCGTCACCGGTGTTTGGGGGGAACACGGAGAGGCTTCGTGGTATCAACGACCGTAAGGGAAAGGGAAGGTGAAAAGAAGAATGAGAATGAGAATGAGAATGAGAATGAGAATGAGAATGAGAATGGAAGAGGAGAGAGAAGAGAGAGGAGAGAGGAGGGAGGAAGACTGTTGAAGCGACGATCAGTTAGCAGTGCCAGAAGTGGGCGGAGGAGCTCGAGGTTCCACTCGACGCAAACGGAACAGTAGGACAGGGAACAAGGAACAGGAACAGGAACAGAAACAGAAACAGGGAGCAGGGAATAGAATACTACATAGAACTGACCAGACAGGGACCCTTTTCCACCGAGGGGTGATGCAGCCGGATGGAGATGGAAGAGAAGGCGGAAGCAGAGGAAGCAGAGGAAGCAGAGGAGGGCGATAAGTTTGGGTTGAGGAGGAGGAGCTTTTTTTTTTTGGAGGATCCCAACTTCCGGCTGTTGGGGAGCCACCATTTTCTACAACACAACAACAACAACAACAACACACTACTATGACTACACTACAATCACTAGTAAAGTATATTATTTAATAGTTTTACAGATCTACATCTGGAATAGTTACGATACTCAACAATTTGACTGGATATGCAGAGTCATCTACACGTTCCATCGCTGATCACTGTGCATCGACTACGGAGTATTACAAGAACGAGTAGGTCCTGTTATTATGTAGTATGTAGTTACTAGGTAGTTACTAGGTAGTTACTAGGTAGTTACTAGGTAGTTATTAGGTAGTTATTAGGTAGTTATTAGGTAACTATCTACTCTACTCTACTCTACTCTACTCTACTCTAATAAACTATTACTCTCTATATTACTATTAAAGTGTCTACTAAGATCTACTGCGCTAGCCTGAAACAGAACGTTGACGGACAATCATGGACGATCAGCCAATTGCATTGTCTGTTTTCGGCTGTTGAGCCGGTATTCAGATGTTTGATTAATTCTTCATGGTACAGAGTTACAGAGTACAGAGTAAATAATAGTTATACTTGTAGACATACCTGGTACCTGGTGCCTATTAACTATACTACCTTTACAATACTATTACTATTTACTCAGTAACAAACCGGGTATTCCATCAGGATTCGACGTTCTATCGCAGTATCATCCAGGGTTGAGGTAGAAAAAAAAAAAAAAAAAAAAAAAAAGAACAAACAGACAAAAGGAAATAGTCAATGAAAGATAGAGTAAAAGAAAGATAATAAGAATAAAAAAAAAAATAAAAACGTTTCTCGTTAGTAGGTCTCCCCCAGATCCCCAAGTTTAGGCTTGCGGTCGGCGGCGGCTGTCACCGGAGGAGGTCCCATGTTGCCCTGGCCTGTACTGGTGCGCAGAGTCCGTGGTCCCGGGATGGCCGAGATGCCACTGATCGATCGTTTCTTCAGGCCGTGGGTGAACTGCGTCACGGATGGCCGTCGTACCTCTCCCCCTCCCCCTCCCCCTCCCCCTCCCCCCTTGCGTACCGACATGGGTGGTGTCGGCGTGCAGTCCTCGTCCTCCTCAATATTGTCCATTCCATTCGTCGTCGCGTGCTGTCCCGCGTGGTTGCTCAGTGACGACCGTGGACGTCGGCTCTCCGTCGTCGGGTTCGTCGAGTAGTGACCCAGCGGTGTCTTGGCCCCGCTGTTGGTGCTCTGTCGACTCTCCGGTCGTCCTGGCGTAGATATTGCTGCTCCTGCTGCTGCTCCTGCTGCTGCTGCGCCTCCGGCAGTACTCGCGTGAGTGCTCTGACTCACCGAACTGCGACTCGAGTAGCTCGTCCGGCTGCTGGGCCGGCTGTCGCCCTGCGTGCGTGTGCTAAACGACTGCCGGCTGTGTGGCGTGTACGAAGTGGTCGTCTCGCCTTCCCGCACCGAAACGGAAAAGTCAAAGCTGCTGCCGCTCAGCCGTTTGCGCGACGTTCGTCGCATCGACGACACCGAGTTCGACACCACACTCTCGCCCGTCGTCATCGTCGATCCCGCCCGCGACCGCGGGGAGGTCCGCGGCGGCGTGTCCGTCGGCCCCGGGAGTCGCGACCGCGCCGACTGCACCCGTTGCTCCAGTTTCTGCATCTTGCCGATCAGGCCCCGGATCTGATACAGCGAGCCCGACTTGGGCATTCCTGGTTCCGGCTTGATCGGATGTTTGCTCTTGTGCGGATGCTCATGATCCCGGTTGCCATTCCCCAGGCGCGTCGAGTTGTTGCGCGACGGCAGTTGGGGTGTCGTGCGCCCGTTGTTGCTGTACGACACCGACGTCGTCCGCGACTGGGTATATCGCTGCGCCGCCTTGGAGACATGCAAGGTCCGCGAGTTAAGGTGAGAATCCGCCATCGACGCCCGCTGCCGTGGGAATCCCGGCGTCGCGCCGATCGACTTGCGCATGCTGGCCGACGCCTCGGAGATGGGCGGCGACGGAGGCGTAGTGGTCCGCGTCATGACCGACCGGCTGAACTTGCTGGCCGGCGGGGTCGACAGCACCGGCGACGAGATGGACGACTTGGGCGAGTGGCGCGCAACATCCGGCGTCCGCGGCGTGGACGGCGTGCGGGTGAGCGGCGTGGGCTTCTTGCGCCGGCCGGCCACCGTCTCCGAGTGGCGCAGCTTCTCCTGCACAATCTCCGCCTCGATCTTCAGGTCGGCCAGCTCGTCCCGCAGCCGCTGGTTCACGATCCGCAGGCTTTCCCGCTCCTGTTCTCCGCTCCGGATCTCCTCCTCCAACAGCACCCCGCGCTCGATAGCCACATTGTACTTGGACTCCAGATCCTCCAGGGACGAAGTCGTGTTCCGAGCCTGTCGCTCATAATCGTCGTTGGCAACCTCAATATCCCGCAACTTCAGCTGCAGCGTCCGGTTCGCCTCGCGCAGCGTCGTGATCTCCTTCTGCAACGTGCTTTGCGCCGAGTTGGCCTCCGACTTGGCCTGCTTGTATTTGGTCTGCATCATCAGCATACCACACTTGGAAAAAAAAATTAAAAAAAAATTAAAAACCGTTGTTTCTCCTCTCATACCTTCCACTCCTCCACCTCGTAGCGAAGGCTATCGACCTTCTCCTTCAGCTTCCGTTCCCGAGCCTCAGATGCTTCAATGTCCTTCTCCAGCTCCGCCTCCAGTTCCCGACTCGAGGCCTGGAAATCCGCCAGCTCTGCCTCCAGCTGCTCATACTGTGCCTTGTAGTACGACAGTTCATCCCCCCCCGTCGCCGTAAACGGCGCGGACGGAGGCTCGTCGATGGCCGGCATCCTCCTTACTGCCTGACCCTGTCAACCTCCGCCTGGTCGTTCGTGGTGCTTCTCACACCGACCGAACCCCCTGGCTGGTGGAGGCTCCCGCCGAGGCGGTGTCGCAGATACCGACCGGGCTGGCGACCCAACACAAGCCCGAGACACACCCAGGAAACGCCCCCCCCCAACAACTTACCGTTCTCTCGTCTTCAATCCGATCCCCTCACAGAGGGGAGGTCTGTCGTCGTGGCCTGTTCGTGAGCTGCTCGTTTTTCGGGCGGCCGCTGGTCGATGGCGGAGGGGCGTGTTTGGCATCCCATGATCCGCCGTCTGTTGATTGTTTCGGTCGTCAGGGGGGCACGGGTCGGCGCTAGGCTGGGAGGGGGTTAGTGCATGCCAAGCCACGTGTCTGTAAGCAGTTAGTCCGCGCCAAGCCACTAGTCCTGTAGCAGCTGCTGAGTCAGAGCTGAGTCAGCGTGTCCCTTTCACCGCCTCAGTCCCGCCCGACGACGTCGCGATGTGCGTATCCCGACGAAGCAGTGGGCATCTGGGCTGTCCAGAGCTGCTGATACTCGAGTAAGTGCTTCGTGTCTGACCCCTTTCTCGGTTCCTCCAAGTTGCTTCAGACACCTGGTTTGGAGGCTCCAGCACTCTTATGCCCCGGGATGCCCGGGTTGGCAGAGGAGTGGTTGGCTGCCCAGGCTGTCTGCTGTTTTATGTCCACGCACGGGTGATTGTTGCTGCGAGGATTGCTTCCACGCACCCGTGGGGCACGAGACAAGAAGCTCGCGATATAGATCGATGGTGATGCTGGGGATGGACAGAAACGCTAACCGTCTGGCTCTAGATTCCAGGATCAATTCTGCAACACCGCGTCGCCATGGCCGACTCGGCGGACCTCAATCTCGACGCGCCTAGCGACCTCCAGGATATTCCGGAGATGGCGATGCAGTTGGTTCCGCCGCCGGAGGGGACGTTTGCTGACAAGTGAGTTTGTGTCTGTCCTCGTTGCTCTCTGCGTGAAGCAACCCAAAAAAAAATAAAAAAAAAATAAAAAAAATAAGTGATTCGTGGGATTTCACCCAGACTCATGCTGTGACATATGAACAAAAGAGCGTCGCTCCTGGCCGCTGTGCAAGCCCACGGCAAAGCCCACGGGTACAATGTTGTCGTCAAGTCGTCGAGCACCCCGACAGAGAAGAAGCCCGGCCGTACGGCCAAGGTCTGGCTGCGCTGCGACCGGGGTGGCCATTACCGCCCCCGGAACGGCCTGACGGAGGAGACGCGCAAGCGGAAACGCACCTCGCGCCTGATGGACTGTCCCTTTATGCTGGTTGCAGCTGGTACTCCTGGCATCTGGACTCTCACCGTCTTGAATCCCACGCACAACCATGGGCCCATCATCGAGCGGCCGCGCCAGGTGCCTCATCACAAGGTGAAGAAGGGTCAGATCTCCTCCGTACCCTATGACTGGCCGCACGATGCCACCTTTACGCCATTTACTACTGCTCTCGTCATCATCGATATGCAAAAGGACTGTATGTTGTTGTCTTCAACTCCCATGAGATCTGTTTGTTTGTTGTCAGGCAAGCACTCGACAGCTGACCATGTCTAGTTTGTTCGTCTGGCGGGTACATGGAGTATCAGGGATACAGCATTGCCGCAGCGCAGGCTCTGATTCCCAAGCTGCAGCGTGTCCTCCATGCATTCCGCTCTTCTGGCTTTCCAGTATACCACACCCGTGAAGGTATTCTCTCTGCAGTCTGCGATTTTTTTCTTTTCTTTTTTTTTTTTTTTTTTAACGTTGGAATCGTGAACTAACCTTCCTCCAGGCCACCGACCTGATCTGTCTACAGTTTCGACCCGGGAGACGTACCGGTCTCGGAACAATGCGTCTGGCCTCGGCATCGGTTCCCCTGGACCTCTCGGGCGTCTTCTTATCCGCGGGGAGATCGGCCATGACACCGTGGACGAACTGTACCCGATTCACGGGGAACCCGTCATTGACAAACCCGGCAAGGGAGCCTTCTCACACACGGACTTTGAGCTCCTGCTCCGGAACAAGGGCGTGAAGAATCTGGTTCTGGCGGGCGTCACGACGGACGTGTGTGTGTCGACGACTATGCGCGAAGCCAACGACCGGGGCTTTGACTGTCTTGTACTGGAAGACGGCACGGCCGCCAGCGAGCCCTCTCTGCACATCAGCACGCTCGAGTCCGTCAAGATGGAAGGAGGCATTTTCGGCGCAGTCGCCAAATCAGAGGATGTGATTCACGCGGTCGAGAACTTCAAAGCCATCACGGTGAAGAAACTTGCGCCTCAAATGACGGTTTAACCTGGCGAGCCTATCCCCACCTCGTTTTCTTGTCAACCCTCTACCATCTGGGCTTTATTGCGGAGTTCTCGGTTGGCGTTCCTGGGAATGGTAGTAATTTGGTTAACAGCGTCTGTTTTTCATTTTGCCTGGTTGCGATTCTGGTCTTGTCTTCTCCATCGTACTAGGTAGTGGATATCAACCTGTGACAAGCAAATCCATTGTATCATATATACAGATCTAGAACAGCACCAACGCCATGCATTAAACATATCGAACACGCCTAATATAACCGTAAAGAAAACCAGTTTTTTTTACAACCACTTCCTCCCCGCGGCAGCCACCTTGGAGTGAAAGACGGGACTCCTGATCTCCATCCCCTGACGATAGAACGGGTTCATGACCGTCTTGACGTAATTCTCATACACTTCATTCATGAACTGGCGGATCGCCTCCTCCGTCTGGGGGGCCGTAGGGTTCGCCGCGATGGAACTCGACGAGGCGCGCGACGAGACCCCCCCGCCCAGCGCGGAGGCCGAGAGCGACGAGCCCAGTAGCGATGAAGCAGAAGCCGTTCCCCCGGATGAAGCGGAGGGCATCTGTGGTGGTTGGTGGAGGAGAAGGAATCGTGTTCCTGAGGGGGTCAGGAAGGCGGAGACATATGCGGCGGAGGGGGGGTATGTGTCGACGTGTTTGAGGTACCTAGAAATACCACATTAGAATATTACATTAGAATATTACAATGAAGAAAGGAAAAGGAAAGAAGGAGTACATTGATCCATTCGTCCATTGCACTTCTTCGACGATATCCAGGCTGGAATGGATGATAAACTGGTTCATGTACTGTGCTGTTTCAGGGAAGCGGAAGCGTGCAATGCCATCGCCGCTGCCCTTGGAGGTGCCAAAGGAGATGTTGAAAAGAGGGACATCTGTCGGCGAGAGAATAGTAAAGTAGTACGACATTGCGGGCGTCTCGACGCGGGGGTTGCGTCGTGGATTGTGATTCTGTTGTCGTTGACCGATAGGAGATACGGCATATGGCGTATGCTGTCACGTGGATTGGACGGAGTTAATAATCAGAGCCCAGTACGTGAGGTTAAATTCACTACACAGAGACACAACATGCCACCGCCGACGCTCTCCTATGGGCTAAACCTGCCGAATAAGAAGCCCCTAGGGAGGCCAGCGCCCGGAGGGCAGAAACGGAAGAAGACGATCTTCGATTCGGACTCGGAAGATGAGCAGCGCGATGACGGGAACGGCGCAGAGCAGATCTCGACGCTGGGTGGTCTCGAGTCGTCACAGCCAGCTGCCAGACTGACAGGGCCACCTGCGAAGCGGAAGCCGATACTCGGTGGGAAGCCGACGCTGAAACCGCTCGGCAAGAACTCAGTGTTTGCGGATCCCGACGAGGAGGAAAACGGTCAAATGGAGGAGGCAAGGGCGTACGGCCTGGAGACAACAAAAAAGGAGTACACGAATCTGTCGGCTCTGCACAGTAGCAAGAAACACGCGCAAGAAGCACAAGACGTCGACCCGTCGATCTACTCGTACGATGCCGTGTACGACAGCCTCCACGCGAAGGCTGGCGGGACGGCCGCCTCGCAGCCCGGCAGCAAGACCGAGACACCCCGATATATGACCAACCTGCTGCGGAGCGCGGAGATCCGCAAGCGCGACCAGATGCGGGCGCGCGACCGGCTGCTCGCCAAGGAGCGCGAGGCGGAGGGCGACGAGTTCGCCGATAAAGAGAAGTTCGTGACGGCCGCGTACAAGAAGCAGCAGGAGGAAATCCGACGGCTCGAAGCTGAAGAGGAACAGCGCGAGAAGGAGGAAGAAGAACGAAGACGACGTAACGGCGGCGCAGGCATGGTCGGCTTCTACCGTGACATGTTGGCGCGTGGCGAGCAGCGACACGAGGAGGTCGTCAAGGCCGCCGAGGAAGCAAGTCGACGGGTGCAAGCGGGAGAAGTTCAAGAAGCAGAAAGAGAAGAAAGAGAAGAAGAAAAAGAAGCCAAAGCCAAGTCCCAGGCGCAGGTCGCCGCAGAGCTCAACGCCCGGGGCGCCAACATCGCCGTCAACGACGAAGGTCAGGTCGTCGACAAACGTCAACTCCTCACCGCGGGTCTCAACGTCGCTCCCAAACCCAAACAGGCCGTATCAAGCGCTACATCTGCTGCTGCTTCTGCATCTGCTGGTCGTGGAGTAGGCCGGACACCCCGTGGCGCCGAGGCATTCTCTTCCCGCGCGGCACAGCGTGCCCGCCAGACAGAGATGATCGCCTCGCAACTCGAGGCACAGGCTCAACAGACCGAACAGGCCGAGACTGCTGCCCGCAAGGAGCTCGCGGAGCGCAACCGTAGCCAGAAAACAGAGGGCGACGTTTCGAGCGCGCGCGAGCGATACCTGGCGAGAAAGCGCGAGCGCGAGGCTGCAAAGTAGAAATTTATTCTACTTTCTACTTTCTTCTTTCTACTTGATATGATGGCGTTGGTGGATGGGTTACTTGTATGATACTGAGCTCAGGCTTCTATTCAAACTAACACTATTTATTCCATTTTCTCTCTTACCACTGGACGACTAGGTAGACATGTAAAAACCCCTGTCACGCCGTCAAAGCAAAACTTAATCCCATTAAGCCCATCCCCACAATGGCACATGAGATGCAAAAGTTGCGGTTGTGAGCGAGCGCCAGCCCCTCGCTGAACAGCTGCAAGGCGACGCAGGTCATCACTCCAGCCGTGATGGCGAACATGCCGCCGTACACCCCCCACGAGGGACCCTCGGTGGCATTGTTCCGCGAGCCCCAGATCCATAGAGCGGCGATGCCCGCGCCGAGAGGTTGGCTGATGCCGCCCAGCAGGCTCGACCAGAACATGGCCTTCCAGCGGGAGTTGAGAGCCAGATACAGCGGGAGCGCCATGGCGAAGCCTTCGCTGATGTTGTGGATGAACAGCGCCAGGAACACGGTCATGCCCAGCGTCGGGCTGGCGTGGTTGGTGGCGTAGGTGATGAAACCCTCAGGAAGCTTGTGCAGAGCGATCGCCAGGGAGGTTTGGAGGCCAATGGAGAGGAAGGCGTTCTGTGGAACGTGATGGTGGTGTTGACTGGGGGAAAGATGTTTGTGTTGTTCGGACGGATGGTGGTGGTGATCATCATGGTGGTGATCGTGATTCTCGTCCTGCTCACTATCGGACGTTTTATGTGGATGACCGTTGAGCGATTCGTCGGCGTTCTCCGCATCAGAATAATCGTTTTCGGGATGCCCAGACAGGTTTCGTGGTCGATCGAGCCAGCCTTCGGACACATGTCGTACCGTTTGTGGCGTGGGTGTCTCCTCACCATCAAGTGAGTGACCGACATAAGAGGGAATGTACATGTCACCGCCGTTGACGACTTCCTCTGGCGGCGCCGCGTTCGCCTTGACGAAGATCTTGGTACACTCGCGGCCACAGGCCTCGGAGAATCCATAGCACGGCCCGTTCTCGTCACACAGCGCCTTTGTATCTCCCATGAGCAGACTGATCCGGCGACTCAGGCGAACTCTCAGCGACTCTCGTCGCTGGGGCGAGAGCACCGCCGGAACATGCTGCACGAGGGCCGGTGTGGACTTGGAGGAGGGCCCCCGTCCAACCCGGCCCAAGAGAGGCGTATTCTCCGTGCTTCCATTCGCGTCTCCCCCATCGGTAGTCTGATCCCGGTCCTCTGGATCACACTCCCGCATCTCACCGTGGCCGTTCTCCAGATCGGCGCCCGGTTCGTGGCTGTGGGCGCAGTCAACCACGTGCGATGGGATGTGGTGATGAATCAGGGCGGAGAAGACGCGGATGACAACCACGCCAGCGAGAAAGAGCGCAATAAGTATATAGGCTGACGCTCGAGCAGAGAGGCCTGACCGCGTGAGATACTGCTTCGAGGTGGGGAGCATGCTGTAGAGCGAGGTGAATAGCTAATCTCATCAGCACCCAAACCACGATCACGCCCTAACCACACCGGACCAAAGAAACGCCTACCATGACTCCAGCACTCAAACACAGCGACGCCGACAGAAAGCTACTGCTGCTGGTGATCTGGAAGCTCTTGCGGCGAGACAGCTTCCGTAGCACGACGTCTGCGCAGATGACAGACGAGCCCAGCACACACGCTTTTTCTCCGAGTCAGCAGGCAGGAATCACACGAATCAATCAATCGAACTCCCCGATTGTCACACGCACCGACACCCGAAATCCCGCTCATCACCCATCCTCGCACGTCGTTGCTCGCAGCCATGGTGGTGGTGGGTTGGAGTACTGTCGATCAAGAAGCCGCAGCGGGCGGAAAACCTGTGGGATATGGAATGATGTAAGAGACGAGAGGAGAGGCACCGCAGGAGCACGACGACGAGTACCACCACGTTCTACCACACTGGTTCAGATCTTTCTTTCTTTCTTTTTTTCCCCCCCCTCTCTCCTTGGAGTAAGAGAAACAGACAGGAAGATGGAATAAACAAGGAACAGCTGCCAGCGTAGATCAGCCAGCGGTGAGTTCAGCCACTCCCAGTTTCCCCTCCCCCTTCGCTGTTGCCCCCAAGGTACGCACAAGAGTTAATACCATTGTGGTTCTGATAGGCAGAAGGACCCATAGAGACGGCAAGCAAGGGCATCGGGGCGAGAAGAGAACTGCTGATGAGGCCATGAGACGGAGAGAGAGGGAAACAAAGCTGGCAGAGAAGAAGTACTGCTGGATGATGGGCTCCCCCATTTATTGCCTGCGATCTGGGAGTTATTGCGTTTTCTACGTGGATCAACCCTTTTTTCTATGGACAACAAGCTAGATACCGGCTCAGCTAGATCGTCTTGAACTAGTATCCAGCTAATTAATTTTTTCTCTCTTCAACTCGCAGCGTTAAACCGCGATTTCGTGCGTTTTCAGCGTCGAGTCGCGCTGTTTCTGCCTGAGGCTGCAACCACATGACCTCCTGCCTTTCATTGGCTGCCTCGTTTCGCGGGTTTTTCCTCCACGCGTTTCACCAAAAGTCGAGCTGCGAGACAACAGTCGACTCTGTCGCCTTTGCAAGGGCGTTCCATCTATCTAGACCGTGACGCGGTGCTCGATTTCGACATGTCCAAGGCCACCTTTGCGGTCATCGCCGCCGCGAGTGCAGCTACCGGCGCTGGGGTGACGGCGCTGTTCTACTCCAAGAACCGCCAGCAGTCGGTCCCTCCTCCTCCTTCGACGGCGACGACGACGACGAAGACTCCTATTGAAAGCCGGGCGGCTGTGCCCCCCGCCGCCATTCCGGAGCCGTCGCTGGCGCCGAAGCCGTCGACTGCTGCCCCCGTCGACCCGGCGGGCATCTTCCAGTACGGGTTTCCGGGCCCTGTGTCGGACTCGCTGAACGCGCTGCCCCTGACGGGGGCGTACGACCGACGGACACGGAACCCGGCGTGGGTGGCCGAACACATCACACCGCAGTCGCTGGCGATGAGCAATGCGGACCGCAAACAGAGCGTCTTCTTCGAGGATGCCAGCATCCCGGCGGCCTTCCGCGCCAAGCTGTCCGACTACTTCCGCTCGGGCTACGACCGGGGCCACCAGGTGCCTGCGGCCGACGCCAAGTGGTCGCAGGATGCGATGGACGGGACCTTTGCGTTGACCAACATGTGCCCGCAGGTCGGCCAGGGCTTCAATCGCGACTACTGGGCGCATTTCGAGAACTTCTGCCGCGACCTCACGCGCAAGTATCCCTCGGTGCGCATCGTGACGGGCCCGCTGTACCTGCCTCACCGCGACCCGGATGGCAAGTGGCGCGTCAGCTACGAGGTCATCGGCAACCCGCCCAACGTTGCCGTGCCCACCCACTTCTACAAGGTCATCTACGCCGAGGACGGGTCCGGCAAACCCTCGAGCGGCGTCGCCCTGGGGGCCTTTGTGCTTCCCAACGCCGTCATCCCCAACACAAAGTCCCTCGCTGAGTTCGAGGTGCCTCTCGAGGCTGTCGAGCGGGCCTCTGGGCTCGAGTTCGCCTCCAAGCTCGATGTCAGCCGTCGCCGCCGTCTCTGCCAGGAGGTGAAATGCGAGGTCACCATTCGGGAATTCAACGACGCCAGGCGGAAATAGTGTACATTTAAACCATCTTAGACATCTTTGCATTGGGCCGGACATAGTAATTCATCTTCATCTTTCCTTCTTTGTATATGCAATAGCTAGCACTGAAAAGCCACGCCCGCCTTGCTGGCTACGTTCCCTCCCCTCCCCGCAAACCCTGTCCCCTCGGAACTGATCTCGACCAACCCAGGCATCACGCCTTCTTTCTTCTTCTTCTTTTTCATCATCTTCTCGCTCTCCGTGACGTCCGTCTCACACACGTAGCAGAGCATCCGGCCATGCAGGGCTGCCGTGCGCTCCTGTTCTTCCTTCGAGGCATGCGGATCGGGGGTCTCATGTGGTGTCATGAACTTGGTGACGCAGGGAGAGCAAATGACATGACCGCAGGGTTTGGTTACTAGACTTGATCAGATTATCGCTACTTTTTTTTCCCCCCTCCTCGGGGGCAGATTATGGTGCTCACGCATCGCTCGTAACGCATTGCTCAGCGTCTTCTTGCAGCTCGGACAGACTCTCGCCGTCGACCCAGCCTCGCCCTTTTCCTCTGTGAAATGAACTTCCACTAGACTCTTAAGCGAGTATGTGTGTGCATTCGCCTCGGTCGAGCCAGGACACACGGGAGCCAGCTTGATTGTTTTCTGGGCCGTGACTTCGTTGGGATCCGTTCCTGGCGTTAACGAGGGGACCCAGAAGGAAGGAAGGGACTAGACATCAGAATATGAGTACAAAATAGCTTGAAAGAGGTTTCAGAAAGTAATACCTTTTCTGAAACCCTCCTCCTCTTGCCATCTTCGTCAGCGTTGACCGTCTCCTCTTCCGGCTCGGCTTTGCGTTTCGAGCCATTATTCCCATATTTATTCCCTTCAAGCCCCATACTCGTCATCTCAAAGTGGTGCAGTTCCTTCTGTTTCTTCTCCTCCAGGGCGCGCGCGTCTTCCTCCTCGATCTGTTTCCGCGCATTCTCCCTCTGCGTCTCCAACCGTTTGATCTCCTGTCTCTGCGCGAGAAGATCCGCAATCGCACACTCGCGGCAGAAGATGTCCCCGCTCGTCGCACAGGCGACCACGGGCGTCTTCGCCGGCTGCAGACACAACCGGCATGACGCGAAGGGGAGGAAGGAGTCGCGGCCGATCCGTGTGCGTTGCGTGCCCCAGGCGTTTCGGAGCAGTCCGCGCTCGTACGCCGTGAAGTGCGGCAGTGAGGTGTTGCGTTTCGAGTGTGCCATTCTTTTTTTTTTCTGATCCGTACAGCTGAGTTATACAGCTGGGAGTGGAGGCTGCTAGGTGGTCGAGGAGGTAAAACTTTTGAAGATATGGTGACGTCGCTACGGTAAATTTTGGTATTACAATTACGGTCGATAAAGGATTTGATATCAACAGATTATTATTAGACTACCGCAATAGAAACAGACAGACAAAAATAGACAGCCGTGATAAGAAGAAAACAGAAAAAAGGAATAGTCAGTGGCCAATGGACAGGGTTCAAGATAGCACCGCTTGTTCCTTGCCTCTTGTCCCTTCGACCTCCGCCACCTCCACGTTCTCTCTCTTTCCAGCCGTCCGTATCCATCCATCTGTCCTTCTCACCGTTATGTCCAGCCAGCCAGTGCTATTTTCGTGTTCGATATCCTTTTGAACGTATCATCGTTATTCAATTGCTTCGTGTCATCGTAGACATCGTGAAAAAAGGCTCCTTGATTCGTGTTGTCAAGTTGCCGTATTAACTGTATCGCCGTCTATTTCTTGAAAGGAGGCATCAGATCAGCGAGCATGGACAATGGAATCCCGATGGGTCCAGTATGACGCTCAATGCCCTCATAAGGATCCTCAGGCCATTCAGGCTCGTATCTGCTCTGATTTCTAGGGGTATAGCCCTGGGGACCGATGGTCTCAGAGGCGGAATTATTGGTCTGCACGCCCGCAGACTTGGGAACAGAACTGGCGGTATCCTTGTCGGTAGATTTCTTGACGGGTTTGTCAACAGGTTTGATGACAGGCTTGTCGGCAGGTTTGATGACAGGCTTGTCGACATTTCCAGACACAGACTTGGGGTTGGAGGGCTTGTCGAAGCTGCCGTTGGTCTCTTTCTTAATGCTCTCGGAAGCGGGCTTGGTCAAGGCTTCATCGGTCGCAGTTTCTTTTCCAGTTTCTTTGGTAGTATGCTTGAACACCGTGCCGTAAAGAGACTTCTCGACGTGCTTGACATTCTCCTTGACAGACTCTTCACCAGCATGAGAATTAGATGCTTCGGCTTTACTGACAGGGGAAAGGGCGGGGAAGTCTTCTTCTTTATAAGAAAAAGTCGGCTTGGGTTTTCCCAGGACGAGCATGTCAGCGTGAGGAAGCATGCCTGAAAACAGAGTAGAGCTGTCTGCCTTGGCGAGAGGGCGCATACGGGAAGCATCCTCAAGGGCTTGGTGGTAAGCTGCTTTGTGTTTGGCGAAGAACATCGTTTCAGCAGACTCTTCGACATCACGAGAGGAAGACTCTTCCGCTTTTTCCAGAGGGGGCACGTCGGGAGACTCTCCGACTGCACAAGAGTGAGACTTTTCAGCCTTGCCTAGTGGCAACATGCCGGGGGACTCCTCAAAACCAGAAGAACCAGACCTTTCAGCCTTGCCAAGTGTGATAGTTCCGGGGGACTCTTCGATAGCACAAGAGAAAGAGTCTTCCGCCTTGTCGAGAGGGAGCACGTCAGGAGACGCATCGACAGAAGGAGACTGAGACTTTTCAGCGTTGCCGAGAGGGGGCATTCCAAGAGACTCCTCAAAATCACAAGAATCAGATCTTTCAGTCTTGCCGAGTGTGAACACATCAGGGGACTCTTCGACAGCAAACGAGGGAGATTCTTCCGCCTTTTCGAGAGGGGAGGCTTCGACAGGAGGAGACTGGGACCTTTCAGCCTTTGGGAGCATGCCAACGGATTCTTCGACACAAGAAAAGAAAGACTGTTCTGCTTTGTCAATGTGAAGCACATCAGAAGATTCTTCGACAACAGGGGAAGAAGACTGCTCCGTCTTGTTGATTGGGGGAAGACCGGGAGAGTCTTCGATAGCACAATAGTGAGAGTTTTCAGCCTCCTCGTCACCATAAGAGTCAGACCGTTTGGCCTTTGCAAGTGGAAGCATGCCAAAAGACTCCTCAACATCACAAGAATCAGACCGTTCAACTTTGTCGATGGGAAGCAGACTAGGAAATTCTTCGGCAGCACAAGAAGACTGTTCTCCCTTGTCAATAGGGAGCAAAGCAGGAGATTTTTCGACAGCACAAGAGGAGTGTTCTGCCTTGTCGATAGGTAGCAGGCCAGGAGATTCCTTGAAAGCCGGAGATTGAGACTTTTCAGCATTACCGAGAAAATTATGAGACTCCTCAGTGTCATAAGAGTCAGACCGTTTGGCTTTACCCAGCGGAAGCATGCCAGAAGAATCGCCAACACCATAGGATTCGGATTCTTTGCCCTTGCCAAGCAGATTCATGCCGGTAGAATCCTCAGCACCAAAAGAATCAGACCGTTTGACCATGCCGAGAGGAAGCATGCCAGGGGAATTATCGATATCACAAGAGTTGGAGCGTCTGGTCTTGCTGAATGGGAACATGCTAGGGGAGTCCTCGGGGCCATAGGATTCAGACCGCTTGACCTTATTGAATGGAATAATGATAGGGAAGCCTCCGATGCCACACAGATAAGGCAGTTCAAGCTCGCCAAGTGCAAGCATGGCAGGGATATCATCGGTGTCTTGATTAGGGTTGAAGACACCGGACACCCTCTCCACTGGAGCCTCCTTCTTCTGCTTCTTTGTTTTCTTCTTATCCCTGCGTTTGATGTACATCTCCGGGCGCTCTGCGTCCTTGGGATTGTCGCGGATGCGGAAACGGTGCAAACGAATGTATCGCTCTGGGCTCTGGCCGAGCATCCAGACCATCTCGATGGCGTTATTTTTCAACTTGGCGAGCTTCTCGACCTCTTCCTTTCCGGACAGACCGCGCTCCCATCTGCCGAAGTCGGGGATCAACTGCATGTCGTTTTCCCACTTCTCTGCAAGAGCAGCATGGTGGCTGTGAGGGCCCTCGAGAGAGCGATAGACAGCTTTCACCTGCAGGAAGAAGAATGCGGCGCGGCCGGCATCCGAGTTCATGGCTGCTATGACGGCGCAGCGGAACCAGAACCAGGCGAGACGGACGTCTTCGACCTCGCTCTCGGCGAAGAGCATATACAGGTGATGGGCTTCCTGCAAGACCCCCGCGGGGCTACTCTCGAGCACTTTTTCGTCGTGCAGCGTTTTCCAAGTCTGCTCGAAGGCATGAGCAAAACGCTCGAAGCGCGGGTTAGGGTTGGTGCAACGGCGGCAGAGGCACTCGAAGCAGAACCGCTCGGAGATCTCGCGTCTTCTCTCCGCGATGCCACGGTGGACGAACATGTACGAGACTGTAATTTCTTCCCCGACGGCGATGTCGGTAATGGCCCGCACGACAGCAACGTACTGGAAGCCAGTCCCGTCTTCGGTCTTCTCCTTGACGACGGTGATATGAGCGTTAGGCTGGCATGCATGATTGATGTGCGCCAGCTCCAGGCCCACGACCTTGGAGATACCCGTCTCGCTCATCACAGGAATGGAAGACACTGCCCAGATCCGGAAGAAGGGACCAAGCTCCAGCCGCTCATCACGCGGCAGATGGCAAAAGGAGCGCACAAAGTCGACGCCCTTTTCGCGGATCCGGTCACCCACCATGCGGTTCATGTCCTCGTAACTGGCTGCAGAGGCTTCCTCGTCCCTGGTGAGGTGGACGATGGGATCCTTCATGATGATGTTACCGGGGTCGATCTCCTTGTTGGCAAGCAGACCAGCACCCTTGACGTCGCCCATCCAGGCCCGACGGTAACGAGGGGTAGGACCGAGGTCTTCTTCTTCGTCATCGTAAATGTCCCCGTACGCTGAGGGAAAGGGATCAGTGTTAGCCATGATGACTACACGAAGGATGAGGGAAAGGAGGAACAGAGAAAGAATAAGGAAATAAAGGACAGAGAAAGGATAAGGAAAAGAGACAGAATAGACTGTGCACACAAAGAGAAAACGCTGGCAAGCGAAGGGAAGAATTTCACAAAAGAAGGTGGTGGGAAAGAGGGTTGGAGCGAGAGAGAAAGAAGTGAGAGATGAGACAGGAATATCAAAGCAGAGAGACACTCACGTGATATCTCATCAAAGTCGTCATATTCCTTTTCACCCTCTTCTGGCAGGCCTGAATGATCATGGCATCTCTTTGTCAGTTCCTCTGATGTCTTGGTCTACCCCCCCCCCTCCTGGCAAGACATAAGACATACCTTTCACCTGCTGACAAGCAGGACACAGGCAAGTCTTCATCATAGATTCGACAGAGGAGGGTTATCAGGGTCTCAACGGTGGTTTCTAACTCTTGTCAGTACAGATTTCTATCCAAGGCAGACCGACATGGCCCTCAGTCTGATCCTGAGTTGAGCTGAGCTGAGCTGAGAGGACAGGAGGCTATCAACACTCACTTGAGCAAGAATATAACACAACACCAGATGTGAGCTGACAATCATGAGAGGATAGAGATAGGTAGGAGAGATAGGTAGGAGAGAAAGAAGAGTGAAAGAAGAGAGAGAGAAAGGAAAAGAGATTTATGGGGGAAGGAATCCTCACTAGTCCTAGTCTCTCGGCGTGCGCAGGAAATGAAGCTATTCAGCGATTAAGATGGGGTTTTGCATTTCAGAACACCAAAACAAGAAGAAAAGAATGGAAGAATGGAAGAAAGGAAGAAAGAAAGACAGAAAGAAAGAGAATGAATGGTAATCTATCTTGATTATTACTCTACAAAGCATCTAAGCATTACAGAGCTGGCTGATATGCGCATACAGCAGAAGGGAAAGTACCAAGACCTGAAAGATCAGTTCGGATTCAGGTTCGACGACGCCTATTAATGATTCCTAATCGAGTGTACATGATAGAGACAGATGGGAAAAGGTCAAGGAAGGAAGATTCGGAGAGCCAGGCGCGTATCAACAGGAAAGAAGGAACGAAAAGAAAGGAAAAAGACAGGCTAACGTGAAGAACAACTGCAGAATTAAAGGTACAAGGCCTGCGATTTTAGAAAAAAGGGTCTATAACTCATTCATTGCCATGCTACCCAACCGAATACCGATATGTCCAACTGGAACAAACGATCGAATGATGAGAAAAGTGAAAAGAAAATACCCAGACACGGTTAGGAGTACAGAACGGAACGGAGGAAAGAAAAGGGGGTATAATGGTCATAAAGGGAGAAAGAGAAAAAGAAAAAAAAAAAAAGAAGAAGAGAAGAAAAAGGAAATAGGGAGAAAGAGTGTAAAATGAGTAGATAGAGATGTAGAAATCGAGGAGCCGAACTAAGCCCCAACCGCCTGGCCGAGAGGGCTCTGGGGCATGCTGTTTTAACCCGGCATGTGGTCCATGTCAACAGCGTCCTGGTGGTCACCAGTGTTTCCCAGATCCTCGTTCCCCTCGCCGGTGACGACGGGGGGACTCGGCGGTTCCTCGATCGTATCTTCCTGGTGACGGAAGCTCCGCGCCACAGTGCTCGCACTGCGGAGAGACGGTGGCCGGCCACCATGGATGGAACTCGAGGCAAATGATTCGGTACCATCTGCTGTGGTAGCAGCAGCAGCAGCAGCAGGAGCAGGAGCAGGAGCAGTGGTTCCGTCAGAAGTGGCTGCTTCCGAAGGTGTCGGCTTGCGCTGCTTGAGACGTTCTTCCGGCGACATCGTGTTCCACTCGGATCCGAATGTCACAATGGAGGCCTTCTTGCCGTGCACGGTGAAGCTGGGCGTCTTCCGCGAGAGCCCCTCCCCGGTTTCCGTGGTGGTCGGCTCCTCGTCCCCAGGTTGTCCGATGGTCGCCGTGATACTCGACATGGAGTCGCGGGCTTTGCGGCCGCTTCGACTGCTCGCACTGTGATACGAGTCCCGAAGGGTCCGGTGGAGACTCCGGCGGACGCGTGAGGAGCCCTGCTCCCCGGATGTAGTCTCGTGCAAGGCGTCCCCCTCGGGCAGGAAGGTCTGCCTTTGCATCGAGGGGCTCTCCGGCCCCAAGAGACCGGCGTCCCGCAGGACCAGTTCTTCCCCTTCCTCGAAGCTGGTGCGAGATATCGAAGCAGCAGCAGGAGCAGTCGGTCTTGACGCGCGGGAGGCTAAACTGGTCGAGCTGAGCACTGAGGGCTGGCGGTCCGGAGAGCACGATTTGGCCCGTTCCTTGGCCAGATCCGCGGACAGCCTCCAACTGGCCCTGTTGGCGTCAGATGAAGTGATCGAAGATGGAATACTAAGTCGCCGTGTGTCTCGGATAGGCACTGAGATGCTATCGATCGTGGTGGAGATGTCGGGGATCATAATCCTCAGCGGGGTTTCCGCTGTAGTGGCAGAAGTCGAAACGCGGTCGCGGGTGTCTCCGCTAGATGAAACTGGTTCCGAGATCGAGGATGTGCTGGTAGTCGGGGGCGCCGACTGTGTCGTTGTCGCCGTCGTCATCGCCACCGTCGCGGCGGCTACCGCCATTGGCGATTTAACCGGTTCATTATTATTACCACCACTACCACCACCACCACCACCACTGCTGCTAGCCGACGACGACGAAGACTGGTCTTCACCTAGGTCTCGCTGTAGGATATCTCGGTAGCAAGTAGTGCGCCAGATGTCCTGACGAACCCATTTGAGTTTGGCGGACATGCGGCCGGCCGCCATGATGACCTGTTCACGGGCTCGGGAATGCACGGGGGTGAGGATCTGCAGATGCCGCGCGTTTCGCAGCAGGTCGTCCAGCTGAGTCTGACACGCAGCGAGTTTCTCGTTCGCCTCTTGAACTCGCTGATACATCTGTTGCTTCCGCGCCTCGACGAACTCTTCGGGGACTTCGGAGTCATCGATGTTGGGGGAGGGAGGTTCCTTCTCCGCGGGCGACTGGAGCGAGTCCTCCTCCGACATGACCGAGCTCATGCGATCCATACGATTCCGGCCGACGTCGTAGTTGGCGGTGTTGATCATGCCTTGGGTACGGACGCCAGTGGTCCGGAACGCGGCGGCATAGTTCAGCTTTGCAAGCCAATCGTTCATGTCGGCGTCGGAGTTGGCCAGGAAGACCTCCTCCAGGGCGTTATGGCGGACGAAGACGAAGGCGTGCTTGTGTTTGCGGTAGCTGGAGTCAAGCAGGGCCACCGCATCGTCCGTGGACATGATGGCATCGGGTTTGAAGTCAGTAAGCGGGGGTTTGAAGACGACCCCACGCTTCCGACCAGACTTCTGGTGGACCTCGGCTTGGGAGATCAGGGTGCGGACCCAGTTGACGTCCTTGAAGAAGTAGAGTTGTGAAAAGGTCAGGAGGGCGCCCCATTCCTGCCACGGCGATCGGGTCCGCTTCTTCTTCGGGTCCTTGCGCCAGAGGAGCCCGACCTTGGCAACTTTGATGTCGACCAGGCCCGGATGCGACCCGGCCGGGTTATCGATGCTGGAGGGGGTCAGGAAGGCGTCCGGCCGCGAGCGAGCGGACACGATCTGCAGGATGCTGGACCGGCTGAAGGCGCGGTGCAGCGTGTGCATGTTCGGGGGTCCAAAGGTGCCGTGGCAGCTGTACGTGTCCTCCAGATTCACAACCTCCTTCAGACTGGGTCGGAGACTGTCGAGCTTGCCGTCCAGGATCAGCGTGTACGGATCCACGGGCTCCTTGGACGAGCCGTATAGGTGTTCTGAGCTGGTGGACTTGAACAGGGTGCGGCGCGGTCGGCTGAGGTGGCGAGCGTTGAAGTTGGCGTCTTCGATGTGGATGAAGGGCGTGTAGGAGATGTTCTCGTAGAAACATTCCAAGATCTCATCGGCGATGCCCTCTCCGCGGGTGTTCTTGACGTAGTCATGGCGCTGCATCTTGCGCTTGTTGTTCTTGTTGAAGACGTCAGTGTGGAGGATGAGGATGGAAAACGCGATGAAATACGCCTGGTCGGTGGACGCGAAGATGCCCGGGTTGCATTCGTGATATCGGTCAGCAAATCCCTGCAGGACGCGGTCGATCTGTTGGGTCTCCTTGGGCAGTTCGACCTCCATGAGGAGTTTGCGGATGGCCATATCGACCGGGTCACCAAAGTACAGGAAGCCGCGCATGTATTTCCGCAAGGCGGTCTTGTAGAACTCTTCATCGGAGTGAGCGAGAATGCTGGCGATGGTGGCCTTGGGCACCGTCTCCTGCAGGCGCGTGAGGTAGGTCGCGGGGGTATCGGTCTCCTCGCGAGGCGGGTACGAGGGGGCCTCGCGAGAGATGGATAGGGATCCCCGTTTGGAAACAGGGGTGGCCGAACCACCGCCGACGCCCGGAGACCCGTTGCGGGGGAAAGGGGGTTCTGAATTCTGTCGGAGACGCTGCGAGATGCTGAAGAGGTCGCCGATACTCTTCCGCGCGTTGGTGGAGCTCGAGGTACGCGTGGAGATCAGACGCGGAGACGGATTATGGTCGGCCAGCGAGCCCATGGTGGACGATCGCTCGCGGCCGGGGCGGAGGACGAGCGAATCTCGCTGGGACGAGACAGAATGCGCGGAGCGGGCTGATCGGGACGAACTGTGCCGCAGCAAGGCGGGCTGTGACGACGGCCCAGCGCCGACGAGGGCCACCGCGGAGCGGGAGGGAGATGGAAGCGGCGAGACATGGTCGACATCGACAGTGTCACCGATGGCGACGGACCTGGGAGTTGCAGTTGCCGTGGCGGCGGTCGAGGGCACTGCGGATGCCGATGCCGAGACCGAATCCTTGGTGGCGCGGAGAATGGATGACGACGAAGGCGGGGGGGTGTTTCCGTCCTCCAGAATGGTAGATTTGGGGGGTAAGGGGAAGAGGGGACCTCGGTTGCGCTTCAATCGAGGCATGCGGAATCGCTTCGCCAAGGAGGAGGCGACTCCGTCCTCATGCGACGGGGCGGGAGAGATGGTCTGGTCCGCCAGACTCTGATCAGACCGGGAGGACTCTGAGAAGCGGGTATCGGTTGCGGATGACTGATGAGAGGAGTCGGTCATGCCGAGATTGTTGTTCTGACCGGCGCCGCCACTACGGATCGAGGTGGTGGAGAGTCTCCCTGGCTCTTCATAGCTTGGCCGGGTGACTGGCATGCTGAGATCACTGCCTTGGGTGTCGGTGGACCCCTGGGCCAAGTGTCTGCTCTTGAGCGATTTTTGACTTGACCCCCGGCCATTGAAGTTCGACGACAGGTTTTCCATTGACTTCTTGGGTCGTGGGAGGAAATTGATCTTGCTCTTTCGTTTAAGGGGCTGATCGAGATCAATACTGGTAGGGGCTGTAGTGATGATGGTGGGAGCTACAAGGTTGATTTGTCAGTCATAGAGCAGATGTAGAAGAAACAGAGAAAAAGAGAGAGAAAATGAGGATAGAAAAGGGAATCTTACGCGGTAAAGCAGGGACTGGAGGAGGCGCGGCCTGTTCCGCCCTGGCGTATGAGGCGGAGAGCTGGGGGTCAGAAGCATGGCGCAGTTTCATGAAGCTGAAGCGGTTCCGACGCAACGACGGGGTGTCAGCCACGGCATTTCTCGGTCTCCTCTGCTGCGCCGAGGTGACAGTCTCCAAAACTGACCCGTCCCGGCTTCCTGGTACGGCGAGTCGAACCGTGGCCTTGTTCTCGCCGCCGCTGCCGCCACCACCACCATTGTAGTCACCGTCGTCACCATCGTCACCCAGAATCGGCGAGCGAGGGGCCGATTCGGAGTGTCGAAGAGCCAGCTGGGAGGAAGAAGAAGGGGCGGGACGCGGCAGGTGCTCGCTGTGGCGGGCGTGCGGCTGGGCCTCGACGAGGCGGGGGTGTCTCTTGGACTCACTGCCGTCAAACGCGCCCAGGCGGAGTTTCCAATGCATGGTGATGAAAAGGGAGGGAGGGTTCCCGGCGGAGGATTATGTCGACAGGCCCATCCGTGAGGTTCACAATGCAGTATATATCCTCCTCCACACAGTGCTTTTTCTCTGCCTTTCCTGGTAGCTATCAACCCCTTTTTTTCTCTTCTTTTTCCTTTCTTGTCTTTCTTTTTGACCCCCTTCCCTGTCCGTCTCTCTCTCTCTTTCTTTCTCTTTTTCTATCTCTTTCTTGATAAAACGGCGACTCAATGCTGTGCTATCGCAACCATCGTTCAGGCGGGCAGACGGTGACAGGAGGCCAAGGGGCTCTTCGACGGACGAGCGAGGCAGAGACCAGAGATAGACGAGTTCGCGGAGGACTGGGGACAGGCTGAACCGACAGCCTCTGTCCACATTTCCCAGGCGGTTTGGGGGGGGGGGGGTGAGTGTTTGGTGCTGACGAGGCCGACCCGGTCAAAACGCGGCAGGGGGTTTAGTTGGTCAGGGAGACACGGGTGGAAATGGAACCAACAGTCAAAATAGCAGGTAAAATGAAGGGCAAAATAAAGGGCAGATAGAAAAGCAAATAACGGGCAAAAGGACAGAGTAGACGACAAGCAAGCAGCCTGAGATAGTCGGCGGCTCTTCCTGGGGGGTTCAGGGAGGTTTCGATGCGGGCGGAGAGGGGAGCAGGAAAGGCGAGTGGTTGGCAATTAGTGCTGCACACGTGTGTCTCTCGGCCAAAACAGTCTGGTTTTGGTTCTGTGGGAGCTCTAGAACACGTCTCCACAGATGGAACTACGTAGTTTATTAGTAGTAGTAGTAGTAGTAGTAGTAGTGGTAGATATAATAATAGTTCTAGTTATGCTCTATGTATTTGCTATATAGAGATAGTGTAGTTATTAAGAAAAGACTGGTATTAACAGGTATGTAGTAGACCTATCCTGCTTAGTTGAGGTATTTATGACGAATATTCCAGGAAAAGATGATAAATAGAATAAATCTAATAAATCTTCTAGAATAAATGGATCCTATATAAATAGTAACGAGAGCATATTATTATTCTCACGGAGTCTTGAATAATAATGATGATAGTAATAATAAGTAATAATAATAATAATAATAATAATAATAATAATCCGGCTCGGGTCGGCTTAACTACGCATCCGAGTTCTTTCCTCCACGCACTTCTACACCGTCAAGAACTCGACTACTTTTGTCTTTACAAGAGTGAAGATAACTATCTTGGAGGACTAATCATACAGATCCTGATATCATTCCTATATACAACTACCTAATAGGCGATATCTAGACATCTATTTCTAAGTTATAACTAGGCAGACCCTCCTCATAGTATTGTCGCTGTTGGTCTTAAGATATACTTACACCAAATACAGGGACGTCAAGACGCGAACCACTTGAACGGTGAAGGATCCTAGACCACCAGATTCCCACTCACGCCGTCACAAAGGCTTGAGACACGATGGAACCATCTCGCAGGCGTACGCAGTAGTATGATGGGAAACAATCGACATTTAGTGTTCGAGCAGTAGTAGTAGAGAGAGTAGGTCCAACGGCATCAATGTTATCTCATCAGATAATGACCATGGAAATGAATATATATCTAAAACCATTGTCTCCCCACGGGACCCCTATCTCCAGAGTCCAGTCCGTTGCAAAGTCCAGAGTACAAGCGAAACCGAGTTCAACAGCGTGTATCTCGTGTTTATGGGTAGTACTTGGCTACTTGGTGATCCATCTCCCCAGTGCTTATACTACATATATAATACAATTATGCCATAAATCAATAAAGAAGTCTGAATGGAGAGTTGAAAGAGATATTAAAATATAACATAATTTGTTATTCTAGCCCTTTGAGGTATCTATACAAAGTCCCTTTATACTGACCTACATCAATTGTAGAATACTCTAGCAACTAATGGATCTCTAGCTTATATATATACCTTCTCTACTATTTCACTCATATCATATTCTAATCGGAACGTCTATTTGTCCTTGAACGATACGCTTACAGGTCAAACTAATGGAATGACAGAATCGCTAGAAGACTATATTCGACGGATTCAAGGCTACAGCCCGGTTTTCGAACCTGGCAGACAAACGCAGATCGAAGCACCCCAACTCCAGGCCGGACGAGTCAACCGCATCCTCTTCTATCCCGGCAGTTTCAACCCTCCGCATGTGGGCCATAGCGCCCTGCTCCAGCATGTATTCAAGACGAGTGCAAGCCACATGAATTTCATTGCCGCCGTGGTGTTCCCTCTGGATGATGAGGCACTCGTGGAGAGACTAGAATCGGACAGGAACCCCTTGGTATTGAAGAAACACGAGCGGATCAGGCTTTGGCGTGGTCATGGACCGGCAGCTGGTCATGTTTGGGTGTACGATCACCCAGTCAGCAGCTGGTGGCAGTTGCACGACAGACTCATCCAAGATGTCGCCCGCGATGGGTTCAAATTGGAGATCTCTGTTCTTTTTGGTCCGGATAATCTGTCCCAGTTGGAAGAATTTCCTGCTCAGCCATGGGGCTGTAACGAGTGTCTCTTCAGTGATATCGGCAGAGACGCCGTGATCACCTCCGGGCATAAGGACAGCAGTCCTGGTCTGACGCCATTGAAACAGCTCGATCTCTATGGCCCCTGGGAACGAACTGTCGTCGGTTCTCTCTGTCGTCGGGACGATGACCCTCCCTCAACAATACACTTCATACCGAAGCCTGACGATCAAGTTGTACCGCAAACCAGCTCCTCAGAGATTCGACGGGCAATTCGGAATTCCCTGCCAGGTCGGTTGGAGATTGATCTGCATGGTCTGGTTCTGAATCCTGATGTTTTGGCTGAAATCCTCGCACGAAGGAGATGAGGTAGTTGAAAAAAACAGACTATTCTGCAACTTTTCAGGGTCTTCTAAAAATAACCAGTAGCAGGGCCCCGACCTATCAAACTACTGGTATTACCATTACAACACTGGTCCTTACAAAACCAGGCTCCAGCATTCCTGCTTGCACTGCACTACTATGTAGTATTACTGCTTATTATTGTTATTATTATTATTTATCAGTTAACCTCGCTATTCAACAGGCCATTAGTTACAATCATTATTATTATTATTATTATTATTATAATTATTATGCTATCTTGATGACAGCTGCCACTATTCCCGCGGCGGCCCTCCTCCAATCATCTGCCGACTATTCAAACCTCATCTTCTTCCCAGACGTCAAGTCTTCCCTCTCCCTCCCTTTCTCTCCCTCTCGCAGTCGTTCTGGTGTCTCCTTTCGAGTTCTTCCGTCCTTGTCGGACTCACAGTCCAAGTATGCGTCTGTTCGGTCCCTCTTTCGCCTCTGTGCCCCCCTTCCTCTTGCTGGTGCTGCTGGTGCTGCTGGTCAGCTCACTGCCCTCCGTCGTCGCCATCCCCGCCGGGTCCAGCATTGCTCCTCCTCCTCCGCCCGTCGAGCCCATCCAACTGCTATCCCAGAAGTCGGATCCGCGACGGCCATGGATCCGCCTGCGTGACTGGGCCATTGAGCGGCTCTGGGGGGTTCCGACGCGGTCTCCCGCCGACCGCAAGGATGCTTTCTCGCGCTCCCCTTTGCCGCCATCCAACGTGCTCGCCCGCTACGGTAGCGACGTCGTGCTGCGCTTTCGCTTGAGTACTGTGGAAGAGGCTGCGGCGTTGGCCGAGGCCGTTGATATTCTGTTTCTAGACATGTGGGCCTCGACCCCGCAGTTTGTCGACATTCGGCTTGCGGAAGAAGTGGTGAGTAGAAATACTCTGCAACTACTAACAACAAACACTAGAAACAAACCAACTAATGTCGGTTAGATTCCTTCTTTGGTCGGTCTCCTTCCGGACTCCCTTCGCTCCGCCCATACACGTATCATTGATAATCTCGCCGAGAGGATCTACGCCTCGTATCCGACCCGACGAACCCCCGGGCTAGAGGACCACCAGGGCGAGTTCGTCCGCTCCGCCCGCCCGCCCTCCTCCTCCTCCTCCTCCTCCTCGTCCGAGATGAGCGATCCCTTCTTCCGTGAATACCAGCCGCTGTCCGTGATTGTGTCGTGGATGCGTCTGATGGCCTCGATGTTTCCTTCGCACGTCCAAATGACCCGCGTGGGCGTCTCGTACGAGGGCCGCGACATCCCTGCCCTGAGGATCGGCGCGGCGTCGAATATGGAAGAAGAAGCGCAGGAGGGGGGCAAGGGGAAACAAGGGCGCGCCCCCCCGCGCAAGACGATCGTCATCACCGGCGGCTCCCACGCGCGTGAATGGATCAGCACGTCGACGGTGACGTTCATTGCGTCGAAGCTGATCTCCCGCTACGGCACCTCCAAGTCCATCACGCGCCTGCTAGACGAGTTCGACTGGGTGCTGGTGCCCACCATCAACCCGGACGGCTACGTCTACACGTGGGAGTCGGACCGCCTGTGGCGCAAGAACCGCCAGCCGACCAGCCTGCCCTTCTGCCCGGGGGTCGACCTCGACCGCTCCTTCGGCTACGAGTGGGACGGCGAGGCCGTACGCTCCAATCCTTGCTCCGAGAGCTACGCGGGCACCGAGCCCTTCGAGGCCGTCGAGGCCCAGCAGCTCGCCCAGTGGGCCCTCAACCAGACCCATCTGAGCGGCTCCGCAGACATCGTCGGCCTCCTCGACCTCCACTCCTACTCCCAGCAGATCCTCTACCCTTACTCCTTCTCTTGCTCCTCCGTCCCCCCCACCCTCGAGAGTCTCGAGGAGCTGGCCCTAGGCCTCGCCAAGGCCATCCGCCACGCCACCCACGAGATCTACGACGTCACCTCCGCCTGCGAGGGCACCGTCACCACCACCACCACCACCTCGCAGGATACCAACAGTAATCGAGACAAACCTCCTTTCCCCCTCGGCGACTCCTCCGGCGGCAGCGCCCTGGACTGGTTCTACCATCACCTTCACGCCAAATACGCTTACCAGGTCAAGCTCCGCGACCGCGGCAGCTACGGCTTCCTCCTGCCGGCAGAGTACATCATCCCCACGGGCAAGGAGATGGTCAACGCCGTGATCATGTTCGGCGAGTTCCTCCTGGGCACCTCTTCCAGCGCGGCGGACCTTGAAGCAGAGTTCTACACCCAATCTACCGAGCACGTCGACCCTCTCCAAGACCAGGACCTGGATATCGGAGTCGACGACTTGTTCGCAGAGACGGAGCACATGTTTGAGCTTAGGCGAAGAAGGAGGTGAAGGAGGGGGAAAAAGGTCCATTTTGAATTACCAATTGATGTGATATGAGGCGTTGGTTTAGATTTGGATTAGATTTGGATTTTGGGGTTGGTGTATAGAAATTGTATATATTGGCGAAGCGTATTTGTTGGATGACTGGAATCTAATCTTTCTTCATACTATCCTGCTATTGATGATCTTGTAAAAGGATAAGCTAGTGAGAAGTAGCAGACTAAACAATATGATAAGGCGCACGCTTCTGGTTGAAGCCCAACCGCCACATTCCCTCTCCACCAGACTTCTTCTCTAGGACCTCAGGAGGCTGGGAATAAGATACCACAGAGCCGTGTGCTTTCTGTGCAAGACTAGTCGTGCTGGTTGTATGACTGACAACAGGGCCGCCGCCATCGCCTCCCTTGACAAAGTGGTTCCAAGTCTTCCTGGCGTAGTCGAAGTAGAAGGCGAAGAAGATGATGACCAGGCCTAGTCCAATGGAGGTGCAGACTAATAAATCAATAGAGGGTTAGCCTTCAGTAGACTCCCTCAAGGCAGTGGAATCTTACAGATAATTGGGAAGATCCAACCGGGCTCATAGATCAGATTATTCTGGGGGTCGTGTTGGAAGGACGACACATTCAATGCAAAGAGGGATGTCAAGAACGACATGGGGACCTATCTGTCATTAGAGGAGAGACGATCAATCTGGTTCCTTTGGAAAGTACTGACGAAGAAGATGGTGATAACGGTGAAGACCATGAGGGTTTTTCCTTGCTGGATGGATTCTTTTGCCTGGCCGCGGGAAAGAAAGGCCTCGATGATATTGATTCCGTTCTGTTCAAGGCCGAGAATATCCTTGACCTGCAACCGGGTAAACAAGTGGTAGGAAAAGAGACATCAAACCAATAACTTACAGATAACTGGATGGCCTCCGTGATTTTGGTCATTTCATCAATCTGTTGGATAGTATACGTGGGAGCTCTCTCGCTTTTCAACTCGGCTCCGCCTTTGAACAGTTCGTTCCAAACAGACTGTTGTTGCATCAATGCTGCCCTCAGGATGTTGAGCTCGTCCAGGACGTCTTTCACCTCGTTGAGCACCGTGGCTGCCTTGCTGATTGACTGCCAATTCTGGGTCTCCTCTTGCTGGTTGAGGATTGTCCTGTGTGTTTGGTCCTGGGCTTCACTCTCGTCTTTCTTCAACCGCATCTTTTCCTTGAAGCCTCGGAACATTTCCTTCTCGTCATCGGCCTGGCTCCCTGTTAGATACCAATATATCCCTGGTGCCGCAGTCCGAACTGGAAACATACCTTCTTGTTGATTGTTTCTGCAAAGATTTCACGCGGTGATTTCCGGCTGCTCTGTGTCTCTACCACCGAGCATGTCCCCTGCGGTCTTCCCGAGATAGACGCCTCCCAGCTTGTTTCGTTCACAAAACTGGTGCAAAAGTTGACAATGAATCTGCTCATCTCATCCACAGACGAGGGTGGCGGCTGTCCTTTGCCCTTGCCTTTCTTTTCCCGAAGATAATTCCATATCCTTTCCACCACAGGGTCGGCCAGGCCATCTCGTCGGTGCGTAGAGCAGGTGACGATGGTCTCTGTAATAGATGTCAACTGATCGGGACACAAGCTTGGAATTTGAACCGATATTCATCAACATGCTCTCACCTTCGTCAATCACCCAGAGCCAAAGCTGATCAACGGCGAGGATTGGCCACCAGGGCTCGGTCTCGATTCCATCCCCGCTATGGTGGTTCGTGAGAGCCCGCGTCACAACTTGACTGGCATCGCGACCTTTCATGTCCGACATGGAATCGTAGTAGAATTGATCGAAAGTCCGCGACCCGTGAATTATCTTCTCCTTATAAGCGTCCAGCAGCTGTTGATACTTGTCTCGGCAATTCTTGTCCGCCTCACCATCCTTCGCATCGTCTCGATAGCATTTGCCGAACGTAAGGTAGGGCATCTATAGGCTCAGTACCTAAACTTCTGATAGCAAATAAATTTGAGTAAAACTTACATAAAGTGCCACCCTTTCGTACGTTCGGTCAGTAGAAGCGGTCTCCTTAGAGACGCCGTCTGTGGAATCGTTCTGCTCCATGTCGTGCTTGTCATTATAGTTTTGACTTATCTGATGAGTGGCTCCCCCCTTCTCGCTGCTCTCATTACCGTCTTTGTTATCACAGGCATCCGGGCTATTGCTTCCCCGTTGAGGCGCCTGGGCTCTGTCGGGTTGTTTCGTCTTCTTCATCTTCGCTTTCTATAAAGGGAAGTTCTAGTCTTGCTTCCAATCCTAGAAAAATCTAATCACATACCAAACATGCAGGCTTCATAAACGCTCCAGAGGCGCCGGCGGAGATTTCGTGCCAACTTCGCCGTAAAAAGTCGCTCAAGGATCGATATTCCTCCTCGGGTTTCCTTTCGTCGAGACATATCCTTTTCACAAGGTGCTGCCGGTGGTATCAATTTCCATTCGCAAGAGATCTGAGGGAAGATTAAAGATAGAGTACCTCCATCCATTCCAACTGACCCAAACTGTTAGCTTCGTCGTGAGCAATGAGTCAAGTCAGTCAGTACTACTTACATTGTTGGCTGGAAGATGAATCCATCTCATTTTGAGATGCTCAGCAGAATAAGGCTTTCCTTTTGCAGCCTCGGAACTGATTTGCCTGAGCGTTTCCTGTGCCTTGTCCATAATCTTTTTGGCACCCCCGTCTTTGTCCTGCTCATAGATCACATCCTGAACGGTGCGGGAGCGACGGAGGAAATCCACTCGTCCATCTTGTTGATAGAAGTCCACGATGGTTGCATAGTACTCGTCAGTCATTCTAATGTCATCATTCAAAGACGGTAGCTCATAGGGATCGTCCGACTCCGACATGCCTGTCACGGGGGGAGGGTCACGGAGCATATCATAGGTGAGAGAGAATTTATCTCGTTCATCTCGCCCTGGTTTGTCTTTCCCGTTGTTGGCTTCGTCAGCCCTGAGACCGAGTCTCCTATCCACGTCTTTGTTTTTGGGGCCAACCGCTTCACTTGGTTTGAGATTACTAGTCTTTGATTCTTCTTGTTTTCTTTCATCCCGCCTCCGTTTTGCTATTTCCTCTGCTTGCTCGCGGTCCTTATCGGCCGGTTCGCTGGGAAGGGTGCTCTTCAGAATCCACCAGACAAGAACGTAGTTCCCATGGTACGCAGCCAACTGCAAGGGAGTTTCTGCTCGATAATCTGATCTCGAGGGCGGGTGTTGCAAGATGCTGCAGATTTCATCCCTCTTGTCGACACTCTTCGCATACCAGATGAGCTGGATGTCTTGGATATCGGCCTCGCTCACTTGGCTCCGAAGCATGATCTGCGAGACCAAGATTAAATCGTTCTGCGTAGCTGCTTGACTGAGAGCATGTTTCTTTCCAGCAAGATCGGTCTTCTTTGCGAGTATTTCAATCGCAGATATGCGGTTTTTCTTCGCCTCCTGGTCCTCTTCGTCGACAGATGAAAGAACAGCCAGAGTCAACGCTGTCTGAGGATCCTTGTCCTGAGTCTTGATGTCCCATTCCGCATTGTTTTCCAGTAGTAGCCCGACTATGTCTCCCCGAGCCTTCGAGCTTGCCAGATGGAGTGCAGTCCAGCCATTTCTATCCACGGCATTGATATCCGCTTTAACACCCCTCTCTTCATACTGGAGCAGCAGTTTCACAACCTCGGTTGACCCATCTTCGCAGGCCTTGTGGAGAGGAGTTTGTTTGTCGTTATTGACAGCATTTATCTGAGGGTTCCATTTTAGAAGAGTCTCCACGATTGGTGCTCTTTGATCTCTATTGTCGTTTAGTAGGGCGTCGTGCAATGCTGTATCTCCATCAACGTCCTTGACATCCACCAAGGCGTCCTTTTCAAGAAGCATCTGTACGACTTGTTGTGTAGAGGCATAGGCTGCACCATGTAAGGGTGTATTCTGATGATTGTCCATTTGATTAACATCGGGGTCATATTTGAGGAGAGTCTGAATGACCTCCGGAGCGGAGTACTGGGCCGCTGTTCTCAAAGCCGTCCATCCCAAGTGATCGGGAAGGTTCACATCGGCGCCACCCTCCAAGAGGATCTGGACCATCTCGGCAGATGAGGATTGTGCTGCGGCCACCAGTGGAGTACAATGTTTTAGGTCGAGGGAGTTGACCTCCGCACCATATTTCAGGAGTATGCGAGCAATATCAGTGCGGGAGTACTGCGCAGCCAATCTCAGGGGCGTCCATCCATCTTCGTCCTTGAATTCGATATTAGCTTTATGGTCGATGAGAAGCTTCACTATGTTTTCATTGTCGATCCAGATCGCAGCCATTAGCGGCGTCCATGCGTAATCCGTCTGTTTATCGACCTCGGCCCCGTGATCAAGTAGAAGGGCAACTATGTCGGTGTTTCCTTCAATGGCAGCCTCATAGAGAGGCGTCCATCCCTGTTCTTTCTCGGCTTCGATGTCCGCCTTTGCTTTGAGGAGTACCTCTGCGACTTCCTTGTGACCATATCCGGCAGCCAAATGGAGCGCCGTTTCGTTGTCGATCGTCTTCGCATTCACATCGGCTCTTTTTTTCAGCGCCTCTATGACCTTCTCGCATTCACCGCTTCTACTTGCATTGAGTAACAGCTCGTCGAATTCCTGTGCTGCGGGTTTCTGCAAATCAGTCGTACTACCGTCATTTGTAGCGATAGGACCCTGTTCATTCGGATTGGTCTGGAGTGTCTGATCTTGATGATTTGAGGACTGGGTGTCTGGCTCGCTCGTACCAATTTGTCCTCCATCTTTTCGGATGAGGGGAGTATCGGACTCGGCTGCTGCTGCATCAGAGAGCACGGAACTGGTTCCATGATCGGTCGATTCTTCTTCAGACATGGTAAAAGGATTGACTGCCTATAATATTCAGCACAGCTGGCTGATACAATAATGTGGTGCGAGCTCCATTTCAAATCAATTTGGACAGACGCGGGGGCATCGGTCCTTTTGAGCGCTCTTGATGCCTGCAGAGTACTCGAGGCTGAGGCTGAGATGACAGGGATAGACACCGGGGCCAATAACCACGAGCCATGAGGCTGATCATGCGGTATGTTCTCCAAATTATAGGTTGATGATATGTCCAGCAGATGCCAGCGAGCTGCGAACTAGCGTTGTCGCCTTGACAATTGGCACTGCCCCTAATGCATGTTCTACGGAGTTTGTCTCCATATTGCTCGACCTGCATAAACCAGCAGGATTTAGATCCACTCTTTACCACTTATAAATTCAATACCTAGGGTCTAATTAATTTAATTAAATATAGAGGGAAGAAAAAAAGAGTATCAGTGCATACACATAAAAAATGATGAGCGCGAAAGCTCTGAATTCTAATGGCAGAGGTGCGACGGAGACTGACATTCTCCTTGCCCAGGCCGGGAATAGAGGTAGGAATGGATGGCAGCAGAATGTCCGGGGGGTCTTCGTTGTTATAGAAGTCATATTCCTCGCTGGTGAAAGGCCCAGATACCCAGAATCTCAAAAGGTCGAAGACGTCGTGTTCATCCTGCCGTCCAAGGTTGTAGATCTTGGAGACTCGGATAACCAGAAGACCAGAGGGATGAAACCGAGCCTAGAGGGTACGATGAAGGAGAGCATCTGGATTTACTCCCACCCTAAAGCGACCTTCGATCCCCTTGAGATTCGGACCCTCGCCTGCCTTGGCAATAGCATCGTTTGCGATCAAAGTTGAAAATGGGCTAGGAGTTCGTCATTGGTATAGTATGAGTACTGCATACAATTCAGGTATGAGCACAAGTGCAGGGATCGTGGTCTTGTGTAGCACTAATCCACATTCTGTCAATCATCGTCGCATCTAGAGAAGGAATAAGTCAGCACTTATACTAAGCAGTAGTTGTAGAGGAAGAAGAGAGGGCTCATTGTCCTACCACTGCGTTGTATCTATCATGTAGTCCAGTCTATTGATGCTCTGATCTCATGAGTTCTATCAGCCGTAGAGAAGAATAGAGAGGGACAGTGACAGCAGAAGGGGAATTGAATAGGCAGAGATGACGAGGAGAGGTAGAAGAAGTGGGAGAGGAAGAAGAAGAGGGAGAGGGAAAGGGAGAAGAAGAGGAAGGGAAAGAGTTGTCACGCTGTTGTTGCTGTTTACCTAGATCAGAATAGCACCCAATTATATAGTATTTAGTAGTGGTTCTCTCATAGATTATTATCAGGTATTAAAGTAAAGATATTAATCTAACACTATATAAATTTAATAAATAATCCCCTCCTATCAAAGCCCAGCTAAATGTGATTTCGTCGGCGTTCTCCGCCTGAAGAGCATTAGTATGTAGTAGAGGAAAGCCTGAAGGTATCTTCCTGGCATTTTCACAGTAGTAATTGGTTGATATTTAAGAATAATAGAAAGAGCACGCTCTAGAAAGCTCCTTATATCCTATTCTCAAAAATAGTGATCAGTTACAGTAAATATGTATCCCATGCCAAGTATTTGTGGAGGACTCTCAAGGCCTTTTGATAAGGGTTTGGATATTTATCATTCAGTGACAAAGTATCTGAAAACTTTTCTTCTTTTCTAGATTCATATTTTGGTCTTTCAAGTACAACCACCTTCAATAAAGGTTCTTTCTGTGAAGATAGACAGCCAGTTCTTGGTACTCGAGAGTGCCCCTCCCTGCCTCAGGCACCGAGTCAGCAGTCACTTCTATCTACAATGCAAAATGCCCCTCCTCAGCCAGAAAATCAGTCCTGGACTGCTCGATCTCTGCTCAGACATGCTCAGCACTCTCACCGGCGGATCCCTGGTCTCAAACACATTCCACTGCGCGCTCTGGGTATCATCCTGCTGGTTGCGCTGGTGAATATCCTCGTCTGGATCGCAGCTGCGGTTGTCTTGGTGAGCCGACTTCCCCCAGTGTTCGACTTTCCAATGCCTAGTACTAATCCACGCTGGCTGTGATAGCATTTCCATCCGTCAGTATGATGTCTTCATCCTAGATCTTCAATATAATTGACTTCTGTAGCTCTCTCGTCTCGAATGCGGTGCTCGCGTATACGCTCGGCCTCCGCCATGCCTTTGACGCAGACCACATCTCGGTGAGACTTGGATACGCGAACGACAAAGAACTATCCAGCTGATTCATTTCCAGGCCATCGACTTGATGACTCGAAGGCTAATGGCTACCGGTCAGCAACCAGTTACCGTGGGAACCTTTTTCTCCCTGGGTCATTCCACGTAAGCTCTGAGGAACTAACTCCCTGCCAACAACAACCAGCTGACAGAACTACCAGTATCGTCATCATCACATCTATTGTCGTCGCAGCTACAGCGGCGGCAGTGTCTTCCCGCTTCGGCAGCTTCAGTACCATCGGGGGAATTATCGGCAGCTCAGTGAGCGCCGTGTTCCTCATCCTGCTCGGCTGTATGAACGCGTACATCCTGTACAAGCTCGTCAAACAAATGAAAAAGGTCCTGGATTTGCCAGAAGAAAATGCAGATGAGGCGTGGAAGATCGAAGGCGGTGGCCTTCTCTTCTCCATCCTGAAGAGAATGTTCAAACTGATTGATCGGTACGTCTGGGCGCCTCTTGAGTATGTGAAATAGGATTGATCCCCAACTGACGATTCAGACCGTGGAAGATGTACCCGCTCGGGGTTCTTTTTGGTCTGGGTTTCGATACCTCTTCTGAAATTGCCTTGTTGGGAATCTCTTCAATCGAAGCTGCCAAGGGAACCAGCTTCTGGGCGATTCTGATCTTCCCGATCCTGTTCACGGGTAAGTCAGACAATCCTACCCTTCACGTGTCAAAAGAGTGACCGCTAACGAAATGACGCAGCTGGAATGTGTCTTCTCGATACGACAGACGGGGCTCTGATGTTCTCCCTGTACATCCAACCCGGAGCAAACTTCCTTCCCCTCGAGAAACTCGACAGCGTTGTATCTACGCCGGCAACAAATCAAGATAATCATATCGCCACCATAGATCAAGATAATGGTGCTGCTGCTACATCTCGCAACCATCGAGACCCGATTGCATTCCTTTACTACTCCATCGTCCTGACAACACTGACCGTCATCGTGGCCATCATTATCGGGACGATACAGCTCCTCACGATGATCGACAGCGTAGCCCAGCCAACAGGGAAGTTCTGGGACGGGGTTGAGACGGCAGGAGACTACTACGACGTGATCGGCGGCGGCATCTGCGGGTGCTTCGTTGTCTTCGGTACCGCGAGTGTGGTCGTGTATAAGCCGTGGAGAAGATGGATTGCCAGGCGATACGGCCAAAAACAGACTGCAGATGAAGAACATCCCCCAGATGACTCTCTACAGGGCCAGGCAGGGGGTAGTACCATGATCTTATCTTCTTTGGAGACTGGCAAAGATGGCGAGAACATTACTACTACGGCGGAATCGGTCCAACCGGTACAGCCCGGTGGTTCCCTAGTCGAATTTGAGTAGAATGCCTCCTAGGAATGATCCAAACTGTCCACAATATGATATAAAACAAGGAGTAAAACCATCGTAGTCGTGATAGTGATGCCTGAGGCATATGACGTCAGCGTCTTCTCATCCACGTGACACTTCAATCCAAAGCACTTCGCAGTCGCACAAGCCGAGATAACGTTGCACGTCTCTCTATCCTACTCCTAGTATAGGTCTATATCGAGGAACCTAGAGCAGGGAGTTCGCAACGTCCTCTGGATATCAGAGCTCAAATGCGTGACTTCGATATGACTCGACAGAATACGACACAAGATAGGCCCGAACGATGCATTGATCTGACCAGAGATACAGGTGACACTGCTCTGCTCTAGGTGAGATTCACGCCATGATAGCATGAGTACAGCCTTGGAAGAATGGAATTATATGAGTATATATATTTGTCAGTATATATATATATATACAGCGTTTGAATAGTCATCAGCACTATATATAATGCCGGACCCTCCAACCCAACCACTCAGTCTGAAAACCTTGCCTCCAATATTCATTCTCTCGACACATTTAACGCTAGAGGAGCTGCATGGGTGGGAAGAGAAGCTGGTGGAACACGGCGCTCGGCTGACCTACGACATCACCGAGGCGAGGCTCATCCTTGGAAGCGTCAGTCAGAAGAAGAGAGCAGCGCTGGAACTGCGTTCGCGGGGAATATGGACCCAGGAGATCGTCATTCCCTTGGAACAGGCTGGTGCAGAGCCGCCCGTGAAACGCAGACGCGTTCAACAGACTCCCATCGCGGAGTCGGAAGTGATCGACCTTAGCACCGATTCGGAAGGGGCTGACGATGGGCTGAAGAGACGTCCAGCAGAGCCAAGGGTACAGTCTAGGTCTTCAGTGGGTATACCAGGCTCAATACTGCTAGTGGCTACAGAGATGAAGGATACAGTCATTGTTGCTAGACTCGAGTGGCTGGAGAGATGTCTGCAATCCGAGACGCTTCTCGCGCTAGATCCGTTTGTGGTCTATCAAGCTCGCATCACGACCCGTCCTGCAGAGAGAAATCCGCCAAAGCTCCCTGGCAAGGATGCTGATGCTCACAAGGTCATGCAGCGTGCCAAACAAGATATGGCAATGAATCCTCCGGTCTCGCGGCCACGTCACGGCCCTGGTGGTGACGCCAGCCGACGTGTTCCCCCGAAACTCCACCGAGAGACCACCTCCGAGCACGAGGAGACGATCCCCATCCCCCCAGCGCCGGACTGGGTCAAGAACCACGTCTTGTATGCATGCATGCGCTCTGCACCCTTGCACCCTCCGAACGAGAAGTTCATTGACCAGCTGATCCGGATCCGCACCGCAAGAGCCCTGGCCCTCGACGAGATCGGCGTGCGCGCTTACAGCACCTCCATCGCCAGCATCGCGGCGTACCCGTACGAGGTCCGCACGCCCGCCGAGATTCTCGCCCTGCCCGGCTGTGACGTCAAGATCGCACATCTTTTCTCCGAGTTCAAGCACAGTCCCACGGGCACGCTGGCCGCAGCCCAGGCGCTCGACACCGACCCGACCCTCCGCATCCTACACACCTTCTACCAGATCTGGGGCGTCGGCGCCAAAACAGCCCGCGACTTCTACTACGCGCGCCACTGGCGGGACCTAGACGACGTCGTCGCGCACGGCTGGGCCAGTCTGTCGCGCGTACAGCAGATCGGAGTGAAATACTACGACGAGTTCCAGGCGGGGATCCCCCGCGTAGAAGTCGAGCGTATCGCGCAGATCATCTTGCGCCACGCGCAAGCCGTCCGTCCTGAATCCCGCTACGATGGCCGCGGCATCGACGCCGTCCTCGTGGGCGGGTACCGGCGCGGCAAGGAGCTCTGCGGTGACGTCGATCTCGTCCTCTCCCATCGCGACGAAGCCGTCACAAGAGACCTCGTCGTGGACGTCGTGGCTAGTCTCGAGGCAGAGGGGTGGATCACCCACACGCTCGCCCTGCATTTGACCACCTCGCATCGCGACCAGCAGACGCTCCCCTTCCGCGGTGACGATGGCGGTAAACCCCATTTCGATACCCTTGACAAAGCCCTAGTTGTCTGGCAAGATCCACATTATAATCAGGGAGAAGAAGAAGAACAGCAACAAGAACAACGAAGAAAAAACCCAAACCCCCACCGCCGCGTCGACATCATCATCTCCCCCTGGCGGACAGTAGGGTGTGCCGTGCTCGGCTGGTCCGGCGACACGACCTTTGAGCGCGATCTACGCCGGTACGCGAAGAAAAGACACGGCTGGAAATTCGACTCGAGCGGGGTGCGCGAGCGCACGAGCGGCGGCCGGGTGCTGGATCTCGAGCGTGCTGGACGAACCTGGGAGGAGAGGGAACGTCTCGTCATGGAGGGATTAGGTGTTGGATGGCGCCCGGCCACGGAGAGATGTACTCGATGACTACTACTACTACTAAACATTTGTACGTCTTATCATACAAAAATAGAGCTTGATTTACTATCTCATTCACTATCTGTACATGCCTGTCCATTCGCACGCTCTGGTGCGGAAGGAGGGTCATAAAGCAAAATCATCACCAGGAACGGTGGGAAGGGAGAGAGAGGGTCATCACGCAAGTTGAAAAAAAAAACACAAGATATAAGAACAACCCGGGTGTCCAAAAGAGAAGCGTAAGAGGGTGAAGGGATAACGAGACGGAATAAAAACAGAAAGGGGAGAAAAATATCACACTAGCACCCTCGAGCTGGTCATTTCGCCATATCTTCCGCGGCTCCTCGTGGTATCGTAAGCGTTGACAACGCGCATCTGGTCGCCCTCGTCCGCCTGGCTGAAGGCGTACCCGCGCTGCTTGCGCATACGCTGGACCTGGCGGACCTTGCGGATCGCCTTTTGGAACTGCTCCATGCGCGGCCGGTAGTCCTGCACGTTGTACTTCTGGATCTCCTGCACGTGGTGGTACGGCTGCGGGTAGTACATGCGTTTGGCGTATTTCCAGGCAAAGTCACGCAGTAAGCAAAAGCACGGCAGGACCACAGCCATGAGGTAAAACACAGGCGACTTGAACACGTGCGGAATCGTGCCATAGTACTCGAAGGAGAACCCGATGGCCGGCGCCGCGTATCCGTAGGCAGGCAAGAAAATCAACCAGAAGATCATCGACCCGGGGATGGCGATAAAGGTCCATTTGGTCCAGATGTTGGTGATCAGCGCCGCCTTGCCGAGCACAGTAGCCAGCACGGCGGTGTAGAGCACCTCGCCCCAGACCCAGTGTCCAGAAACCATGCCGCTCGCCTCAGGACCATCCCACAGGAAAAACAGTTCGGAGGCGACATAAAGCACCAGTGAATGGAAGAAGCCATTGGCGATCCAAGACCAGAAGCTATGTCTTCTGAAGAAGAGTCCTTTCTGTCCAAGTTGGTATAGTTGAGGATACCGATCTAATAGCCGAGCGGAAACGAATTGATCGCAGATTCCCATCGCCAGAGGTGGAAGCACAGTAAAGAAGACGTTATAGAAGGATAATGTCCATGATTCATAGATGACTTGACCAGAGAAGGCATTTTGAAAGGAATACTAGAACCGATATCAGCAAGCTTTCAGGAGCGCAGGAAAGAGTTGGTTTTAACTTACCCAGAATTGAGTCATATAGAGAGCAATGTTCTTATAGAAAGAATACAGAATCACACGACTGATGCGATGATAGCTCCAGGAGCCATGAACGAGAAGCAGCTTGCGCAAGTAACGGAACTGAGCAATGGACACGTCGGCAGACCTGGCTGCCTGGAGACCCTCGACACCACTGATACCGACACCCACATGAGCTGCCTGAATCATGGAAACGTCGTTGGCGCCATCGCCGATAGCCAGAAGGAGGGATTTTAAGTGGCGCTTCACAAGCTTCACGACCAAGGCCTTCTGGAGGGGAGAGACACGGCAGCAGACAACAGCCTTGCACTGGACGGCCAGATCCAAAAAGAGTTTCTCCATGTCCTTTTCGAGTGCAAACGTCAGAGACTTGCCGTCGATTATCAGCGCCAGAGGTTCCGTCTCTTCAGAGGAATGGGCCTGGTTCTGGACAGCCTGGAGCTTCTTCGTCAAGTTATCGCGAGTGGCCTGGGCATTCTCCTCGTTGATAATCAGTAGAGTCATATCTTCCGAGATAAGTTTGCAAGACATTCCAATGTTGATGGCTGTCTCCTGTCGATCACCCGTCAGGACCCAAATCTTGATACCTGCGCTCTGGAGCGTATGGATTGTGTCGGGGACGCCATCTTGCAACCTGTCCTCAATCGCAGTCGCCCCAAGCATATAGAAGTCCTTTTCAATCAATTCAGCTGCCTTGTCCAATTCCTCGGCGCGGTTCCCGCTGACAGTGGTGGCCGCCTTATCGTAGATCTGATACCATTGCTGGAACTCCTCTTCTGGGACTTCTCTCATTGCTAGGCAAAGTGTTCGGAGACCCTCCGACGCATAGTCCTCCAAGTGCTGGAGAGTGGCCTCCACGGTGGGATTATCAGCGTGTAGGCGCTCCAAGATGACTGTATCGGCGCCCTTGCAGTAGATACGGATTTTGCCATCAGGACACCTGAAGATGGTTGACATCCGCTTTCGGGTCGAGTTGAATTCACAGACCGCTAGCAATTCATATTCGATTTCCTGTCCGCCGGCATTGAAGATGACAGATCTGGGTTTACGGTTTGTGAAACGATAACCCAAGTCTGCGGCTCCCTCAACCAGGGCCCCTTCGTCCGGAGACGCAGCCTGGTACTTGATCTGATCGGAGGAGCTATCTGACCGTTCAGGGATGACAGTATGACAGGTTGCAAGCAGAGTCAAAAACTGGTGGATAACATCCCTCGATGGGTGAGACGCCAAATTCTGCTTGAGCTGCTTGAAATCAAAGATTCCACCATCAACTGGATCATCGCCAGCTGCCCGACGTTCTTCCGGGACATCATCGCCATACTGAATGCCAGAGATAGAGCATTGTTTGAATTCCATCATGTTGCAGGTGAGTGTTCCGGTTTTGTCTGAAAAGATATACTCGATCTGCCCAAGTTCTTCAACGAGAGAAGAAGTTCTGCAAGTTGCTGGAGTATCAGTTTTGTCATAATAGATGTCGAGGTCGGAGTTGATAAGGAACGCTTGGCAGTATTTGACGATTTCAATGGTGACAAATAGAGAGATGGGGACAAGGTTCGAATACAGCACCCAGTACGTGAAAATGTCGAGGACAAACTGTTTGACCGCGTTGGAAGAACCGTAGTCAAGGTAAGAGAGCTTTTTGGCTTGGGTTTGCCGGATAATCAAGTCGCCAACGGAACTGACCACGCTCAGGGCGATGAGGATGGTGACCAGCATCAAGATCTGCACATTGACCATCCGTTCAACTGCCGTTCTCTTGATCGGCGTCGCCGTCGCGTTTCTCATCAGCTTCGTCTCATGGCCCGTAAAGACCACAATACCATGGATCCAAGGCGTGTTTCGCAGAGTAGCTCCACGAAGAAGCAGCTGGTCGGGTGCTAATGGGAGTTCTTTCTCGCCTCCGCCTGCATGCATGGTTAACGTTGCTTCGTAGGTGTAAAGACTGCTGTTCGGTTGTTCGGATCGGATGCGTCCACTCAGCCGACTAAGGTCGTTGGGATTAACCAGATGTGCGGTCTCGGGGATGGCTTGCTTGATCTTCAGGTTTGTCTCGCCATCCAAGTTGGCCGTTTCGATGTAGCATAAACCTTCAGGTTCCGAACTCGCCAGCAGCACCATGTCCGCGGGGAATGGCTGTTCCGACTCCACACGAACAATGTCTCCCACTGCCACATCAATCCATTTCGTGTCCCGAAAAGTCGATCCCTTGAGCACCTGGGTCTTGGAGTAGTTGAGACCCTTATCCGAGCTTCTCCGCTTGTAATCTTCCACCAGCTCTTTGATGGCTGAAACCATCAACACGATGCACAAAGGGCCAATGGTCGTGTACTTGTTGGTTGGGGAGACGTTGGGGACCTGCTGGAGTACGGCGGTGAACAGGAAGAACAGGTTGGCATATTTCGAGAACTGTTCGTAGAGAAACTTGGGGAGGAACGTGATGACATTGTACTTGGCCGTCGAAACATGGTTGTCCACGAACTTGTGCACCGCGTTGGCGGGCGGGTTGTTGAGCATGATGATACGCGGTCCCAGCGTCGAGGGGTCCACCTTGCGCCGCCCAAAGCCGAACTTGAAGTCTCCCGTACTGAGCTTCTTGCGCTCCTTGGGCGCCGCGCTGTCCTCCGCCTCGGCGCTGTCCTCCCTCATGTTGTGCACTCCCGCTTCGGTCAGCGGGAGGTCCATTTCCGAGTAGTCAGCGCCCATGCCCAGCATGTGCTTTGCCTTGCCCATCAGCCCGCCTCCCAGTCCCAGTATACTGTTCCTGTCGTTGGGTTTGATAACTCGATGCGAGGGTAGATCGTTATCGTCATCTCCCCCCATATTGTAGTAGCCGTGGCCATCCTCATAGTCGTCCAAAGAGTATCGGTGGTAGTTGCTCAGCCCGGAAGTTTGCGAGTAGTTCCCCGTCCCCGACATCCCCGCGTACGGACCATTCAAATTTGTTCCAGCTTGAGAGGAGAATTGTGCTCCTGCTGCTTCTGCTGCTGCTGCTGGCTGCGCCGCAGCGTGTGGAGCGTGTCCGCCGACGAAGTCATCGTAGGAAACCGAAGGCCGGGAAGGCGCCTGGTCCGAGGCATCGATATCGTACTGTTGCAACATGTGTTCATCGTCAACCGGAGGCCGCTGGCCGGTGCGGTATGGGCTTGTTGAGTCCTCCAGGTGTAGCAAATCTCCATCGCGACCAGCGGCTGAACGGCTCTCTCCGGGCCTACCGCTGGCCATGCTGCTTGGGGCGGACAAACACCCTCAGATCGTTGCAGTCGCAGTGTCCGTAGAGCCCCTGAGGCATTGAAATGCGAGATGCGATAACGGGCGGCCCAGTTTCGAGGCAGGAATGATGCTGTAAGACGGACAAACGTGTATGCCTGAGGGAGAGGATGAGCAGAACTTGGGTCGGTGGCTTAGCCGGTGACGATGGGGCAAAAACACGGCGTCCCAGAGGCTGAGACAGCAAGTTTCACACCGTCTGGCAGTTTAAAAATAAGGAGAATTTCTAGCAATTTTTAATTTCCAACGCAGCTGTCAGCTTCAGTCCCCTGCTGATCACTGGGGGGGCTTTGCTTTGGGCTGTGTTGGCTGGTAGCTTCGGTAACTACAAGTGGGCGATTCGCGCCTGAGGCCCACAGGCACCCGGATTTTCTACAGGAATGTAAGCCAGCCTCATACAGATAATAATGCTTCGAGAGCACAATGAGAAGGGTTTGTTGTATCGATAGGCCGTTGGAGTAATTACGAGAGTCACCTCGTGTCCGAATAGTAGCTTGTATTTGCACCTCCAGCCGCAAGAGACAGGCTGTGGCGGCGGCAGCAGCAGAGGAACGTGTGGGCTCTCGTCAGGTATCATCACGCGTCATTTATAGTATTCTACTTGCTATCATACATCGTGAGGAGCAGCTGTGGGATTACTTTCAGGCAATTATTCGGTCATTTTCCGCTCTAGACTCCTCTGCCAGGCCCTTCTTGGCCCGTTCTGCTAGATCTGATTGCAAGGCCTTGTCGATCATGCCATTGATCTCTTTGACCTTGTTGAGCGCAACCGAGGATCGAGTTATCAAGGTCATGGCATCGACAGGCGCCCCGGCGAACTTGGAGACAAAACACAAGTCGCCAGCATTGTTGATCCCCATGACCAGATCGCCCTCGGAAGCCTGCTCTTCCTTGCGGGTAGCATCGTAGACGACGCGCTTGCCGTCACAGAAAGTGTGGAAGGTGACAGAAAGGGGTTTGTGGGTGATGTTCAGCGGGACGGGAACCCTCTCCTCAACCCCATACACAATCACCTGGCCGTCTTTCACCACAGCGTCCGGTCGCCGGAAATGCTGCAGGCCAGCCATGATACCAATGCACGCCGCATCGATCAGGTTGCCATCGTAGTCGGTGACGTGGACGTCAGCGCGTATGCTCCAGCAGCTGACTCCTTTGAGAATACAGAGAGATTCGGTGTCTAGCGCATTCGAATGACGGATCACTCGGTCGAGGACATGTGTAACATACGGTTCGAGCTCTCCCTGACTAATAATTTGCACGAAATTGTAAGCACGATGACTCTCCATCAATCATGGGGTGGTAGTCAGTTTGTACCGGCCGTTTTCCCATGCGGGCGATCCCATCGCTGTCAGCTCCATCGCAATATTGAAGACGCCATCGAAGGGCCGGTCATCGCGAGGCTTCGTCACCTCGGCAGAGATTCGAGAAACGAGGCTGGAGCATAGATATGTGAGCAAAGGATCCAACATAGTAAGCTATCTAGGATTATCGAAGCCTACCTGGTTTTGCCCAGCTGCACTTTCACGTGCCCGTACTCGCGCCCGAAAGAGATTCGCAGGGGACGAAGCTGGTCGACCTCCCGGCCATCTAGGCGCACCCCTTCACGGACAGCATCAAGGATAAAGTCCCGCTCGGCAAGCGAGAGCGGCGCTTCTTTGGACATGGTTCACAGACGACACTGGCGGGCAGGCAGACTCGGCCCCGGCGGGGGACAAGCAAAGGCATCCAAAAGCGGTCCGTTTTGGAAATTTATGGACCGCTCAGAGCCTCATTGGACGGTTTGGGAGAAGGTTGACCGGAATATCTTTTCTCCTCTTTTTCACCGCTTTGGAAAGTCGGCTTTTTTCCAAAGGCGGTGAAAGACTCAGGCTTAGTCAGATAAGCTCTGTCGCCTGCACTTCGCAGGTTCACTTGCAGGCAGGCACGAAGCACGCTGAACTGACTGTACAACGAGATCTCAAGATGACTACCGGTAGGTTATGTGAATTTCCTCGCTGTTGGGAAACCCTGCTGACAAGTTCTGTAGCCCACAGACCCACGTTCGACCCTGTACGTCCGATTTCTATGATTCCCGGAGGATAACGAAAGTCTAACATCATCCAGGCGCGAGGCAAGGAAGCCCTGCGAGGACCAGCGTATCATCAGCGGCTCCTCCCTGCACACACTCTCTTAAAAGTCCGGTAAGTTGATGGTGACGGGTCCCAATGCGCTCCGCCCCCGCTGACAATCGGATAGCCAAGCAGGCCAGGAAGACCAGTCGCAAGTGCGCGACCTGCGCGCCGAGCTCCTTCAAGCCGAGGCGGCCCATTTTGCGAAGAAGAGAGGTGATGTCCCGGAACAAGCCGTCGGTGATCAGGCTCCCGCCGTAAAACGCCAGCTCGAGGGGCCAACATCCGGCGACGGCAGTCCCGCGGAGGACGAGGATCTTGAAGCCAAACGGCGACGCATATTAGAAGAGACACGTCATATAGACGCAGACTCAGATGCTTCAGAAGAGGAAGATAGCGACGAAGAGAGGTAATACTCCAGCTAGCCATACACTGCATGGGCTCTACTGATCCTGTTTCAGCGACAGCGACGAAGATGAAGCCGCCGAGCTCATGAGAGAGCTGGAAAAGATCAAAAGAGAACGACAGGAGCAGAAGGAAAAGGAGGTAAGGGGACCAGTATCAGATTGATAGGGAGAAATCTAATGGGTTATTAGGAACGCGAACGGGCTGCTGAAGAGGAAGAGAAGCGGGAGTATGATATCGCTCGAGGCAATCCTTTACTCAACCCCGAAGACTTCAACATGAAGCGGAGATGGGACGATGACGTCGTTTTCAAGAATCAAGCCCGAGGGACACAGGACAAGAATGGCAAAGAATTTGTTAACGTATGGCACCCATTTTGTTCTCAAATCTCCGCATGCCTGCTAACTGGTTTAGGACTTGCTTCGATCGGACTTTCATAAGCGGTTCATGGTATGCTCATCCTTTCTCTTATATCTTTACCATAGCTAATTTGATGACATAGTCCAAGTATGTTCGATAAAGCCTTGGCTTTGCAATATGATTTCTTCACGATGATTTTACCACAAACTTCTGCCTTGTCCAACGCCAGCCCTTCCTCACTGCAACCTTGCTCGGGAATTTCCATTTCTACAGGTCCCTACTCGGATCAAGTATCTGAGCCTTTGTTGACCGGGGGGCGTTGCAGAATCGCATAATACAGGCCTTTGTCTCAGCGACTTCCCAGCAATGACTTAAATGGTCATATGATAGAGGAGAGCAAGCGGTGAAAAGAGCCATCTCCTTCTATTAATATTTTTAATAGCAGACAGACTCTTGGCTCCATGTAGATATATCCACTCAGGCATGGAACATCAGGCATAGATCAATGCATATGTATTTTTTTATTTCTAAATCTATTTTTCATCAACCGACCGAGAAATTTGGCTTCTGCTATCATAATGACACAATCTGGTCTTGACAGAATACTATTATCTGTCTACTATATTATAATGACACACTAAAAAGAAGAACAGTATCCTGAGTGTCAATAAAATATGTCTTCGACTGTAACGGAGTATATCCGTTCTTCGAGTCACCGCCCTCAAGACCGCTATAAACTGCCATGATCAATGATGTCCATTGATTCGAGTCTATAAACTACTATTGAGCTCTCACCAAGTACATCGCTGCATGTCAAGATGGATTCCCAGCCGACTGCCAAAGCATTGCACAGTGAGTAGCTTCAGTAGCTTTTCTGGTCTGAGATTGTCTAATCCGAGCAGATCGCATCAATGCTAATGTCTCCCAACTTTTACAACGCTTCGAGAACATCATGGCCACCGCAACTGTACGTCCGAATCATCCTAACTTAATATTCCTAGCCTACTATGGAGAATTATTGTATTGTGAATAGATAGGGCTGACGATTAATCTTGAACCCTAGGTTGATAATTCAAGCCATGCATCGACGGCAGTCGAAACCTACCAGCTAGACGTTGAATCCACTGCTTTGGTGAGACAAGAATATCCCATTGGATTTTCACAAGGATAGAATTTCCTGACTTTGCTTTTCTTCATTCAGATCCGCGCTGCTGAGGATATCCTCGCTCTCACCCGCATGATGAAGGAAACGTGGCTGTTTGGTAAACTCGACACTCTCGGCGAAGACGAGCGGGACATCAAGCGCAGGGAGAAGCTGGAAGATAATGTTCTGGCAGTGCAAAAGGCTATCGAGGAAAGGGGCTTATTAAAGCCTGCTGAATAGCCTATATACTGTGTAAATTAAATTACAGAGTTGGAAGGAGTTGGTTGGAGTTGGAGGGAGGCTTTTACTTGGTTGTCATTGTGTTTTATTCGATTGATACCCTACTCTTCAATAGGTCAATCTCGATGATCTATAGACTTGAATTTCAGACTTTTTTTCAAAGATTCATGCGACTGAGTAGAGTACATCCGAAAGCACTGTGTCCATGTACTGATCCGATCTTATCTATCGCAAGTAACTATCGCGGGGCAAAACACAACTCCCGCAGAGCTTTCTTCAACTCTATCAGTCAACATAACCAGAGAGAACAGATCATAAATAGTCAAGACTCAACACAACCGAGAGGAAACAAAACACCTCCAATCTTAAGCTTCCAAATCAATAAAATGCCACCACACCCACACCCCCCACTAACCCTCGTCGTGGCGACAACGCCCATCCGCACCTCGGAATCCAGCACGCGGCTCGGGATCGGCCTGAACGGCACCCTCCCCTGGCCACGCATCAAGGCAGACATGAGCTTCTTCGCGCGCGTGACGACCCGCCCCCCCGTCCAGGGCACCTCCAACGCCATCATAATGGGCCGCAAGACATACGATTCGCTACCTGGTACTCTCCGGCCGCTCGCGAAGCGCATCAACGTCGTGGTGACTAGGGATACGGAGGGTGTCGTTCGCGAAAGAGTATCTAGAGAGTTGGAGGCTAAGAAGGCGAAGGCCGCTACAACAACAACAACAACAACAACAACAAAAGCTATACCGACTGCTGAACCCATCACAGACGCGGTGGTTAGCTCAAGTCTAGACGCGGCATTGGATACGCTCGAGACGCAGTACGGGTCGCAAGGGAAACTAGGCAAGGTTTTCGTGATTGGTGGGGGGGAACTGTACGAGTCCGCGATCCGGTTAGGTGATGTTGGCCGGCGGTTAAGGATCATCATGACAAACGTGAAGCTCAGGTCGGGCGAGGAGTTTCCTTGCGATACGTTTTTCCCCTTGGACGAATCTTTGGCGGAGCGCGGCTGGCGGGCGGCGAGTGCCCAGGAGGTGACGGATTGGGTAGGTGAGGAGGTCTCCTCGGAGTGGAGGGAGGAGGGCGACGTGGCCATTCAGATGGTGGGATATGAGAAGATATGATGCCTGCACGAATGGATGATCCTGTCTTGGTACTTATCGTACATACATGACCATAATTAAGAATAGAACTCGCTCACCATGCAATATGATGTTAGAAGTCAGACAAACCGAATCAACAAAGTCAAGCCAATAAGAAAGTAAGCAAATTGTAGTATCACAAGCAGGAAGAAGAGACGCTCCAAGAATCAAAAAGTGACATATCTAGGTACATCTAAATGTAAAGGGAGAGATGCCAAATGCAAATGTAGACCTGAAGAGTAACAATCCATGAATGGTCAAAAAAAGGGGATTCGACTGTATTTACAAGCAGCGACAGAGCGGTGCTGCTAGTTAGATATTAACAAAAAATTTAGAGGGGTTCGAAAGGCAGCCTTCTTCATTCGTTGTCTTTCATAAACTTGACGAATGCCTTCTTATGCACGAGGCCAAAGTATTGCCCCTCGTGAAGGACACAGAGATAGCGCAATCCAAGCTTGGTAAAGCACTGATAGACCAAGTCTATTGGGGAGTGGATATCCAAAGCAACAGGAGCCTGGCTAGTCAGCAATAGATACGACAAAAAGAAAAGAGGGAACCTACCGGGTCAATATAACGGGTAAAGTCTACATGCTCGGATCTTTCATCGCTGTCGTAAAGGACAGAAGATGCATCCATAGTCATCAGGCATTGCGTGTTATCCTCGTCCGCCAGGTTATCCAAGGCGTATTCCAGGTCCGGGGCAGGAATCAATCCGGCTAGTGCGTTGTGCCGCAGGATTGGGAGGCCGCTGTCAATTTCACCGGCCATAAGAAGATGTTCCAGCTTTGAACGCAGCTCCGTGGCAGGCACAAACGGCGAGTCCGATATATCGATGACACGGCTGGATCGAACGGGCCGAACAATATCGCCAAGCTCTGCATCTGACAGCGGTTTATGCTTGTTATCCAAAAACGGGTACGAATTCATATCAGTCAAAAGATCCTGCGGAGAAGAAAGTTAGCACTGCGGGTTTTGTGTCTGGTTTATCACCAGGGAGGAGATGACCTACATATATACTGCGAGGCTCGATCGCATCGGCAGTCCACTTGGAGCAGAGGATAGCCAGGGAAAACGGAAGCACGTGGTCGAGGCTGCCTGTCAGTTCAAATAGGATGACTACCAGGGTGACCGAGAGGCGAGTGACACCGCACATAGTTGCTCCGGCTGCGATCATTGCATACACTCCAGGTGTCACACAGGAACCTCCCGCTGCGGAGCAAGAACGGAAGAGGAAGGAAGAAGGATATTTCAAAGAGATGTACTGGACGGTATGGCCTACGGCGCGGCCCATCAAACCGCCCGCGACCATCGATGGAACGTAGATTCCAGACGGGAGTTTTATGCCAAAGGTGATCACCGTCAAGAGACTCTTGATCACAAATGCCACCAGGAGATAGCGGATGACTCCCCCAATATCGTCTTTGGCAGGGCACAGACCTGTTGCCGATTCGGTCTCGCTGTCGCAGGGGCTGGCGAGCTCAAGGAGCAGCTCCGAGACAGCTAGTTTCGTATACCTATTCCAGAAACTGACTAACCCCGTCACCAGGGCGACGAGAACGACTTCCAGCATCGGCTGGCGTTTGATGATGGGGATGCGACGAAAGGAACGGGCCCACAAATTCGACGCTTTGATGAACAGAGCGCCAGCTGCACCACCCAGGACCCCAAGCAGGATGAAGATGATCATTTCAAACATCTTCCAGTCACTCAGATACCGGACCTGAAACAGGACAATCTTGCCTGTCCCATAGGGATCGAGGAACTTCAAAGAGAGGGCAGCGGCAATACAGCAAAAGAAAGTGCGGAATAGCGTTTTGGGAGGGAAGTAGTAGCTCACTTCCTCCAGACTGAAGAGCACGCCGCCAATTGGGGCACCAAAGGCCACGGCCACACCACTGGCGGCACTCGCGCTCAGGACCTCGCGTCTTTTGCCGTCGTTGTAGTTGTATTTGGAGAACATACGACAGCAGATATTACCGACGCACGTGCCGATATGGACATAGGGGCCTTCCTTTCCGAGACTCAGTCCAGACGAGACACTGAATATCAAAGCAACTATTTTCACGACCAAAGTCTTCAACCCCAGATAGCCATGTAGCACAAAGCCGCTATTGATGACTTTCACCTCGGCAACGCCGCTCCCCGCCGCAGAATAGTAGACCATGGCCGGGCGAATGGGCAGGGCCGCATAACGACTGCTTGGGCTGGATACCGATTCGGGAGAGTTTCCGTCTGGGTCCCGGCGGGAACCGCGGGAGTCTGCTCCCAGGTTCTCATCCAAAGTGGATAGAGAGACAGAAGAAGGGACAACAGTCTTGGTGAGCAAGGTGAGGGCGCAAGAGATGACGGAGAGGATGAGCACCCATAGGACGAACATGCCAAAGTCGATCCAACTATCATCACCACTAGATGGCTGGATGATCCTCGACCAGGACCGCCAGGATGTACATTCATCGAGTCCCAGGCAGCATGTTTTTCGATTGGAGAGCCATTGCCGGGTGCAGAAGCCTTCTTTCAGATCAAAGACGAAGGTCTCGGTCACATCTACAAAATAAGCAATGGACGCCGTGATGCAGCCGATGATGGCGACCAGAATCCAGCCCTGGGCGCCGTCAAACGCGGCAAGCAAGCGACCCCGAACGTCTTTCCTGGCCTTAAGCTCCCGCAGACGGATGCCGTCGGCGATGCTATCGTGTACCCAATCGGTCGAGGTAAACTGATCGTACCAGGTCCGGTCATCCATAAATGAAGCAGCGAGGCTGTCCTTCACCTTGTGGGACAGGTTGTCCTGCCTGATGCCCTCCGCGCTGGGGTGACGACTGACCCGTACGCCCTGCGAGTTGGCGCGGCTGTGGTGCCGTGAACGACGCAGGCTCCCGCTTCCCAAAGCATGTCGAAAGTGAAGATCAGGCGAGTTCGAGGACATATTCGTGTAGGACCGCCGCGGGATCCCTCGCTGGGCCTTGTCCAACAAGGCCGTCGCCTCGCCGATCTCCATGTGCGCGTCGAGCGGCTCATAATTGGTATGCGGCTCGGACAGATGGCTGTGGCTTCTCCGGTATGCAGAGGGAGATGGAGGGGCCGTTCTTGAGGCGGGAGTCCGACTCGGGTCGCCTTCAGCCAGGCGTTCATTGTCGTCCTCCGGCCGAGGGTCTGTAAAGTAGGAGATGGAGCGAGGCATGGTAAAGAGCGGTGTAACAACCACGGTCAGGTATCCTAGTAACTGTACCACGATCAGCACTCTCTCGTAATCCTGGTATCTGCTAGGTACTAGTTGTTAAGAACCAACATACACAAACATTGCACTTGGTCTGTTGTCAACGAAATGGCAGCTCCCACCAGGGGTCAGCGGCACCACCTCCCGGGTCTTTTCTGCTGTCGTGGCTGACCTCCTCACGAGAACAGCCAAAGACAGGTCGGGATAATTCTCGTCGGACCCCAGAGAAGGAGATGGTCGACCGAGAGGAAATCCTAAGCAAAGAACGGAAAAAAGGCAGCGAGGAGAGGGGAAAGAGGGGGGAAAATAAAAAGAGGCCGCAACGGAAGCAAAGACCAGACAGAGACCGCTAAATCAACGCGACTCAACGCCAGTTGCAGATGACCTCCACAATAATAATCCTTTCCCGAGACAACAGCCAGTAACTGATAATAACAGCCCATCCTACTACATACACTATCAATCGATCGGTCGTCTGACAGCCATCATCACTCGTCTGATCTGCGAACAACGGGTACCCTTGGGGTCTTCTGTGCCTTTACATGACCATCAGACAAGGGTTTGTTAAGGATCCATCCATCCCTCCATGAGACAGCTAGTCATGTTTTCGCTCTGATCTAGGGATTAGCGTGCTCTAACCAACTGATGATAATGCGGCCTCCATGGAGCTTTACAGAGTACGAAGAGTTATTGAAACTACTCTGTTCTCGCTATCGTCCCTACACAAACCGAGCATATAATGTCCTTTTTGCCGACAGCAAAACAGACTTACTGATAAACAATGAGCCAGGGCGCAACACGGACGACGATCAATGAGACTATCGCTCTGAGATGGGGTGCTAGTAGCTTAGGGGTGGACAGATAGGCATCGTTGTTATCGAATCGCACGCTCGAGGCTCGCCCACCTAGCGGCAGACTGGTCGCTAGTTACGAAACCTTCCATCTGATAGTTAGTTATGGGTTAATTTGCCTGACGCTCGCAGTGTCATGGTTTTGATCTGTGCTGTCTGTGAGAGGACACATGATAAATAATATGCGGGGTAGAGAGAAATTGACGACATCTCACCTTCTCTCAGATCTCCTACGGAACGGTTATACGTTATACTGAGAAGGAAAGGGAGACGGATTAGCTGCTGCTTGCCTAGAGATGATGTTCCAGCACGGCGAATCACATCCTCTCTCTCGGTCTGTCTGACGTCAAGCAGCTACATGGATCAGCTAAATAAGTACGTACACCATTAAGGGCCCGCGATCGCTCGCATTTTACGGATTTATCTCGGGAAAACTGGCCTTTGGTTAGAAGCAGCCCAGGGGACTATACAAACAAGCATGAGGATGCCACCGCTACTACAAGGCTGCAGGCGCCTCGATTTATCTCTTGCAAAGACCCTCACTGCTGATTGCTGCAGCTGAAACATGATCGATCTGAGTAAGAGCGCAGAGGGATCGCTGTGATCTAAGTATGAGAGGAGGTTATAGTTCTACAGTCGCCGTCAATATCACCTCCGCCAACCACCCCCTCGTCCTACATCACTGCCGATCAGATAAGCATTACCATCGGCTCCGAGATCAGAGAAATGGCCCTCTGCACCATCATTATCGCCACCGAAATGAGACAGTCGAATCAGATAAACCAAAGCTAAACAGCCAGTCAAGGGAGAAGAGCAAAGAGTCTCAAAAATGGGCTCTTCAACCTATAATCTGGATAGTTATTGGAAACTTCATTAACACTGTTCAGAACGATTCTACTTCCAAGAATTAAAAATGCGACTCCCAAAAATACAGAGATCAATCTTGCGTAGAGTTCTATATCCCTCGGATTGATTGTCAAACGGAAGATCTTCGCCTTTTGTTTCCCCGCACGAGTTCTTCGCCCCCCCTCATTCTTGCACATTGTTCACCTTGTCGAGGGACACAACAAGAAGACGCTGACACTCTTGCCGTACTCACATCCAGTCTAGATGGCTACCATCTCAAGAGCGACCCGGATCCGTAAGGCCCATCCGTCAATACTATTGCTGCCCTTGGTATTCTTCTAGATCTCGCTGACCGAGGCAACAAATACAGGCAATCCGGCAGTGTTGTAAGAACAACCATAATACAATATCCGAACCAATACTGACAGGTACCTATGATAGTCTCTGTGATATCCAGGAGAGATTCAGAACAGGCATCTATGAGTTTTCCAAGCTGTCCGTTATTTGCTTTCGTAACGCCTCGCAGTCCTACCTAGGCAGTATGGATAGGCAGTACTGAATGTGATTGTGAAGGGTTTCAACCTCCGAGAAACTCCTCAAAGCAGCACAAACTCTCGACATACCCGTGTACGTGACGACCCAGAACCGGGCTCGACTAGGCGACACAGTCTCCGAGCTGCAGCCGTACCTATCTCATTCGAACGTACAGGCAAACATCGACAAAACCCTTTTCTCGATGATCACGCCCGAGATCGCCGCTTTGCTCCCTGCCTTCTCCTCCTCCTCTTTCCCGCTCGACGCAATAATCGTCGGAATAGAGACGCACATCTGTGTCACGCAGACAACCCTTGATCTCCTTGCGCGCGGGCATAGAGTCTACCTCCTCGTCGATGGAGTGAGCAGCATGAACCCGGAGGAGAGGGCGGTGGCCCTCTCCCGTCTGCGCGACGCGGGCGCCATCGTCACCTCGAGCGAGAGCATCATCTTCGAAATGCTGGGAGATGCCAAACGGAGCGAGTTCAAGGCCATTAGTAACTTGGTCAAGGAGTGCAAGGAGGAGACAACCGCCGCGCTAGAGGTTTTTGCAAAGATATAATAGCTTCACATTTATACTAGTTATAACAGTCATAAACTACAGCCATGAACTACAAGACGTGTCTGGCTGGGTAATAGGTTTTGATTCATAATTCGTACACTACAATGCTCCCAGTGCTCCCTTCATCGAGGATTCGTCACTGTCCGGTTACTCTGCTGCGAAGTGTTCAGCCAGCCGAACGCGGACGCACCCCCGATCGGATTTGAGGCCCACTGCTTCGTCGTCCGGAGATCCCCCGACGTGCTTGATCGGCGGACTAGCCCTTCAGGCGGATGATTGTTGGTGTTGTCGTTCTGGTGGTGGTGGTGGTGCAGAATTTGTGTGTCTGCGGAATCGGTGCTGCCCGTCGTGGATGACGGCGCGGTGGCGGCGGCAGCAGCAGCAGCTACGGTGGATATCCGGCTTGACGACTTTGATGGCCGGAGGACTTTCATGGGGCGGCCTCGTGATAATGAGGAGGTCCCCGTCGAACTGCCAGAAGAGTCAAGTTTGGAGTCACGGCGCCAAGAGCTCCAGACACTGGCGCCCTGGATCTTCGCGTGCGGCGCAGACACCCCGAAATCGATTGGGGAGGTGGACAGGTCCTCAGTCTGCTGTGGGCTGTAAGGGCTGTCACCCACGTCTCCGTGGCTTGATGACAGGGGGCCTGCCTTGCGGCGGTTCTCGTCATTTTCCTCCATCGACACTCGGTTCGATGATGGGGCTGATGTGGATCGTGACTGGTTCGGCGGCCGCCCTATTACCCCCGGACCGATATACCCAGAGTCATGAAGCTCGCTATCCTCTCGCTCTTGGCTGGTTTCTGGTTCCGTGCGAGGCAAGACCGGGGCAGTGTGAAGGCATTTGAAAACAGCCTCGTTCTCCGGGCGTACAAGAGGGATGGAGATCTTGTTCCGGTCATCGTCAACCATGATGATCTTATCTTGCGAGAATAGAACATCAGCGTTGTGCGAGCGAAGAACATCGCTTCCCAGAATGATTTGAACCGTCGTGTCACTGGGATCGAGATCGCGGACAATGAACCGCACAGTCACAGTGGGGACCTGGGGAGCTGGACTGCTGGCGCGAGAGGACGTTGTGTGGATGCTGGCTTCAGGGAGGTAGAGAGGTAGCTTGACGCATTGCACGCCATCTTCGTGGACGAGAAAGTCTTCCAAGCCGAACCTTTGGATCATCGAGTATCCCACAGAGGAACTGTACGAGCCGGAGCAGGCAGCAGCATACAGCAGCGACTCGTTCGAGAAGTTGGTGGTCAGCCAGCACCGGATAATGCACGGAACAGGCCCGAGTAAGAAAAGCCCAGGAGGAGGCATCAGCGGCGAACCCCCGACCGAGGAACCCATCATGCGGCTCGAGGTTTCAAGCCCCAGACTATTGGTTCGAGCGGAATGATGCGAGTGACCGGATGAGCTCCGCCTCCCATCCGATCGATGGGATAGCGAGCGCTCCGTCAGCGGGTGACTTCCCATCCCACTGCCTGTCCTGAGAGGCAGCTCGCTGCTCGATCGACTTGCCTGCCCATAGTAACCATGTATTGCGCTCTCATCAAACCGCACACTGTTTGCCCGGGAGGCACCGCGCCTTGGCTCCTCGTCTACATCGATCCCCACCGTGCTGACTGCCGAATGATGAGGCCCTTGATCGAACCCCCTAAAAGCGTCTGCCGAGTGATGAAAAACCGGCTCTGAGGCAACTGGGTATGTATATATATATATCAGTTATATATTTCAACCATGAAAATCTCACATATTGCGGTCAGAGCTCACCCGCATTGATAGTACTTCCCACTGAACTTGGGAACGGAGACACCGGGCCCCAGACGCTTTTCAGCCTTGCATCCTCATCGCGTCGGCGTTCCAGCCGCGCAATGCGCTCTCCCTGCTCGAATTGTGTTGCGTGAAGCTCCTTCAGTTCTTCAAATACACGCCAAATATCCTCGCGTGATGCAAAGGGATACTGAGCATCCATAGCAACAACCAGATCCAAGCGTAGCAACACCCGCAAACCAGGTAGACTGTTCCTCGCGAGACCACTCCACAGAGACGACTGACACAGGGGGGAAATCTAGTGGAGGTATACTGGTACGTTCTCCCTGCTCCCTTTCTGTGTTTTTTTTTTTTCTTTTTGCCCCGGTGGCGCAGACACTCTCCTCCCTCCTAGACGGCCTTACGGCCAGGCCGTCCACCCAACCTGAACGGAAACCAGACAAACGAAGTCCCGTGTTCAAGTTTTCAGTAGATATAAGAGCCTCTCAATACCGTCTTCTGATAATATACGGGGGGCGAACGGGCGTCGAGTCTTTGAAGAAGGTCGAGCGTTGAAGGTTTCCGAAGGGGGTATGTAGGTAGATAGGATAGGATAGGATACTGGATAGGCAGGCAGGCAGGCACGGGCCGGTTACAAGGAAGCTTCCGTGGCGAGATGGCAGCGAAAAGAATATTTATCTAGTTATTCGTGGATGCCAGAAAGATAGGCAAGCAGGCGTATAAGAGTCAGTAGCAGTTGACTGAAGGGGGGGAGAACCCTATTATTTATTGGAGTGTCGGACGCAATGTTTAGCGCAGTCTTGCTGGCAGGTTGAGGGGAAAAGCCGAGGAACGTCAAAAATTTGGCTGCGGAGGCGAATGGGAAGAGGGCTCTGGTTACTCTCTGAGTTATAAAGACTGGGGGTTTACTCTCAATCGAGTCGTGGACAGTAGGGACAAAGAAAATCAAGGAGAAGAAATTTGGAGTCCCCCGAGAGAGTTGGTTGACGGTGTCTTCTAGCTAAAAACAAATGCGGAGAAATTACTAGAAAGCACAGATCCAGACTCAGTCGCTCGACAGGAACTAAACTAGCACAATATTTCTCGAGTATTATTACTATTCCTTTTCTCTTGGATTATTGTTCTACTCTATTGAAAGTATGCCTATATACAGATCTAGCCAGAGTGTACCTACTATGTAGTACTAGTTCGTAGGATTTCGGCGACTTTTTTTTTCTCGTATGGCACTCTATTTTGGAGCCTCAGTCCATCCAGGGTAGATCATGGGAAGGCTCTCAGGAGTCTGCTCAGGCCAGTGGGCACGGATCGTCTTCATCACTTCATCGTATACGATTTGATATCCCGCGGGGGTGAAGTGCAAGCCTAGGTGGTAAGGGGCCCGTCAGCATCACTCCTAGTTGTTCTAAGGAAAAGAGGGCACAAACCGTCGGTTAGGAGACTGGCAAGCTTGTCATTGTTCGGCAGCTCCGTGGAACCAGTCAGGGGCTGGCCCTGCTGCCAGCCAGCAGCCGTCATGAAGGCAGTCCAGATGTCTGCCGTCGGGATCCCCAGCTCGGATGCCAGTTGGCGGGCCGCATCGGCGTACTCTTTCGTGTGGCTCGCTGTCCGGCTAGGATGAGGCTGTTCCTTGCTCGCGTCAAAGTCCTTCAGCTGGTACTCGTTCACGGGGGGAGGAGTGAGCATGATGATCTTGGGGTTCTGAGCCTTAGTAGCCGGGTGCTCGATGATGGTCCTCAGATTCCGCTTGTAATCCTCGAGAGGTACGTGTTGGACATTCCCCTGCAAGCACGCATCATTGGCACCGAAGAAGATGGTCTTGTTGTCGTAGTCCGTTAGTATAGCTCTGCTAGTTGATCCATGGTCAGGACAAATCTCTCCCGGCTACTTACCATGAAGCGGACTGTGGCTGTCTCTGGCCGCGGGAAAAACTTGGGAAAGACTTTGATCGCATGAGCCGTGGAATAGCCGCTGCCTTCATAAGATAAATTTTCTGATAAAATAGTCATGATATGTACTCACGAGAAACCCCGGTTGATGACATCTAGTCTGCGACGATACGCTACACGAATGAGGTGGTTAGCAATCGATATTTTGACAATTCTTGCACGTGGTTGGTTTCAAGATAGCCTTAGCCAGTGTATTAGAATAAGAAAAGAACCTCTTACCATCTTGTAATGCAGCGTGGAATGCAAACCCCAGTTCCTGGCTAGAAGACCCCTCGGTGATTGAATCTCCAAACAGTATAAACTGGTCATATGGCTGATACAAGCCTTCCTCTGTGACGCTCGACATTGTTGCTGGCAGGAGAAATATTCAAAATAAGACGGAAACCAAAGTTTTCTTCAATATCAGCGAAATATGGGTTCCTGCGACTATTATTCACTGAGGGGGGGGGGGGGGGGCATCTTCCCCGGGAATAAATACTGATTAAGAGGCCTATCCTATCTAAGAGAGGGGCGAGATTGTCCACCAACGAACGGCCTGCGAACAGCTCGTATTCCACCCTCCGCGGCAAAATGACTTAGGCTAAATTTTCTATAGATCATTGCTGAAGAATAAACAAGATCCGATGAGAAATTTCCACCGGAATTTTTTCCATGCTCTGTGTATCCCATATCTACGTCTACACAGGGTTTTTTGCGCATCGTAGGCTCAGAATTTACACCTGAACTTCTCGGATCTTCGCTCGGCCAGAGAGCCAGCTATCGTCATTCCGGACCGCGGCTTGGCGGATGGCGTACAGTTCGTCGAGGAAGGCGGGCACAAAGCTTCCAGGCCCTCGCACGTAGTCCTTGGCAGCAGCGTTTTCAGCGGCAATCTCGTACATCAATAAGCCGGAAAGGACAGCGGCCAGTTTGTCGGATCGGTGGGCTGTCAGGAAGCACCCGGAGATGGCGCCGATGGCACAGCCGGTCTATTTGGAACAGTTAGTAACAGGGGCCCGGAGCAAATGCTTGTTTGACATACACCAGTGACTTGGCCAAGATATTCATGTCCATTCTCTACAGCGATGACACGCTCTCCATCGCTGAGATAGTCGACAGCTCCTGTCAGGAGCACAATATTCCCTGAAATCAACGTCAGAGATCGGGAAGTCAGAAAAGGAGATCAAGTGATAGACGTACTCTCGCGTCTGGCTAGATCGCGCGCGAGCGTAGCCTTCTCGAGACTATTCAGTGTGCTTGGCCCACTATCCACCCCTCGCTGCCTCACAGCGCTGTTTCCAGAGACTTGTCTAATCTCCCCCTCGTTGCCTTTAATGAGGTCGAAATATCCCACCGACATGAGTTGCGTGACCGCCGAACGCCGGATCTGGGTAGCGGCTGCGCCGACAGGATCGTAGATCACAGGGTTTCCTCGTTCGTTGTACGCCTTGATTGCTTTGGTGTAGTGTGAGACACTATCGCTATTCAAAGTGCCCATGTTGATTACCAATGCGCCGTCGTTGAGGGCCAAGTCAGCAGCCTCGTCGCCATAAGGCGACATAATTGGCGATGCACCACTGATTTGTTGTCAGTATTGATTCCCAAATGCCATATTAGTAAGGAAAGATAGATATACATTGAAAGGACCACATTGGCAACAAAGTTGGCTACCACGTAGTTAATCATATTGTGCACCAATGGATGCCGCGTCGCAACCTTGCGGACAATGCCGGGCACTTCCTGGACCAGGAGCGCAGCTTCGTTGTCCCGTGGAACTTGCACCGTCGATGCAAATGAGGGAGGAGAGTTGATACGCTTCACAAACTTTGCCGCAGCCTCCCGGGGATCCTCTGCTGCAATAATGGCGCTGACGACTGCAACGCCGTCCAGCCCCTTTTTGGCCGACTGAGACTGGTAGAGCACTCGCTGAACGTTGGATAGATTGATCCCTCCAATGGATACAACGCCCACTGGACGACCTGCATCGGCAATTGCTTCAAGGATTATCTTGGTCCCAGCTGTTCCAATGATAGATTTTGTATCCTTCTTCCTAGACGACGTCAGTTCCACAGACACCTTCAGCCAATCGGGCAAAGCACATCTTGCCGATGGTCTATTAGGTTGTTAAAATCACTTACGTGGGCGTTGCAAACATTGTCCCGACACCGAGATAGTCAGCTCCCTCCGCCACAGCTCTCTGTGCCTCTTCAATCGAAGAAGCGGTGATGCCAATAACGGCATCCGTGGGGAGAAGCTTCTTGGCCTCAGTGATATCTACTAACGGTCAGCACTCCACGACAGTTCCGAGCACTGAAACAGTGAACCATACTCATGTCATCCTGGCCAAGGTGGACACCTTCCACTCCAGCTGCGAGAGCCACATCGACTCGATCATTAATGAGCAAGGGAACTCCATAGGCCTGGGTTATTTTGTGCAATTTCTTGGCGGTCTCAATCATAAGCCCGGTGTCACACTTCTTGTCTCTATACTGTACAATGGTCACACCTATTATTCTCATAGTCAGTTAGCTCAACATGGCGGGCAGACCATGAGCAAACTAGGTGGAACCACAGACCTCCTTTCAGAGCTTCTTCAACCACTGTACACAGATCCCGGCCCTTGAGAATGGCCGGTGTTGAGTCTGTGACAAGGTATAGTGATAGGTTGAGATGCATCTTGGCGTGTTCCTAAATATCTAGAAGTCAGTCCCACGGTCCAGACAGAGGGTGTACGAAGCCGAACCCACTTGAGACGGACAAGGGTAAAACTAACAGAGCGATTGAGTATCGCAAAGATCCCCTACGGAATATTCCCGAAATATCACGCCCTTTTTTCTTTGTAGACCAGCCGTATCAAATAAATTAGGTGAGCAAGCCGACGTTGACGGTTGTGGGCACTGGGCAGGTAGGTGGAGTCCCTGGTAGAAAACCTTCCACCAGTTCCAAGGTTCCGATGACAGCGGCCAATAATAAAGATTAGCCTTTTTCATTCATGATTCCCCAAATACAACATAAACTCCAACGGTGTAGTACTTACCCTGCACTCAACGAGTCAACCGACTGCTCCTCACACAGGAACTACTGGCAGCGAGCGAAAACCACCGACAGCAACCATGCGGGGCTGTCTCTACTACTGAAGGTGGGGAAGTCGCAGTATGTAGTGAACAGTGAACAGTAAACAGCCCTCCAGCAAGGCGCCATGTCGAGACTGAACAGCCCATTTCTCGTCAATTGACCAAGCTGCAGCAACCGGCAGTCCAATCGACACCCCTCAGCTAGCTGCATGCAAACAATATCATGACCGACAGACTGCCACAGAGTCACAGACTGTGACAGACACCACGAAAGCACGTGCCTTCGGGCCTACCACTAGCACCGTCCGAGCATCCGAGACTACGCGCAGGGAGGCTTAGTCAGCAGCCGGTGTTCCAATTCTGCCTCCTTCTTCCTTCTCTGCCTGCGTGAGAAATCTTTTTCTTCTCCTCCCCCACCCACACACAACAAGCCCACTGCCCTGCAACAGCTCTGTCTGCTGTATAACTTGTTCTTGACACTCTCGCCTCACAACGCGTCGTATCCTCTCGAATTTCTACCTGCCCCCGCTGCAGTGTTCAGCGTTCTCGAGAGCTCCCCTGGTCAGTTTTTCAAACGGCCGTCTGTCACCCACTCGCCACCCGGATCTGACAACTGTTGTCTTGTCCATCAGAAGAACCATCTGTTGGTTTCTCTCCTACCCCGCCAGAGAAAGCCACATCGAAGCCGAGGAGAACTTGTTCATGTATTCGTCCTGCGCCAGAGATTTCGAACACCACCTGCCGCTCAAGCTGCAAACGTTTCCGTTGAAACCTTGCAGTATACACTCGAAGTCCTGTGGTTGAGACCTCCCGAGTTGTTGCCTTCCTTGCCAGACCACCTTCTTTCTCACCATCCGTGACGAAAGTCCCCACGCATGTCTTTTCTTGACATACATAGATCTGTCCAGGATTCCTCCCTCGCCGCGCCCCTAAACCTCTTTTGCTAGTTCTCTAAAAAAGACCCGACTCTTCCACCGTCATCAATCATGGCTACCATCAACATTCGTCGCGATGTCACCGATCCCTTCTACCGCTACAAGATGGAGCGTCTGCTGTCCAAGATCGAAGGCAAGGGCAACGGTATCAAGACCGTTGTCGTCAACCTGAACTCCGTGGCCCAGTCGCTCAGCCGTCCCCCTGCGTACGTGATCAAGTACTTCGGGTTCGAGCTTGGTGCCCAGGCTAACGCCAAACCGACCGACGATCGCTGGATCATTAATGGAGCCCATGACGCTGCCAAGCTCCAGGACTACCTCGATGGCTTCATCTCCAAGTTCGTGCTTTGCAAGAAGTGCAAGAACCCCGAGACCGATGTCAATATCAAGGATGACAAGATTACCTTGGACTGCAAGGCCTGTGGCCAGCGCACCGACGTCGATTCCCGCCTGAAGCTCAGCACCTTCATTCTGCGCAATAACCCCAAGAACGGCAAGAAGGACAAGTCTTCCAAGAAGGCCCGCCGTGAGCAAAAGAAGACCAACGGTGACAAGGATGCCAGCCCTGGAGACAGCAACCAGTCCGACAACGGCGATGACGAAGTCGCTATGGAGGCGGGCAGTGATGATGAGCTCACCCGTCGGATCAAGGCCGACGCGCAGAAGATCGAGGCCGAAGATGAGATTGAAGATGACAACTGGGCCGTGGATGTTTCCGAGGAAGCTGTCAAGGCTCGTGCCAAGGATCTGCCCGATGACCTCAAGCGTTCCCTCGTCCTCGAAGACGCTGACGAAGATGGTGAGCCTGACGGCCCTTCATCCTACGACCAGCTGGGAAGCTGGATCATTAGCGCTGCCGCCGAGAAGGGCGGTGTCGCCAAGATCAGCGATGTCGACATCTACATGAAGGCCAAGGAATTCGGCATTGAGAGCAAGCACAAGACTCTGGCTGTCCTCGCTCAGACCATCTTTGACGAGAAGATCGTCAAGCAGATTGAAGCTCGCGCGCCTCTCCTCAAGAAGATGCTCACCTCCGAGCGTCACGAGAAGGCCTTCATGGGTGGTGTGGAGCGCTTCGCTGGCAAGGACCACCCCGAGCTGATTGCTCAGGTCCCGGCCATTCTTCTGAGCCTCTACCAGAACGACCTGATCTCCGAGGATGTCCTCAAGGCCTGGGGCTCCAAGGCGAGCAAGAAGTACGTCGATCTGGCTACGAGCAAGAAGGTCCGCAAGGCTGCCGAGCCCTTCCTTGAGTGGCTTGAAAACGCCGAGAGCGAGGACGAGAGCGAGAGCGAGGAAGATGATGAGTGAACGTTCATCGAACCTTCTTTCATCGAACCTGTTGTTCTTGAGTTTCAGTTTTGATCGTCTTTCCCCCCAGTATCCCTGGGACTTGCATCTAATCTATGCTGGACTAGTACTCTGGTATCAACACTCTTTATGTCAGTTGCGCTGTTGTGTTTTCTGTTCTAGCTACAGATTAGCCACCGCATTATAAATCTAAATCGCCACTCATTCTGATCATCTTTGCCATCCTTTTAAAGCCATGGCTATTTACGTAGGTTCTTCTAGTAGGCGATTCTTATTTCTGCTTCATGTACGATGCACACGCGTTTATGCCCTTCTCCGGCGCATACCCGAGCAACCTGTCTTGCCAGCATAATATCAAAATACCGGTACGAGACGCCATCTCCCAGCTCATTTGTCGTCAACCAGGGCGGTTTCCCTTGCACCCGGGCCCCCAGCGCCATCAACCACACAAGACCATAGGATGACCAGGACGGGAGCGTAGGTCTGGTTCTTCCCGCCGTCTAGACACCTCCATATCATCTGTATGAGCGGCCAGCAACCCTCTCCACCCGAGGTGAAACGAGTTGGTGCTTCTATAATAGTTTTGTAATATTGATTAGGAAATATCCATTTTTGATCTTGCCTCGTTCGTTTCTAAGATCTATCTTATAATCATGAAGCCTCATTAGCTACAAGATACCCAAGGACTCCAACCAGGTAGGTAAATAGGTTTGTTAAATGGGCTGTACAAAGATTCCCAAACTATAGGAAGGTCCAGAAAACAACAAGGAGTCTTCAATACTCAAAATCATCGTCAACTCCTCCCTTGCCCGCATTTTCTTTTGCCACCGCCTCTTGCTTGCGGTACATCTCCGCAACAGCACGGGTAGTGGTAGCCTCTTCTGGCTTCTTGTCGTCTCGTTTCTTGATGAACCGAGGGAATCGAAGCGATACGCCCTTGCCTTCACCCGTGATTCCGACAAATTCGTCTGCTGCAGCCTTGTACCTGGGACTGAGAGTCAAATCTGCGGTTTTTACCTCCCAAACAAAGCGCGGCTCGAACCACACATCCGGTTGATCTTTGGGGACCGTAGAGTGCGAGTAAAACGGCTTCGGCCTATCAATGGTGATGGGCGAGAGTTCTTTGTGGAGCTCCTCAAGCATTGCTTCAGAGAATCCCGTGCCGATGTTGCAGATTGTCTCGTAGTTCTGGGTGCTCGTGTTGTACGCAGCCAGGAGGAAGGCACCGTAGACAGAAGTACGTTTACCGCGGCCATAGTACGCACCCAGGACAACAAGGTCAAGAGAATCTCCAACTCCAGCGAGGTAATCTTTCTTCACCTGGATGCTAGTTAGCAGCGGGCCAATAGTAACACAAATCTCAACACAGCACATACCTTGAGCCAATTGCGACTCCTCTTACTCGGCTCGTAGCCACTCTCGTCCGTGTCGAGCATCTTCACCATCAATCCTTCACATGATGCTTTCACACTGTCATCTAACAAAGTCTGGATCTCGTCAATCGCATTTGTATTGCCATATTGGGCAAATTGGAATTCGCCCTCAACAGTCTGAAATGCTTGATGTAAAAGTTCCCGACGTTGGCGCAAGGATTTCTTGACAGTGGGCTAAAGAGACATGTGAGAAAAGTACAATTTCCCTGGTTTATCAAGCACGATCTTACCTCTCCGTTCAAAAACAAGAGATCGAATGCGAATACGCAGACCTTCACCTTGACATCTTCGGCTTTGACATCCTTGCGCTTTCGAGTCATCAGCTGCTGGAAGGGGAGAACCTTCTTGTTGACAGTATCCCAAGCCACTGTTTCGCAATCCAAAACAAAACTCTGCACATCCTTCTTAATCCATGTCGAAAGCTTCGCTAGGATGTCTGGATATTTCTTCGAAAGATCTTCTGAGTTGCGAGAAAAGATTGCGCATAAACCAGCACCATCCCTTTGCAATGTGCTCGCTGCGTTGGGATACTGGCTGATGGATTCAGGTGCCACATAATGGATCTGGGCCCTTTCGCCGTCGTACTTATATTCACAGGTAAACTCCTTATTCTCAAAGCGGTCGAGTACTTCCGTGATGGATTTGGTTGGCTTCGCAAGCATGGGTTTCAGAGGAATTCCAGGTTGCAATTTGCAAACATTGCGAAGATTGAATAGACCATGCTCGAGGATAGCTGGAATAATGACTTCGTATGAAGGAAGCTCGCTGTAGACAGTCTTCAAGATAGCTTCACCCTCTGCCAGCTTTTCTGCACTTGGTGCCTTGTCACCTTTGACTGCAGCCTCGTGGGCAACAACAGCCTGAGCAAGAGCCACGAGTACCGTTTTCTCAGCCAATCCCAGTCGCAATTTACCTTCCAGGAAACGCACGATAAACTTAGCCTCGCTGGGGCCGCCCTTGTTCTGGGTAATGTCGACACCCTTGCTCCCTTTTCCTGCCGTAGCGGAATCAGCGGCCGAAAGAAGCTTCTTGATACCGGAGACCTTCTTGTCCTGAGAACCATGACCTTGGACCTTGGCAATCGCAAGTAGGCCGTCGTGAACGCCTCGGACTGTCAATGGCTTTGGTTTAAACATAGTGGGCTGGTTCGATCGGCTCTTCGCTGCCACCAACCCCAGATCTCCGATCTCATGTTGGTCTGCTTTAATCACGGCAAGACTGCGTCCCGTACTTTCGCCAATTGACTTCATGATTAATGATTCACCGATACCCAGCTCGATGCCGGCGTAATCTGCGGCTAGTTTGTTGATCATGAGTTGAACCGTCGAGAGAAGGTCTCCGGGCGTTAGGCGAAGGACTTGTCGGAGGAAAAGAGAACAGTGAGCGAGGATGATCAAACGTTTCGTAGTCATTTCAATGAGAGAAAATGTGGTGCATAATGCAGCGTACGGAACAGGCTCGCCAGCCTTCCAGTCAGGATATGGATCCGCTCCAGTTCCTTTCAGAGTAGCCTGTACCTTTTCGATCTCCCTTTTCTTGACTTCTGGTTTTTCCTCTTCGTCTTCTTCGCTGGCAGAAAGGGCGTCATCTGGGCCATCGCTTGGGTTTCCTTCCTCCACAGGCGTCTCCTCTCCCGAGGCCTTCTTTGTCGTCACCGTTGATGATACCGCAGCTTTAGGGCTGGCTTCCGTATTTCGTGCTTTCTTTGGAGAAGGCGATGGTGCCTTTTGGCTCAGTGTCGTTAAATCTTCTTTAGACCCTCTGCGTCGCCTCTTTTGAGCCGGTTTGATGTCTTCTTCGCTCTCTGCATCGACACTGTTTTCCCGCTTTGCAGTTCTCGACTTTGTCTCGACATTGGGATGCACAGTTTCTAGTACAGTAGCATTGTCGTCTCTAGCTTTCTCCTTGGAAGTAGCTGGGGCCTCTTCTGTTTGTCGCTCTTCGGTAGCTCCGCCAGTGCTCTTTTTCACTTTCTTGCTCGAAAAGGCTAATGTCGTCTGTTTCTTAGGTGCTTCTTTAGCATCAGAACCGAAGAATCTCCTATCGTAAACGAGGGATTGTTGGTCAGCAGCTAAGCTACAATACTACCATCATTCAATTGGTACAATCCCAGCACTTCTGGCATTCGAGTATCACCAATGGAGAGCCTTGAACAACGCACCCGATAGTCAGCTGGGAATCGCGTACATACCCAAGAGTTGATTGCTTTCTCTCCTTCGAATCTGCCATCTTGTAATGCGGAGGGGGCGAATTCAAAACAGCGCCGAATCCCAGTGGTCTTCTCCGAACGGGACCGGTGGTTCTTTGTTGGTGCGAGTTGCAAAGCAGAGTTCCAAAAAGCCGATTCCCAGGGGTGTTGTAATAGTTAAATTTTGACTGGCCCCAGTTCGTCCGATATCTGCTGGACTGCCGACTATATAGTGACGGCGTGGTGGAACCCGAGATGCGGACAGCGGGCATAGATTTCACAGTAATAGAACAGAAATCTATCATATGTCTGAGAAAAGCCAAAGATCGATATAGCGTCGACCTTAAGACTTAAATATCAGCGAAAACCAGCCGCCAATTCCAACCATAACCTCCGATCGCGAAGGCAGCAGCCGCTCAATCTTAGGCAGCTCTCTCTGTTCGGTCGGCGCAACGCAGTTACGCGACGAGACGTGACGCGTACAAGCACCTGGCACGTGATAGCTATCTACCCTGAAGCGGCAGTCCGCCTAGCTGACCGCTTTATTGGTCTGGCAGAAAATGCGGGCAACGTGATTGCTTTTATGGAGCAAGTCGTGGATTCAAGTTTCTCTTCTACAGCATCGCACCCATTCTCTAGTCTTTCTAATATATATGTTACGGTCAGATGTAATTGCTTTTCTTTGACTGCCAAGTGGCAAATATAAACGAACTGTATCTGGGATCGATCTCAACCTTGGTGGACTTCAATCTGTAGGTTGGAAGCATGGAGAGCTTACGGGAACAGTCTTTTAAGAAGGTACGCTTCTGGCATATTGTACTGGCGAGCAAGGCTAATTCTGACAAGTTAAAACCGCCCTGTGTCGAGCTGAGTGCTGTTGGCTTAAGATTCCGAGGCCGTCAAGCTACGTCGAACGATGTCTTTCGATCCCTCGAACCTGTTCACCGCGTTCTGAAAGAGCTCTCCGAGTCCGGCTGTCTTGACGAGAAACTGGCTGAATACGCATTTTTTCCTCTGACAAGTATCTTCAATGAAACACAAAGGGTCTCTGCTAGGTGTCTGGAATTAGCTGTTGATTGTCTGACCATACTTGTGGCCAGAGGATGGCGACAACGCTTGTCACCTCCGATGGGAAAGCAACTTGTCATCCTTCTCACCCTCATTATCGGCGGTTCTCCGAGCGGTGATGAACAATCTCGGCCAGAAGAATTGGCTATAGCCGGGTTTAAATGTCTTGCTACAATTTTCAACGTCTTGGAGGGGCCTGTCGCGGAGCGGACGATATTTCACGAGATTGGCACTGCAACTGTCGTCGACCAAACTGTATACGTTTTGCTGGAAGGAATCCTTGATGATAAATCCGATGAATTGTGCATCTTCGCTGCAGATGCTCTTGAAGGGCTCTACATGCGCATCACTGATCGGGTTGTGTTGGCTAGTATTATGCCGCGAACAATATCGGCTTTGACAAAATCTCTCAAACCAACAACTCAAATAAGACGTTCATATCGTCTCATTGAGATATGCTTACGGGTACTTACTCGGGTTCTAAATCTGGTTCTCAACGATCAGGCTGCAGCCTCACCTCCAGAAAAGCTAGCGCAGCCCTCGGATCCAACCGAAAGACCAGTGCTTGATGAGTCTTGGTTGAAGGCGACCACTTCCCAGGTGAAGTTGGCTTTGGCCAACGTCTTTCAAACACGCCGCCACCAACGACCAGAGGTGAAGGCTGCACTTCTTGAGCTTTGCACTACAATTATTGAACAGTGTCCAACTACACTGCGAGACTCGCTACCAATGACGATCGAAACAGTAGTAGCTTTATCCGACATAAACGAGCACGGCACCCCTAATGAAGCTTACTCAACCCTGAAGCACCTCACCATTACATATCCAGTTGTGCTCGACTCCCTCAAAGAATCATTGCATACCTGGCTTGCTTCATTTCCAAGGACGATGCAGGGAAATGATGAAACCTCCAAGCAATGGGCCATCAAGCAAATCTCAACGACATTCCAGATACTCTCTCAGACTCAGTCTGGATCGGAAATTCTCACTGCTACTTTGGCTTCGGGATTGTGTGACAGTGTCGTCGCTGCTGTTGCTTCTCCTAGGCATTCTCTTCAACCTTTGAATTACGAGGGGGCACAGACACTCAAATTGGAAGTTCTCCATCAGCAAGCGCTATCCGATGCATTTCCACCCGTACTTCTTGAACACCGGAGTCAGCGAGACACACTCAAGGATCTTGGACTGATGATCACCAAGCTAAATATGTCTGACTGCGGCGATGAAATTACACGTTCTATAATTTCTCGCGTTCATCATTCTGCTGATAACACACTTCTTGGTACTTACTGGCTCGCATTGAACTTTCTCAAAAATAGATCGCAGTCGAGCAGTGGGTTCGACGATTTCATATGCTCGGACGTCGTTGACCTCTCACCTTTTGACCCTACTCGAGCAAATATGGCAGAGGAACTCTACTATATTTCTCTTCCCTTGTTGAATGAAGCTCCAAATGAATCACAGGATTGGCGGATTTCAGCGCTCGCTTTGGAAGCAGTGGCAATTCAGGCACAGCAGCTCGGTGAAGCATTTCGTCCAGAGCTTATGGACGCACTCTATCCAACTATCCAACTTCTTGCATCTAACAATTCCAGCTTGCAAAAACATGCAATGGCGTGCTTAAACGTCCTGACGAAGGCGTGCAATTATCCAGACACAAGCACCATGGTAATTGAGAATGTGGACTATCTTACGAACTCGGTAGCGCTCAAGCTGAATACTTTTGATGTGTCCCCTTACCCTCCTCAAGTTTTATTCATGATGGTCAAGCTGTGTGGTGCAAAGTTAATCCCCTACGTTGATGACTTGGTCGATTCCATCTTCGGTGTGCTCGACATGTATCATGGATATCCAAAGCTGGTGGAGACGATGTTCAAGACTCTGGCCGCTATAGTTGAGGAGGGTGCTAAAAGACCGGCTCTACTTTCTATCACCAATAATGATAAACTAGGTCCCATCGATCATCATAAAAAGCGATATCAAGGATTGTCAGTGTCTCAGCTCGCCGAAGACCTTGCGGCGCAAAAGTCGAAGCAACTCAAGTATGCCGAAGAGGACCTTGAAGAAGTCGACGGGAACATCTCGCACCCGAAGCGCCCCTGGTCTTCCCAGAAGGAAGAGGAGAAAAATCTCCCGCCCAGTTTCGAAGAAGATTCCCTTGAAAATCTGTTGAAGCAAGACGATTCCGATGAGCCATTACCGGCACCTCGTGAACCGGACGACACCGAGAAACCACTCACCAAAGCACACAACATCCTTCTCCATATTGTTAGAGCTATCCCGTCGCATCTCTCCTCGCCTTCTGCGTATCTCCGCCGCTCGCTCCTCTCTATTCTTCTGCAGGCTATTCCTGTTCTGTCACAAAACGAAAATAGCTTCCTCCCGTTTGTGAATGAAGTGTGGCCATCTGTTGCTTCCAGAATAAACTTCCCTTCGAGTTTGCAGGGAACGGAACCACCCTCCATGACAGCCATGGTCAAGGAATCGTCTACTACGCTTTCAAAACCAACTCCACAAAAGTCCGACGACAGCGGCTTCCAAGAGGAAGTCTTTGTGATTGTATCTGCATGCAACACAATAGAGGCCCTATGCAAGGGAGCCGGTGACTTCATGGCGACCCGCGTGGAAGCCGAATTTCCCCGTTGGGAACGGCTGTACCGTCGAGCCTGGGAGAAAGTCAGTCAAGATGCCGAGAAGGCGCTCGGACGACGAGCACAGCATCAGCACCGATCTCCTAGAAATGGGTCTGGAGAAGAAGAAGAAGGCATTGATTTCCTGCCTACATTGAATATTTTCTCATCTCAGGCCATAGCCCTTTCCGGCAGCGGCAGCGTCAGCGCCTGGTCTTCCTTCACCCCGCACCACAGTCTCTGGAAAGCCCTGACATCCCTCTTTATCACCCTGCTCACACACGTGCGTCTCCCCCTGTCGGCAGGCGACCAGATTTGTGTCTTTCTGGCGGGTTGGATCGCCCGCTTCGCCGGGTCGGAATACTACTTCCGACATAGTCATGGTGGCGGTACACATGCACACCTGCCGGAAAAGGAGGAGCTGAGCGACTCTCTCCGCGCCCAGATCCAAGCGGTTGACGACTCAATCCATGCCATGCAGGTCTGGAACGCGGATTTGACCTGGTTTCTCTTCCAGAAGGAGAGAGCGCGGGTCCGGGAGATCACTCAAGCACTTGTTCACAAGCAGACGGCTAGACCGGTGGCGGAGATACACTCGGCCCCTGTTTTGGGGATCCCTAACGTCAACTTTGCAGCGGTTGTATTCTGATGGTCTTATGCATATTAATATCAATGTCTACGAACTTGTTCCAATCTAACAAGACTCATCAGAGTCGTGCATTCCTATTTATACATCTGTTCGGTCATACTCTAAATTCATAAGTACATTTCTGCTGCTGGTCTTGACCAGTCAGTCCAAAGAAAAGAAACAAAATAAAACAAAACATGTAGGAGATGCATCAAGACGTAAACAATACATTGTAACAAAGAGAACGAAAAAAGGAAAAAAAAAATATCAAATTAGAGCTCATGACCACGACCCGTGGAGGGCAACCCACTGTGCTTCCCCCTGCCGAAGCCATCATCTGGAGCCATGAAGTTACCCTCGCGGAGACGTAGCGCGAAGTTGACCAAGATGACAAGCACCAGGCCGAGCCCGACGACGGTGGGCCCCCATTTCTCATAGTAGACGCGCTTCACGTCACGGCGGTTACGGATCTTATCCACGCGCCAGATGTACAGGACCAGGCTGTACACTAGCGACAGGGCGGCGAGGATGGTGAAGGCCCACGACGACGCGAACGTCACGTAGTCGTCGCCAAAGTTCAGCAGGGTGGCGGCGATGGAGCCGAGGATGATCGAGAACTCCAGCCAGGAAAGGAAGGTCCGCTCGGCAGCGAAATACACCTTCGGTTCAACGCGGACGGGAACAAAAATGCCTAAAACACGGGGGAAAAAAAAGGGTCAGTCGGTCGTGGTTTTGAAAAAGGAGCGAAAAATGCAATCACTCACGCTTCCCCTTGGGGGCATGGAATCTCTTCACGGTTCGTTGAGCGCCCATCACACTAATACCTCTCTCCTCTGGAGGCGGCAGGCTCGTCGGTCTCGGGCGAGGGATCAAGGCCTGGGCGAAGGTGATCAGGCCCGCGCCGATGCGATGGGCATACCACTCGACGAGCTTTTGGGCGTAGAGCGAGCCGCCAATTTGCCTGGCCTCCTCCAGCTCGTCCGAGTCGAAGGACTCCTCGTCCGAATCGTACAAGGGGTAATCTTCGTCGTGGTCCAAGGGCGCTGCGATACGTTCCTCGATATCCAGGGCATTCCCGTCCGAGTCATCCATGTCCCTGTACCGGGGTCCCTCAATGTCCGACTCCTCGTCCTCGTTCGTGTCGTCATTGGCAGACATCGAGGTGCTGGCCAGCGGTCGCATGATGCCGAATTTCCTGGTGGCCGGCTTGCGGATGTCGACGTCCATCTGAGGCATCCAGAAGGGCAACAGGTTGATGCGGTCGGGAAACATGACCGCAGTACCGTGGATGAACTTGCTGAATTTGGGGACGGCCTCCACGAGGTGGCTGGCGGTCAGATCTCTGATCCACTTGGGGGGTTCCTGGCCTGCCTGCGTTTGGAGCTTGACCTCCAGGACAGCGTATGGGAACCGTTCCACATCCCCAGCAGGTAACTGCGAGAAGGGATAATCAACACCGATATCCATACGACGCCAGTTATTTCCAGCGCGCTTGCGCCCATCCAGGTTATCTTCCCGGACCATAGTCAGCTCGGTGTCAAGAGAAATGCGGACTCGGGCATCTCCCGGCAGCTGGAAGGCGGTGCGGTGGTAGAAGGAGCGAGTGACGGGGACGAGCTTGCGGGTGATGACACGGTACTGGATTTCGCGGGCCAGTTGCTCCAGATCGGCGATTTCTGCTTCGCTCTTCTTGCCTTCACGGCGCATCTTCTCGAAGACACTCTCGACCGTCATACGGCCGGCGAGGAAGGCATTGACATTCTTCTCCTTGAGGGCAAAGCGAGCTTTCACCGACTTCTCGCCGGTCCAGTCTTCGCGGTGCGTCTTGCGCTCGACGAAGATCTGATCGCTCTTCATGCCACCGTACCAGCGCAGGCGGATGGCTTCAGCGCCTTCGGTCTTCTTCAGCCGGCCCTCGTAGAGCTCCCAGGTGTCGGTGTTATCGTAGTAGATAGACGAGATGGCACTGTCTTCCTCATCGAATTCCTTTTGAGAGTTGAAAACAAGCACGGGAAGATGCTACAAGTATGGTTAGTAAACAAGAGGAGGAGATGCCATTGCGTTTTCCCTCGCGATGAAAAGCATACCTTGAGAATGATCAACTTGAGCTCGGTGATATTATCGGGATGGACCCAGTATTTTGTGGTTTGGCGGACAAAGTTCTGCTGGGAACCTCCGGCGGCAGAATCACCCTTGACGGGGTTACCCTTGGTGCGAACGAGGTCATAGAGCTTGGAGAGCTTGACGACGAAAGCATCGTAGTTATCCTTGAAGAAAGGCTTTGCCTTGAGGCGAGCAGCAAAGACGGGCTTCAGATACCAACCAGTTTGTTTCTACAAGACAGATTACCCGAGTCAGCCATAGAATAGAGAGAGCATGTTGGGGAGGGAAGACTGGTGTTGTTTACGTACGTCGTGTTTCTTGATGATTTTCTGGAAGGCAGTATAATTCAGCTGGGTGAATTTGGCGAGATCATGGACGTCGGCGATGATGTCGCTCAGAACCTGTTCGAGGAGCAAGAAATCCTCGTCGGTGGGCGGCGGACGCACCGACCGCCGGCGGTTGTTGCCGTTCGGGGCAGCAGCACTGTCGAGGCGGGAGACGACATCATTGACCTCCTTCTCACTGACCTGGATGCGGCGGACAATCTCCTCACTCTTGAGTTTCTGGAAGATAAAGACCTTGTCGAGCTCGCTTTCGAGCAATGCAACAAAATGTGTTTCGTCGTCCTCCGTCCAGGGCTTGCGGTCTGGCTTGGCGTTGTCCGGGGTGGGCAGGGTGACAAAGTCAGTTTTGAGGGCTTTTTTCAGTTCATCGTACGCGATATAGTGCCAGAAGTAATCCTGAATCATAGACTGCTGCAGGTGTTCTCCGAACCTGGAGGGAAGTTCACTCTAGTCAGCGACGACGAATGTTGAGCAAATGTTGACGATGACGACGTACCTCATGGTGATCGACTTGAGCCGGCAATTGCTGAAACTAACTTTCAGCAATTTGCTCTAGATATATTTTGAGAAGATGGTTTGTAGAGACCTGGCCACCACTACTGTCTGTACGAGTTTCGCGGATGGAGGAAAGGGTCTGTCAGTCGAAAAGTGAGGGAAGGGATCCTCAGGTAGTCGAAAAGCTCTGGCGGGCGGAGTGCATTATGAGCTCACACATGACCGGTGGAGGCAATGAGAAGGAAGCACGGCGAAACGTGAGTCTAGCCTAGCCGTGAGGAGCAGGTCGAGAGGGACCCGTGTAGCTTAGGTTCGATTAGTGAGGAACGGAGTACTTTCCTACCTCTCTCTCTCTCTCTCTCTCTCTCTCTCTCTCTCTCTCTCTCTTTCTCTAAGCAAGGATGGGCCTGGCTTTAGGTAGGGAGACCCACCCACCACTGAATGCCCGGCGCGACCGAGACGGAACTCCACTGGGGCCCGCCGTTTACGGAGTGGATGACTACAAGTAGTTACGGACGATAGATTGTTTGATTTATATGGAGGCAGTAACTGTCAGAGCCTGTAGGTAAGGCTCCGATGGTGTAGAGTACATTCTATATAGTACATACTGTCTACTACATAGATACCTAGGTACCTAATAGTATTTATTCCCCGTCTGTAGGTAGTTGCAGATACCACTAGGTACATATTCTGGATTATCTTATCGCCAGAACCTTAGATAACAGAAATATTTCACTACATTTTCACATTCCAATACCTAAGGTACCAGAGGTTACCCCGAGCTGGTACAGTAAGATTCTTAATGGGTCATCGTATAATTGCCTACATAGTACTCCAGTCTCTAGGTACTAAAGTAGTATGTAGTACCTAATGGAAGTACCCTAGCAAGTCTCTATCCATAATAATAAACTCCATCGGCCCACTGCGCTACTCGGGCAGTCCCAGACTCTCAACCACTCATGGATGCACGTGCAGAACATGCCAGTCCTGTTCGCCTATTTTGGAATAAATGGCCAACTAGTCGCATAGCTTTGATTATGTAATCCCGGAGTCGGGTCCTGCTCCGCAGGTAGTAACTACTACCTATAACTACTAGTTAAGTACGGAGTACCTACCTAAGTACTAACTACATGGGTACTAACTAGGTATTTACTCTTATTGTGTCTCTATATAGATCTCTACCTAGGTAATACCTTGATGATTAGTACTCTAGTAGGTACATACGTGCAGTGGTTATACCCTTATTTTATGAGAATTCTTGTTTTATAAGAATTCAAGTCTATGGATATATATTCTTGACCAATTTATAACCATCTCTATATATAAGCATATGTCTGCTTGCAACCGATTGTCCCAGAAAAGAAAAGACACTCCTCCCTCAAGATATAGTGACTAACTCGGTCTGCTCCTGCTCACTAGACTCCTCGGAACTCAAAGGCCCGGCAAGCTTATACTTGTCCCGCTGGCCCCCCAAGCCAAACCACGCCGGATGGACCAGGTTGAACACACCAATGGCCAGAACCATCATGATCCCATCCAGCACAACAAAAAAGATCTCGTGCGTGATCAGAAACCCTGTCCAGCCCTGTGATAGCTCGATGGTCCGGTAAATGCTCCGCACATAGATCATCAGCGTTGAGGACGCCGTCGCGAGCAGCAGGTACTGGATCTTGCGTGGCAGGTTATCCCCGCGAGACCGCCACACGAACAGCACAAACAACACGGCGAACACCGTGGTCGCTGCCATCTGGAAGACAATCCCGCCCACCATGATGTTGGTGCCCGGGCTTGTATTCCCGGGGGGAACACTGTTCGACGCGATCGAGGCCATTGCTCCCCCAACCGCCTGGATGACCAGCGACATGAGATCGCATGTCATGAAGATGTACAGGTACGTCCGTGGTGCAATCGGTGATGTGTGAGGGCCTGCAAGATGGATCAGTCGGCCGAGAATGACGTAGATGCCGGCCGTGATGAACGTGGGGGCTACTGTCGTTAGATTCTCGCTCTTGACAAAGAAGAAATGATATGTTTTAGTGAATATTACCGATGATCAAGGTCGTGATCTGCATCAGGAACGCGTTGCCGTTGTATGGACATTGAGCCGCCCATATACGTCCAATCCATCCGATCAATTCAGCTGAACGAGAGTTAGACAGGACAATCTGCTAGGAGTCCTGCCAGGGGTCCTGCCAGGGGTCGACTCACTCATGGCACCAAGGCTGAAAAGCAACGTCCACCACATTCGCTTCCAGACGGTTTGCAACAAGTGTACGAGCAGGAAGACCCCGAAGATGGCGCAGAAAGCGATCCCCCCCGCCAGAGAGGGCACATAGCCAAAGTTGGTTGCGCCGTACAGGTCATAGTTGTACGCATAACATCCATCCGATAGCTGAGCTGCAGTGACGTTCATTCTTTTCCGGACTGGCCGATGCTAGACGGAAGAGAGAGAGAGAGAGAGAGAGAGAGAGAGAGAGAGAGAGAGAAAGGAAGAAATTGTCAATTGCTTGAGAGTTGTTGTGTCGTCAGAACAATCTTTTCGTTGGCACCTGCAAGCAACTTATATCCATATGCTGCCCAAAGCAGCTCTCCTCTATTCATACGAGCGAATAAGCCGAATAGTAAAATGAGTTCACTATGGTTGCATGTTATCCGACACAGCCTATCACTGCGTCGAATCCTTTCAGGCAGACACAAAACAACAACATTAACGATCGACATGAAGTGTCAGAAATGATGAGAAGTCAAAGATTATCCTCACAGCCACAGAAGATTAGATCTGCCTGGAAGGATGGCATGGGGATTACTCCATATATTCTGTCTGACAACTGGGCTTGCACGCGTCTTACTGGCCAGCTCGTACTTTCAATATCTTGGCAAGCAACGGCTTAATAGCTAGAATTTGGTATTTACTCGTCTAGTTACGAATACTAAATAATCAAATAGTCAATTATTAATAGCTAGTTACAGATTCCATGACTAATTTGAGGCTGTGGCAGGCTGACTATGCACCAGTCTGGTATCATACCAAAGTCGGCAATTACGTAGCATTGAAAGTAGAATCATATTCTAGGATAGGTATAGAGTATGTACTAACTGACGAGAAGCTAGGGCAGGGAACTTTGCTACTGACACCATATTTATAAGATGCTTATGCTATAACTCTAAACCCAGGATATCCCATTACTAAAACCACATCACGAACCTCGTTGCACCATGGTATCATCATTGGGGGAAGGAGAACAGTCCTTTGCTTCTGATTACATGCGATCAGATTCCACCAAAGTCAATCAAACAAGGGAAACCAAGAGAGAGAGAGAGAGAGAGAGAGAGAGAGAAGAAAGAAACCCAACATTCAATAGACAACTACAGAACAGCCCCTGGCACGCGGCGAATGCTCCTCCGCGGACCCTCACCGAGGATAGTGACAATACCCTCAGTATCGAGGGCCTTGACTGCATCGGCAAACTCGTTGGGTTGGACTTCCATGCTGCTGAGATCGCCCAGTTTCTGGAAGACGTCGCTCCAGCGAGCCGTCCCCGTGCTGGTGGTAAGCTCTTCGATGACTGACAACACCCCACGCTTGAGATCCTCACGACGCCGACGCTCGCTGGCACTGGTGCCCTCGGTCAACAAGCCCATGTCGATGAGGCCGGTACGTGAGTCAGTGGCAGACTGCTTGATGGCGGACCGAATTAGGCGCACAGCCTCCTCGACATCGTCCGCGGTCACTTCGGGGGAAAGACGCATACGAGCGTGCGCTTCGGACAGTCGGATCATCGATTCAAGCTGACGGGTCGTGGCGGTGATACGACGCTCTTGCGCGCGGATATCGTCGCCAAGTTGACGCATCGCGACGTATGCGTCTGTCAGGGCTTTTCCGGCAGCCGGGGTGAGAACAGGGTGGATCCTGGTTTTGGCGTAGGTGATGTAGGCTGTAAGGAACTCAATGTCCTACACACAATAAAGTTAGTGATCATACAAAACCGACCGCAGGCAAGACAATCAGACATACCAGGATCTCATCGCTGCTTGCATTCTCTGGCCTGTCTTCCAGGTACATGCCGACCAAGTGTTTGGCTAAACGGCGATCTTCTTGTTCATCGACACGGTCCAGAACCAGGTAGACTAGATCAAATCGAGATAACAGGGTAGGCGGGAGGTCAATGTTCTGGGGCACTGGCAAGTTGGGGTTATATTTACTGCCAATGGGATTGGCAGAAGCAAGAATGCTAGTTCTCGCGTTCAGCGTGGTGATGATACCAGCCTTGGCAATTGAAACCGTTTGCTGTTCCATGACTTCGTGCAAGACAGAGCGGGTAGATTCGTTCATCTTGTCAAACTCATCAATGCAACAGACGCCACCATCCGAAAGAACCAAGGCACCGGACTCCAGGACGAGCTGGCGGGTTTCAGGATCGCGAGTAACGTAAGCAGTCAAACCGACAGCAGATGAACCCTTGCCGCTAGTGTAAACACCTCGAGGAGCAATCTTGTGAACGTAACGAAGCAGCTGGGACTTGGCCGTGGACGGATCACCGCAGAGGAGGACGTTAATATCTCCACGGTACCGCGGGTTGCCGCCCTTCTGGAAGGTCTTATTGGTACCTCCGAACAATTGGAGCATAATGCCCTTCTTGACGTCGTCCATTTCGTAAATGCTCGGAGCGAGTGATCGAGCCAGGAGCTCATACACATCCGGCCTTGCTGCCGTCTGCCTGATTTTCTCTTCTTCCTCGGCTGTGATCTTCCGAACCTGTTCGCTGTCTCCTGCGGCTTGCTCGGAAAGTTCTTGTTCAATTGTGGATGCATCAATGCCAAGCTTCTTCCGGTCGATCTTCTGAACATGGAGGACATCGATATATGTTTTGAAAAGGGTCTTCTGGGTGCGCTGTCTCGGATTCACGCGAACAGGATTGCACCGGAAGATACCGGTCACTTCGACTCGATCACCAGCCTTACACACATCCACCAGCTCGTCATACACGCAAAGTGACACCGAGTGGGGTGTTTGGCCGTCGGGTACATGATCCGGAGTTTCCTGCAACTTGATGACCTGCTTATCCGCAAAGACACATCGGTTGTGGACGATTTGCATCGAGTTTCGCGCTTTACAGACTGTACGCGTACACTCTGTCGGTTCGGCAATCTTTCCACGATCAATATCCACTTGGACTCCATAGTCACAGACCTGGCAGCGGAAAAAGGCTGGAAGCACATCATATCAGTTCGCTGGACTTGATCATCACTCACATCGGGAACAAGTACTTACCTTCTTTCATGTCGGGAATGACAGAAGTGGCGCGGATGACGAGACCTTTGATGCTGACCAGCTTGTCCATATCTAGAGCCTGTTAGTCCGATTATCAGGGGCTCGTATTTTTTCAGGATGACACATACCAGCTGGGTCCAGGTCTCTCATGTTCACACTCTCATCGAGACCAAAGGGAAGAACCTTGAAAGGTTTTGCCTCGACTTCTGCCACCAGATCGGGGATCTCTGTCTGTGGAAGTCGGCCGGTCTCACTCATGGCGTCTGAGCTCGGAACAGGAGGTGCCGAACTGAGATCCCTTGTGTGGGGTTGGATGCGTTGCGACTGAGTTCGAAGCCGCTCCATCTCCTGGATTGCCAGATCGACCATAACATCCTTGACCGTCTGGTCCATGAGAGGGATAATTTCTTGGGGGTATGCATGTAGCTGGTGCCACAGCTTCAACGTAGACGGGTAGGCCTTGAGGTTCTTGGCATCGAGATTCAAGCTGGTCACACCCAATTGACGCATGGTATTAAGCATGGTAATGTATTCACGTTCTTCAGCATAAGGAATCGCACTGGTCTGTTCTGTGGTAGCCCCATCTGCCCATAGGCGATACTTGGTTGCAAAGTTATACAAGAAGTTTTTGAAAGCCGACATGGAATCTTGGATGGAAATGTTGGTACCCCAGATCACACGAGTCGAGTTACCCCCCAGAGCTTCAGCTTCAGAAGTATCGGGATGAGTATTAGAGAAGGTCGCATCTGACTGGGGCTCGCGATCGGGAGCAGGCATGCCATTGGCGTCCACAAACATCCGTCGTCGGCGACTCGGAGTCGATCCAAAACCACCCGAATGAAGATCGCTGCGTCGGGAGTTGGCACCCCGGTTATTTGGTCGCGCAGACACAAAAAGACCACTGCTATCACTCATAATATCGGAGCGGGGCTCTCGACGACCTTGAGCTCGCGTGGGACTAGAACTGGACATGTAACGGATAGGCGATGAGTCTGTACCTCCATTAGCAGGCCCCTTCAAACCAGCAAAAAAGCTAAACTCCTCCCCCGTTGCATGGGACAATACCTCTGATTGCATGGCCATTCCCACGAGGGGTCATCTCCCCGTCGTCCACGACCGACGATGCCATCACCGGCGAACTGGCCATTCTACCATCGGGTGTCTCTGCCGCATTGCCATTCGATTTCATAGGCGAGGACTGAAAAAACATCGGCGATGACGACGCCACAGGGGCATTGCCTCTGGAGCGTCTGGATGCACGAGGGGTCGACTGCAGCTGGTCCTCCGTAGCCCCAGGGGCCGGGCTGCTGGTCGCCGGTTGCTGTCGAGAACGGGTGGAGCGAGGAGAGTCTGTAGCCGAATCTCTGGCCGGTCGGCCTCGCCGGCGAGAAGGAGCTGGAGATGACATGATAGTTTGGTGTAGGGTGATGTGATGTGGTGTGTTCAAACAAGGGCCAAGATGGAGTGGGCGGGTTGCTTGGGAGAGGAGAAAAGCAAAATACTACGAATCGGCAGGCGGTGGAGCAGTTTCCTGTTCTTCTGCATGGACGCGTCTGGCGACACGACCCCACGCGTAAAGTGTTTCCTGTTCCAGACAGCGCGTCGCGAAAGCCACAAGCCCGTGTACAGTCTAGCCTTTTTGGGACCAAGTATGGCTGGTGCTGCCCAAGCGAGGCCTGCACTGCCACAACCACCTGTCCAGCCAATCCGGTCACCAATCGCAGGCTCTTGTCCGTTTTGGGTCAAGGGTCGGCTCGATGCGAGAGAACCAATAGTGGGGCAAGACCCTGGGATTCTTTGAGTACTCCGTATCCCAGCGCTGCCTATTAACTACAGGTAGGAATACAAAGAACTCACTGGACAGGGTCTATCTCTTGCTAAATATAAATAGAAAATGAATGAACTCTTAATCCACTGTGGTTCTATGGAGCGACTCAAGCGAGGTGTCTACTCCGTAGGGTCGTAGCGGCCTGTCCAAGCGCCGTTGCAGAGACCGCCCCGTTTCAGAAGGCGCCTGATGTCATCCACAACGACTGCTCCCGCTTGGATTGGAGATCTGCGCAGGCTGCCTCCCACCGTGAGTTGTGCGGTTGACTTGGCGTGGAGCTGACCCTGTTCTGCCAGAGCCACTGCTGTCATTTCCCTTTGACTTTCTTTCATGCTGATCAGGGTTCTTAAGTGGCGTCAGTACCGACTTCTTGGTCAGTCGCCGACGCTGTTGTTTACCAGCACCAGGAAGGTTTCCCAGATCATCCTGATTTTCCTCCCTTCTTTCGTCTCAACTTCATCGTTTTCCATAATGAAGGCTGGCCTTCATCTATAATTAATTTTCGTCAACTCGGCTAGGAAGATTGGCCGACCACGTGCGCTGCAGAAAGAAGCCTCTGTGTGACTACGGCTTGCGATAATGACTGGACTGGGGGCTGCGTTGGAGGATGCGGCGAGCACGGGGGATTCCAAAGAGGGGATCTCGATTAAGACCTTTTTGGCATCGCTGGCGACTGCTGTGATTGTCTTTGCTGTGGAATTTCTGCTCTTTATGCTCCTAAAGGGGAAGCTCACCCGTATATAGTGAGTTGCGCCGACAAGATCTGGCTGAGAGACATGATTATAATACATGATTATAATTACCCGTCGTTTGGATGGAAAACCAACTAACTGGACCCTTTTGTTTGCAGTCAACCACGAACATACCTTGTTCCCGATCGAGAACGCACGAAACCATCTCCTCCCGGTCTCTTTCGGTGGATCGGCCCGGTGTTTCGCACGTCCAACTCTGAGTTTATCCAAAAATGTGGCTTGGATGCCTACTTTTTCCTCCGATATCTGCGCATGCTCCTTAAGATTTTCCTTCCTTTGGCAGTTTTGATTTTACCCGTGCTGCTGCCCCTGAACAAGGTTGGAGGTAAAGGTACTAGCTATCAGAATGAGACATCTGATTCTGGTGCCCGGTGGAATGTTACTGGCCTTGACCAGTTGGCATGGGAAAATGTCAGACCTGAGAATACACACCGCTACTGGGGCCATTTGGCCCTTGCTCTCATTGTGATCATATACGTTTGTGCCATTTTCTTCGATGAGCTGAGAGGCTATATCCGGCTGAGGCAGGCTTATTTGACTTCCCCGCAACACCGACTGCGCGCATCTGCCACAACAGTTCTCGTCACCGCTATTCCTCGAAGCTGGCTTACAGTGGAAGCATTGGATGCTCTGTATGATGTCTTCCCCGGTGGCATTCGAAGTATATGGCTCAACCGCAACTTTGACGAGCTTAATGCAAAGGTTAAACTGCGAAATAAAATCGCCTTGGCTTTGGAGGCTGCTGAGACGGATCTGATTGCAAAATGCAAGAAGGCGCAGCTGAAAATGGCAAAAGCCGAGGCGAAGAAGGCCGGAAAGAATTCAATCAAGACAGAGAAGGCTGAAGAAATGGAGGCCAACTCCAGGGCTGCTCAGATAGCCATGAATTCCGGTATTAGTTCTGGAAACCCACACCAAATTGCTCACACACTTGACGAAGCCTTACATCCAAACAACTCACGAAGGCCATCTGATGACTCTAACAGCTCAGAGAAGCGTGGTCTCCATGTCTTCAATCCTGTTGGAACCATCGGACATGGTGTTGGCAAGTTGGGTAAGTCTGTGCTCGGTGGACTTCGAAGAGTGGAAGGTGAATTCGACGGGACCCTGGAGCGGACTGGCGGATTGGTGACTGCGGACGACATCTCCGGCCCTATGCAGAATGGACTAGACTCTCATCATCAGTATCACCAACCAGATTACAATCCTGAGAGTATGTCTCCTGACGACGAAAGGCACAGTTATGACCGAGGGATGATCTCGATACCGGCAAACGAACGCAGATACTCGGACCAGAAAAGGCCTTTTTGGAAAAGAGCAACGTCCAGCAATTCGAGACTTAGTGGCAAAGGAAAATCCGGTCCTCTTGAAGATGAGTACCCGTTGACAGGCCGTGATACACCGGCGGCTGAACCAAACGCTACCGTGCCGAGTCCGAGAGGAGATGGTTTGCAAGATAAAGAGAAAGCAAGGAATGCACAGACTGAAGACCAAGAATATCCAGTGGCATATAATGAAAAATTTGACGACGAGGACTATGGCGACCCAGCTTGGAAGAAATACATCAAGCCTAAAGACCGAGACACCATGCGTCTCCCAATCTTCGGTTGGGGCTGGATGCCATCGCTGCCCCTTATTGGAAAGAAGGTGGATACGATTGACCACTGTCGAAAGGAGTTGGCGCGTCTGAACTTGGAGATTGAAATCGATCAACAACACCCAGAGAGGTTCCCACTAATGAACTCTGCCTTTATTCAGTTCAACCATCAAGTCGCCGCGCATATGGCTTGTCAAACCGTGAGTCATCATTTACCAAAACAGATGGCTCCTCGGATTGTGGAGATTTCTCCAGACGATGTCATCTGGGATAACATGTCTATGAAATGGTGGGAACGCTATCTGCGGACTTTTGGAATTGTGACCGTTGTCTGTGCCATGGTCGTAGGATGGGCCTTTCCCGTCGCTTTCACAGGGCTACTCTCACAGCTTACATACTTGGAGGGGGCCTTCTCATGGCTGTCTTGGATTGGCGATCTTCCCGAATGGTTTATCTCCGCCGTGCAGGGTGTCCTTCCGGCGCTTTTCCTGGCTATCCTCATGGCAATCCTCCCCCTGATATTGCGCTTCCTCAGCAAAGCTCAGGGCGTTCATACTGGCATGGCTGTCGAACTCACTGTGCAGTCCTACTATTTCGCCTTTCTTTTCGTCCAGCTGTTCCTTGTTGTCTCCATTGCCTCGAGTTTCTCGACCATCGTCGACAACGTGACTGATGTTACAAACTGGCCGGAGATGCTTGCACAAAATGTCCCCAAGTCGAGCAACTACTTTTTCTCCTATATGGTCCTTCAAGCCATGTCAGTGAGTGCCGGTGCATTAGTGCAGGTTTTCAATCTGATCAGTTGGTTTATTCTTGCCCCAATCCTGGACAAGACTGCGAGGAAGAAGTGGGCGCGCACAACCAACCTGAACCAGATGCAGTGGGGGACCTTCTTTCCAGTTTATACCACCCTTGCATCCATTGGTGAGTGATCTATCCGTGTCGATACTATTTGCCAACATTATCTAACTGAGAATAGGGTTGATCTACAGTATCATCGCGCCTCTGATCCTTGTTTTCAATGTGCTCACATTTGGCCTGTTCTGGTTCGTCTACCGTTACAACACTCTCTATGTGACGAAGTTCAGATTCGATACGGGTGGACTACTCTTTCCGAAGGCCATTAATCAACTATTCACTGGCCTCTACGCAATGGAAATCGCCCTGATCGGTCTCTTTTTCCTCGTACGGGACGTGCAAGGCAATGTTTCATGTAAAGGACAGGCAATTTGCATGATTGTTGTCTTGGTACTTACTGTTGGGTACCAACTCATGTTGAACGAAGCATTTGGGCCCTTGATGAGATATCTTCCAATCACCCTAGAGGATGATGCGGTCGCACGAGACCAAGAGTTTGCCCGAGCTCAGCGAACCCGACTTGGCTTGGCAACGGCTGAGGATGAAGATATTGAACAACAGTTGGCTGCACAAGCGCAGAGAGAGAAGGAGGATGAGCGGAGAGCCCAGGACATTGAAATGAAAGATATAGATGCTCAACGACAGCATCGGAATTACCTTCCAGGACTTCCACTCCCTCCAAAGCTGGGAAAACTGAGACCTAGTATTGGCGGGAAACGACAATCTTGGGCTGACCGCGAAGCAAATCGACGATCAAGATTCTTCGAAAGTGACTCTAACCGATCATTACCGACAATGGACCGCCTGCGAGAACATGTTGTCCAGGATGCAGAGGCTCAGGGTCCTTCTCCCCGAACCGTTGGGCACGCACTATTTGCAGGAATCCATGATCAACTGGAAGATTTGACACCAGATGAGCGTGACCAACTTGTACAGCGGGCGTTCCAGCATGAAGCCATACGCGCCAAGCGACCTGTCATCTGGATCCCTCGTGACGACCTCGGTGTCAGCGACGACGAAGTCTATCGGACGCAACGGTTCAGTAAGCACATCTGGGTCAGTAACGAGTATCAGGCACTGGATGGCAAGTGTCGCACCATCTTTAGTCGCAGTCCGCCAGACTTCTCCGAAGTTGACCTCATCCAACTGTAGATGAGACATTTTTGATCCTACTCTTTCTATGCTCTATCCATCCTGGTGTCTATCCGGCGCATAATCCCTAACGCCACACTCACTCTCTTTTATTTTAGAAAGCAGTCTGCACTTATGACCTAGCATGACCTGAGATTTCATACTTGGCAATACCCCCGGGTGTATATCACACTCTTGACTCGTTTCTTTGCGTGTTTTTCGGCTGTTTTATATTTTTAGCGTACAGAATCTGATATATGTAAATCCTGTTCATTATATTCATCTATAGTCTCCATACATCTAGCGAACTAGGTCAAAAGGAAGAAAAAAAAGAAGGATCACTGGGTATGCACAACCAACACTACCTTAGTCCATATATTTGCAAAGGGGTAGACGGTAGCTGTCGACGACCCAGTACGGTCTGCGGACGCCATTCCATTCGCCGACCAACTTGGGGACCTTGATCTCCTCCCATTCGACGTCGAAACCGGCCTCGAAGATCTCCATCTCAGCAACCTTCTGGTAGACGTCGTAGCTGATCTGTCTGTCGGCTCCCATTCCGTTGAAGAACCCCCACTTGCCCTCCTGCTCGAGGAGGCCGATGACCTCCTCGCTGAAGAACTGGCGGAAATCCGCATACGACTCGGCAAAGGTGTCGTAGTATATGGCGTCGAAGGTGTGGCCCTCGACGACCAGAGCGGGCAGGATATCCTGCCACTTACCCTCGTGGATGGTAACGCCGGGCTTCTCGTGCCAGCCGCGCCGCTTCATCTCCGCGACCACCTCCGGGTGGGCCTCGACAATATGGTGCGCGGCGGGGGCCTGCTCCTGGAAAAACCCATCCACGATCCCCATACCGTGGCCGATATTCAGGACGCGCAGGCCGGGAGTCGGAAGAAGCTTCTTGGCGGATTTCGCCATGATCTCGGTCTCCCAGGCCATCATGACGCCGTTTTGGTCTTGGTCGAGAAGCCGGTCGTTCTGGAAGGTCAGGTTGGATTCTAAGTACCGATTATTCGTGACGTCTGGGCCTTCGACAAGCTCGGGAGCTTCATCTCCTTCCTCTTGTGCTGCGGTCTCGTCCTCTTCATTCTCCTCCTCACCCTCTTCTTCTTCTTCATCATCAGAGAGAGCCTCGTACTCGTCTAACCGGTTCAGTAGCATCTCAGCCCTCACACCGGCATCCACAAAAATCTCATATAGTTCTATCACTCCTATCCGTCTGGCCAGACAGCCGGGAGTCTCATTATTGTTGTCTAGGTCATTCCAAATAGCCCCCTCCAGAAGGAGGAACCTGACCGTCTCCACACCCGACTGGACGAGCTGTGCGTGCTCACTGCCCTGGCCACCATTGACCTCTGCGCCATTCGGAGCGGAGTCGTCCTTCTCTTCTTCATCTGGTTCGCAGGCTGCAACCGCCGCGTGCAACGGGGTATATCCTGTCTCCGGGTCCTTCACGTTGATGGGGTCGGCCACTTTCTCATTCGACCGGATCAGTGGACGGAGTTTGGCAATGTCGTGCTGGGACGCGGCAAGGAGGATTTCTTGGACGTCAAGGTCGACGTCGATTTCGATACTGGGCTCTGCCATTTTCTGGTAAAATTGAAACGCTCGGTCAGTTAAGATCCTCCATAGTATTCATTGGGAGCTAGGATTGTGAAGGTTCTGCCCCTCCCACCGAGCGATTTGGGCGCATGGGTCTTGAAGCCCTACCTTTTGTTTTGACCGATGGCCCAGACTCACACGGAAATGTACCTTCAAGAGTAGGATAAGTACTGCTGAGACTGGATTCACGGGATTGTAAAGGATCTGTGGAAGTGAAAAATTTCGCGATACCCAAACCCCCCCCCCCCCCCCCCGGAAGCAGTGGAGCCCCGCCTGTCGTTATCGATTATCAAAGGTTTGGAGATGCGATTCAAGGAGCACTTTCATTGACAATTAGACTGGCATAGCATTGAATTCTTTCGTATTTCAAGGCAGCACTCGATATTTTGGGTTGCTACGTTGTTCTTCCACTTTTTAAGACCGAGAAGAGTTGAGAGGGAAGAGAGAATTAATCAAGTTCTGGCGCTCCTGAAGTAACTATTTATACATGTATCCATAGTTCACACAACCTTTTGAGAGCGACGTGATCACATCGATGAAGAGAAATTTCGCCGGTTGGAAAACCCATTACAACAACAAAGCTCAAGTACCTTCGGCTGAACAGAGACAGGCAGAGATCCGATTGATTTAGTCGTCAGAATGCGCGTTGACGTTCAAGCCCAGGCCCTGGGTATCCAGGTACAACTTGTTCCTGCCGCCAGACTCCTGGAGAATAGTGGCAATCTGTCTGGCGTTCTCGATCTTTCGCAGCTCAACGTAACTCTTGCTCTTTTTGATCGCCTCGCCAATCAGTTCGGCGGAGCGGGCCTCACCCTGGGCGCGGACAATCGTGGCCTGCTTCTCTTGGCGAGCCTTGTCAACGAGGAAAGCAGCTTGCTGAGCCTCCTGCTGGGCGACCTGCTTGGCTTCGACAGCGGCAGTGAATTCGGGGGAGAAGGTCAGGTGCTAGAAGATAAACGAAAATGATTAGTGATGATGTCATGCCAGGAGATTCGGATCAAAGAAGAAGAGAAAAAAAACTCATACCGTCAGAGACACATCATCGAGAGTGATATTGAAACGAGCGGCACGGCGCGCCAAGTTATCCCGGACCAGCCTGGCGACGTTCTCACGCTGCGTGATGAGCTGACTGGCGTTGAACTGTGCGACGACGCTCTTCAGGACCTCGTTCACGATCGATGGAAGAACACGCTCATCGAAGTCCGAGCCGAGAGTGCGGTAGATCTGGGGGAGAGCATCGACTCGAGGTCTCGAAAGCACACGGCAAGTGATGTTGACCATCTGAAGGTCCTTGGTGCCGGTAAGCGAAGGAATGTTCCGGGGCTTCGCGCGGACATCGTAAATGATAGGAGTCTCCAGCCAGGGGAGCATAAAATGCGTTCCTAACAAAGAAGAATTAGAAATAAGTCAAAATCCGGTAGAACAAGGCGCCATTTGGCCTTCTTGCGTCAGCCTTGTAACTCCAACCTACCTTCGCTGTAGATCTCCTTCTTCACACCACTTAATCTGGAATACTTGATCGCGCGGTGACCACCGTCAACTGCAAGAATCGTCATTAGCCGGGAGCTGCATCCAGACAGATGGATCTCATTAGAAATCATCCTCTTACCGTTGAAAAGCGATTCGGAAATCGCCCATCCTCCCAGACCGAGCAGCAGGAAAGCTCCTCCCACGCCCAGACTGCCCCGGCCACCGGGGGGAAAACCCCCAAAACCGCCTCGAGCGCCCCGGTTTCTCAGGATGACCTGCAGTCTCTCCCAGTGATCTCCCTGGTTTCGCGACATGGTGCTGTGGTGCGTATCAGTTGTGTTGCGTCAGCGAAAGGGCTGGAATTGCTCGGAGGAGGTCAAAACTGTCTCCGGGCCGCCCTAGTGCCGAATCGGGACAGAAACACCGCCGCAACGGAAGAGCTTCACCTCATGGGCACGAGAGCAACAAAGTCGTCTGTTCTTGCTTCAATTATAACAGCTGAATACTAGAGGTACTCGGCACTTTTCTTGTGACCGGAGCTTGCTTTTTACTCTCGCGCGACAGCTGTTTCGTTTGATTCTGGCAGGCTACTGTTCCTGGCAAGATGGCGCCTTCAGATCGGCAGGGAAAGAGCGTTTTCCTGGGGAATATTCCGTACAGTATGGCTGAAAGACTTTTTCTTTTCTTCTTCTTTACTCTTTCTGAGCTGGGCTACAGGCTAACACCATCGAGACCTTACTGAGGAGCAGGTCAAGGACATTCTCAGTTCTGCCGGTACGGTCACGAAATTCCGCCTGATGATCAACCCCGAGACAGGAAAACCGAAAGGATATGGGTTTGCCGATTTTGCCGATGCAGACGCTGCTGCCTCCGCCGTGCGCAATCTGAACGACTACGAGATCATGGGGCGGAAAATCCGCGTGGATTGGCCTCACAACAACGAGAAGGACTCGGTGCCGCTGGACTACTCGCAGCAACCGCAGGTGGCCATGACCGGCCAGGATAGTGGGATACCAACCCAGCAGTCGAGCTCTTCTCTGCCCCCCCTGCCGCCTGGGGTTGAACTGCCACCACACCTCGACTGTCCGAACGCCATCTCGCAGACGCTCTCGAGCCTGCCCCCGAACCAGCTGCTGGATGTGCTGGCGCAGATGAAACAGTTGGCCGTGGCAGACCCTGCGCGGGCGACGGAGCTGCTGCGCCAGGCCCCGCAGCTCGCATATGCCATCTTCCAGGCCCTGCTCCTCATGAATCTCGTCGACTATAGCACTCTTGGATCGGTGGTGGAGCAAGCGTCGCAGCCAGCGCCCCCCCCGGCGGCCCAGGCATACCAGCCGTACCAAGGAGGAGCACCCGCTCAAATATCGACCCCGCCGGTGGCGAGCACGCCATTTGCGCCCCCTCCTGCCGTCCAAGCGCCGCCGCCTCAGCAAGTACCTGGCCAAGAGGAACTGCTGCAGCAGGTCCTCAGCATGCCTCAAGCAGCCATCGATGCCCTGCCTCCAGTAGAACGCGGCCAGATCATGCTTCTCAGACAGCAGCTTATGCAGGGAGGCATGAGGTAGTAAAAGTTGCAGGGAAAAAAAGGCCGCTTTTTGATAATTTCATTCCCATGGGTTTGTGGTGGTGCAGATGTTTCAATCTCAGGGTGGTATGGCGCACGAGGAACTTTACATAGCTACTACTTATTGTGTTTCGAGGGCCGCTCATTTCATGTACTTACGGAGCAGTCTTCATGCAGTTTAATGAACTTGACTTGATACTTTTGGTCCTTATTGCAACAGAAGACGATCACCAATATAGTTATATGAACACGCAATGTTATACTGGACTCGGCTCCCAATTCTTCTATCTGAAGTGACTCCCATACATACTGTTAGCTGAAACCGTCAAATAGTCATTTAGCACTGTAGCAGGTCAACTCTTCGTCCTCGGTGCGAGATAGCACCAGCCAAACTGCTCGCTGGTGAAAGAGCAGTCGAGTATAGAGAATATATAATGTACTTTTTCCCCTTTTTCTAGAGCATTCAACTCAATGAAAAGACTCATGATCTAAGGGCTTTATTATGAAAGAAATTTCTGTGTAGTGAGAGCAGTGAGATGGTGATGCCTCCTATCAAAACATCTTAGTTCTGTCGATGTCCTAGGACAGCACACCCATTTAGGAACCAAAACAAATTCTTTTCATCTTAGAAAAGAAAATTTTTATTTTATTTCTGGTGGAAGATAATTTTCACCTCCTCCTTCTTTCCTCTCTCTTATTCCACGTGACTGTACTGTACCCTATCTTCATGACTCCTCTCTCTTGACATTGGCAATAGCTCTAACCCCATAAACACGTGTTTTACACGTCTCCCATTGTCTCAAGACAAAATGCCGTCTCGAAAGAGGAAGAACCAGCCCTCGGCGTCGCCTCTACCAGCAGCAAAACGTCGTGGTACAGGACGCCTATCCCCTCAGTCCGATGAGAAAGCCGACGAGGGCACGTCAAGTGCTTCTCCCATTCCCACCTTTCAAGGTAAGCTCGGAAGAAAGCTTTACTTCTTCTCGTTCTCACTCGTCTAGTTACCCCATGGACAGATCGAAACATCCCAGAGATTGTTCGGTCGTTTCCCCCTTCCACAAAGAGACAGGCAAAGACTCAACTGGCGTACCACTTGCCACCCATACATAAGCTGGAAGACATCTTCAAGAGTATCACCCGCCAGGCAGTGGATCTGGGGTTCGGAAAAGTCTTGCATCATCTGGAGTCAAGACGTCTGCGTGTTGTGACTGTGTGCTCTGGCACAGAAAGTCCATTACTTGCTCTAGAGATGGTCCGAGATCGTAAGTGTCCGATGATCAGGTTGAAAAGAGCGTTGAAGATCTGTACTCACCTATCTCCAACTCGGAAAATAGATCTCAAGGCTTCTTTTGGACTCTCTTTTGAGTTTCACCATCTCTTCAGCGCCGAAATCGAACCATTCAAACAAGCGTACATCGAAAGAAATTTCCATCCCAAGTATATCTTTCGCGATGTGACGGATCTGAATAACAGAGTAGCGTAAGCTCATCCTTGATTTATCCTCGAGACTTGGCGGCGATAGAGATACTCATTTGTCTGCAGGTATACCGCATATGGCTCTCTTGCGAAGATCCCTAAGCAGCCTGATATCTTGATCGCTGGATTTTCTTGCGTTGACTTTTCCAATCTGAATAATAAGAGGAAGAAAGAGCTTGATGAGAGCGGGCAGTCCGGAAACACCTTTCTGGGGGTGTACCGCTATGTGCAGACCTACCGGCCTCCACTGGTCGTCTTGGAGAACGTCAAAGGCGCACCGTGGGCAAGTATCGCCGAGCACTTTGGCCGAATCGACTATCTGGCTATCCACGCGGACGTTGACACGAAGGCCTTCTACCTGCCCCAGACCCGCGAGAGAGGATACATGTTCTGTGTGGACACAAAGCGCCTGAAGGAACATGGAATCCCAGAGTCCGAGATGACAGGATGGTCCAAGATCCTCGAGTCTTTCAAAAGGCCCGCCAGCTCGCCCGTGGGCATGTTCATTCTCGATAACGATGACCAGAGACTTGAGCAGATCGAAAACGAAATGGCCGGCCGCGCTCTGTTCTCCACCCGGAAGGCTGCAAATTGGACCAAATACCAACTTCGTCATCAGAGTTATCGTGCGCAGGAGGCGCTTGGCTACAGACGTCCCATGAGCCGGTGGCAGGACAATGGCACCTGTCTGTTGCCCGACTTTGCTTGGAAATCATGGGCCCAGACCATGCCGGAACGCGTGTGGGATACCTTGGATGTGAACTTTTTACGCAAGCTCCAATCCGGATATGATATGAACTTCAAAGAGTAAGTTTTCCGTTATGGGCCTTGTAGAGAACATTGACTGACAGAATATTTCCAACAGACGTCACATTGAACTGTCACAGGGCCTGGATCGGGAAATGGACACCCGGGCCTCTGGTATTGTAGGTTGTATTACCCCTACGGGAATCCCCTACATAACCACAAGAGGGGGACCGCTCTGCGGACTTGAAGCGCTCTCCCTGCAGGGCCTTCCGCTCGACAGATTGCTTCTTTCAAAGGAAAGCCAGCGCGAACTACAAGATCTAGCTGGGAACGCGATGAGCTCGACTGTTGTCGGGTCCGCAACGCTGGCAGCTCTCATCATTGGACATAGGATCTTGGAAAAAGGAAAGCCGCAGTTGGGAATGAAGAATAGTCGCGCCTCGAAGCAGTTGGCGCTTCTGCAGAACCATTTCGAGATGACTGATTTCCCCCTGCAACCTGACAAGGTGGACCACTTTGGCCTCGAGACACTCCAAGCAGAGGCCGCCAAAAGCGCAAGGCGCTGCACCTGCGAGCGCCAGTCGACCATTCGCCATGGAGCCATCGTCCAGTGCAGACTATGTGGCCACACTGCCTGCGTGAGCTGCTGCGGTAACCCAACCCACTCGTTTGAACGTCTGCCCTTATTACCGCGGAGTGAGCCGTTGACTTTTGTCAAGAGCTTGAAAGAGATGCTGCCTATGCGTCTCGTGCTGTTGGATATCTTTCCCAGTGATTTTGCGCTGTTTCAGAGGTATACAACTTCTCACATCAGTTCTGGCAGTTGGACCAAATTCTTGGAGGCCATTTCTAGAGCAGTCGGTGACGAGCTCCGGTTTTCACACGTCAAAAGAAGCGAGTCTTGGATAGCAGTATACAAAGGAAGGTTCTCTGTTCTCCAGTTTGTGATCAGCACCGAACGAGCAGAATGGCTCTTTTTCGCAACGCCTTCCGAATCCGAACCCGCCGCCTCTCTGATGCGTGAGATATTGTCCAAACCTATCGCAAGAATGTCGCCCACAGGCTCATTACTCCACGGTCACTGGGAAATATGTGGTCCGATCAGCTTCAAAACAGGCGTGGCGATAACCGGGTGTGGGACTCAAGTGGCCTCGGTCGAATCCAAATGTGGTCTTCAGAAAGAACACCATGCAGAATCCAAGGTTTGGAGTCATCTGAGTATTGAAGGTGTCGACCAGCAGCTGGACGAGCTTGAGGTCGATATCCGAGGCACGTATGAGCTGCTCCCGGACTGTGGTACAGCCCAGTCCTGTTTGCATAAGAGAGTGGCGGCCATTGAAGAAACAAAGACAGCAGCAGCAGCAGCAGCAGCAGCAACATCCTCATCGCCATCACCTGATATTTATTTCTTTTTGGACCCAACCAAGCTTGGTGAACCTGGAAATGATTCCTTTGTGTTTTCCCTTGACCACGAACGCATTTCTGGATACGAATCTAGACCAGTCATTGCCGAACTGTCTCACGAATGGCGCTCTTCAAGCTTGACGGATGGTCAGACACGAAAGATCAATGTGTATTATCGCAAATGGGTCAAGTGTCCGCAGGCTGTCCTGAAACCAGACGACCTCTGCTCTCAACTACGTTGCTGTAGTCTCAAACCACAAAAACCAATCATCGTCGGCGATATGCCTTGCCGTGACTCTAACATCACACTCCTCTCATTTTCTGCTCCTGCTGCGATGTTTCAGCACTTATGGGAAGAAGGGAATTGGCAAGTCACTAATCTTTTGGACTCTTTGACCTTGCTGCGCGATCTTTCTTGGTTGGTACAGAAGGCGGCAGCATTGCCTGGATTCCAAGATTGGCAACAAGTCACTCTCTCGACTGAGATTGGAAGTTCTGATACCTGCACGATATGTGTACCTCAAACGCCCCGAATCTGGTGGGTGAGAGACAAGAAGAACCGTCTGAAGGCACATGAAGATCCTCGTGATGCGGCCGTTTATGAGCGACAGATGAAATCAAGACCTCCTGCCTTCTTGGTATTCCGTCGTGTTGGAGAAGATGGAATTGGAATGTTGAACATGACACTCAATGTGCAGACACTGCTGCATCAGGCTTACGGCCATCTGGTCAAACCGACTGACCATAGCAGCGCTTGTTTTTTCTGGCGGCTCGTTACCAATGCTCCAGACCTGAGAAATTTCGTTTTCCCTCCATTGGAACTTTCCAACAATCAGAAGAATGGCACATCGAACCAGCCTCAAGGCTTCAAGAAACATCGGTTGCGCCCAGAACAGCTGCGTTCATTGGAGTGGATGATCAAGCAAGAAATAGAGGACATCGCGCCGTTTCAAGAGGAAGAGACAGAAGAAGCGCTTTTCCCTCTCATGCTGTGGCGTGCTGAAGCAAAAGTCATTACACAGAAAATTGTTCGCGGAGGCGTACTTGCCGACGACGTTGGATACGGAAAGACGGCTTTGATCCTAGCATTGATTGACTCCCAAGACAAGAAGAATGGGATAATATCTTCACAGCGGCCAATGGACGACGGCCTTATTCCGACAAAAGCCACTCTAATTGTGGTTCCTCCGACGATTATCGAGCAATGGAACTCGGAAATCATAAAGTTCTTGGGTACCAAATACAAGGTTCTGGTTCTGAAAACCGTGCACAAGGTTGGCCAGACTCGAATTCATGATATCCTTGAGGCAGATATTATCTTGGCCAGCTGGCAGTTGTTCACCAGCAGTACCTATTATGAGAAGATGGAGCTGTTCACCGGAGTGCCGAATGCCCCGAGGAAGGAAGGCCGCAACTTCGACCATTGGTTTAATGATTCTCTCAGATCCCTGAGAACCCGAGTCAGGACACTGGTCAGCGGCGGCCCCGATACCCTGATCCAGTCCATCAACCTGAAAGCCCAACCGGCTGAAGAGGGTCAAACATATGATGACCAGTATCGGAAGGACAGGGAAGAGGAAGCATCAGCTGAAGCGATGGACATTGATGAAAATTCAGACTCTGACTCTAGCGACGAAGATGACGACCAGAGGATCAGGGCCAGTGTCGATCGGTATCTCTTGATTCGTCGAGCTGGGACAGCCTCGCGAGTAAAAGATAATGCTGGCCCCAGGGGTGGCATCGGGTTCACCAATGAGAAGAAATCTGAAGACTATAACGAAACACAGTCTGAGAAGAGATTGATCGAGCTGTTTTCTAGCCAGTTCGGTATCGAGGATGGGAGCGGCCTCCCTTGGAGTGCCGTCAAGACGCCGCTCTTCCATATGTTCTCCTACAGCCGTGTGGTTCTCGATGAATTCACCTATGTCGATTCACAGCAGCTCCTCCCAATCTGGTCACTCGAGGCACGGTGTAGATGGGTTCTATCTGGCACGCCACCATTGAACAACTTTGCTGATGTGAAGACCATCGCGCCCTTCCTGGGTGTTCATTTGGGAATCGATAACGACGAAGCTGGTTGTGCGCAGAACAGCCGGACCAGAAGCCTTCATAACGACCGTTCTGGTAAGTAACACTTTGGTTTGTATCTTGATCTTCTGTTCAGCAGGCTCATTGTTTCGATAGATGCGGAGCGATTCCAGTCCTTCCACATCCCTCGAAGCGAGGCATGGCACCGCCATCGACATGAAGTCGCGCAAACCTTCCTCAACCGCTTTGCTCGCAAGGTATGTATGGTTCTTAGTCCAGTGCTTGTAGCAGATAGACTAAAAGGGCCATAGAATGTGGCCGATATTGACGAAATTCCTTGCATCGAGCACTTCGCCCTAGTGCCAACCTCATCGGCGGAGAAGGCCGTCTACCTCGACTTGTATCAGGCGTTAATGGCAAGAAACCTTCAGATCCGACGGGGACACATTGGAATCTTCAGCAACAGCCAATCCAAGCGGCTGGACAGAATCATCTGCAACAGCGAAAGTGCAGAGGAAGTACTGTTGAAACGTTGCTCGTCCTTTGCGTACCAAGAAGGCAAGGATGCCGGTAAACTGGAAGGGTGCAGCTGCGAGTCTATCATCTTTGCACGGACGGCACACCTTGAAGAAATCAAGGAAGACCTGAAAGAAAAGCTCAAGGCTGCAGCATGGCTGTACCGGGAATGCGGGCAGACACACGCACATTTCGATAAATTGTGGCGGAGCGTAAGCAAAAATGACTTTGAAGACGAAGAGGCCACAGCAGAGATCTCCCCACTGTTTGATGACGCGGTTGAGAACACACTCGCAGATGACTGGATGATGTTTCTCCGGGAGCTGGATGAGGAAGGGGAGAAAGTGATGAAGGCCAAGCCGACGAAAAAGGCGACAAGGGGAGGTGAAGACGACAAAGAGGAAGAGGAACCTCAGGTGAGTCTGCCAGTGAGGCCCAAGGACGCGGACGGGCTTTCTCGCATGCTTCGCGAAATGACCACGAACCTTCGCACCCTCGTCGTCGAATGGATCCAGGGAACCCGAACGCTACGCCTCCTCTCCGGAATCCTCAGCCTTCAGACCAGTGTGGTCCTTCCTTACTGCGCCAGCTGCGGAGCACAGCCAATGTCTTTCGAAGAATTGAACATTCTCGGCTCCTGTGGCCACATCCTGTGTGCAGTCTGCACAGAACAGACGACTCAAAACGAAGAGTGTCAGTATCCCGGCTGCCGCGGCTCGGGACGGTACTTCAACGTCTTCAGGGCATCGACGCTGGGCCGGCAAGATACGGATCGAACCCACGTTTATGGCGGCAGCAAGCTGGACGCGCTGGTCGAGCTTCTCCGCGATATGCAGCGGATTCCATCCGACGAACGAGCCATTGTTTTCGTCCAGTTTCCGGCAATCCTGAGTATGGTTTCGACGGCCCTCGAGCTGGCGGGGATCAAGTACACGGCGATCTCGTCGACAGGGTCTAAGAGTAAAGATCCAGCGAAACAGCTGAAAGAATTTCAGACGACAAGCAAAGTGTTGGTTTTGAACGTGGGGACCGAGTCGTCTGCGGGCCTGTAAGTATATCATGCCCTGGAAGGAATGGAATTCTGGAAAGACACAGGAATAAAGAACAGACTGACATCGTGCTAGAAATCTCCAGATCGCCAACCATGTAATCTTCTTTTCCCCCTTGCTCGTCAAAACAGCGTACGACTACGAGTCCGTGATGACCCAGGCCATCGGCCGCGTCCGTCGCTATGGCCAGACTCGTACAGTCCACGTCTGGCACCTGCTGGCGAGCATGACGATCGACGTGAACATCTTGCAGGACCGGCGGGGAAAGCTCCTGGTCAAGCTCGACGGCCAGGTGTGCTTGGTGGATGAAGAGGAGGCGCGAGAACGCAGCTGCGAGACCTTTGCAAGTCCAGAGCTCGTTCTGGATAACTCCCTCTGATGAGAGCATGAAAAGGAGAATGACAAAAGGGAAGCATTAGGGAAAAAAAAGGGAGGGGGAGCAAAAGCAAAAGATGATAAGAGGTCTTTCTGTTAGACTTTTAATATTTTCAACTTTTTTTGTTCTTTTCTGTTTGTATGTGATGAGAGTGAGAGAGGGAAGAGAGGAGAGGAGAGAAAAAGAAAGCAGCTGCTGTTAACAGCCATGCGTCATATTCTGCCACCGCTTCTCATGTTTTGATCTTTGGCATGATTTGATTTTTCTATCTTTCACCTATTGCTTGCTCTTTGACTGTATGGATCAATAGACTTGTACCAGATTGCCTTTCTCCAGGCGGCCTTGAGGTATCTTGGTCAAGTACATGATTGTATGTCTTGTAGGTGGCTGGAAACAGACATGAGATGGTAGGTAAAAAAGGGCAGTGAGCTAATAAATCAATTGGTGTGGGCTTAAGCCCATTTGTTTCCTGGCAAAAGAAACCACTGAGGAACGATGTACTGTACATAATACCTGGCATTGATGGCCTGAGACCGGGTGTTGTCCGACCACCATTCAAGATCGAATCTAACCTCAGACCGCTTTCTCCGTCTTTGTCCTTTGAAAAAAAAAATTTGAAAAAAAATACTTCATTATTATCCTCCCCTGAGGGCATGTCTTGTCGACTTTTATGCGTCCAAGGCACCATCCTTGCGCATCATGGTCTCGGGATCCCAGACGGGGTTTTGCAGGTTTGTCAGGCCGGCACTGTTCTCGCAGCTCTCTCTGCCACTCAGGGGACCCGGAGCGGGTACCTTGGCGCCGGTGGCCAGGGCGGCGTCCTTGAGGGCCGTGAGCAGCGACTTGGTGGATTCAGGGGTCAGGTCCTCGTAGTAGTCGTCGTTGATCTGGACCATGGGGGCGTTGACACAGGCACCCAGACACTCGACCTCGATAAAGGTGAACAGGCCATCCTCGGTGGAGTGACCGGGGGTGATGCCCAGGTGTTCCGTGATGGCTTTGACGATCTTGTCGCTACCGCAGCCTCCAAGCTGGCAGGGTGTCTAAAAATGATAGTGATAAGCCTGTCGTTCATAGCCTCAAATACACAGATGACTTACCGTCGTGCAAACCTGAACAAAGTACTTGCCCACAGGCTCACGGTTGTACATGGTGTAGAAAGTGGCGACCTCGTAAACACGCATGGGCGGCATCTCGAGAATGCGCGCGACCTCGTTCATGACGCTGATGCTGGTGAAGCCGTGTTGACGCTGGCCCAGGTCCAACAGGGGCATGACGGCGCCCTTCTTGTACTGGGGTGGGTAACGCTTGAGGATCTCATCGATGAGCTTGAGGCTCTCCTCGTTGAACTTGAAGGGGATGGACGGGTTGTTCACAGGCGAGTTGCGGTGCTAGAAAGGAGAAACACACTCGTCAACATCAATACCAATTGAGCCAGCCCTTGCCTGCTTACTCTCCAGGGCTTTCGACCAGCAAAACGTGGGCAGTGCCCAACTTACCACCATGAGCGAGTCGCTGCGACGTTGGGGACCAGCCGAGAACTGTCTGCATTGGCGCCGGGCAAGCTGGTGAATGAACTGGCGGCCGACCCGCGGGACTGAAGGGATCAACTTGGAAGCCATTGCGCCGGGAGATCTGGGGCAGCGTCGTTGAGTAAAGGCGCAGGTTGATGCTCGACGTTGGACTTGGCCGAGTCGACGGGAGTTTTGCGGATGAGCGGCAGCCAATCAGAGCGGCACAATTATCAAGACAATTGATTACGTGTAATTACATATTCCCTTATGGTGATTGCTCAATACGCTGTATTACGAATACAACAGACAGTAAGTTCCGCTCTTTCTTTCACTCAATAGAGAATCAATTGTTCTCTTCACCTGCTTATTTCCTACACATCCTCCAGTCTATACACTTCATACGCCACCTCTTCGTACGGGTGAGCCTCCTTCAGTGCCTCAACAGCAGCGAGCATCACCCCCCTCCCTACACAAAGCACCTCGACCTTCATCTCCTCGACGTGTTCCAGCACTCCCACCGCTCCGATGGCCGGGTTCGCCTCTCCTGTTGGCAAGAACTGACCCCTCCCGGGGGTCTGGAAACATGTCTTGCTGTATTTGCCGCCAGGGAAGGTTCCTGCGCCCGTCGCGAAGATTGCTTCTTTGCATTTCTCTAGGTCTGGGTGCGGGACGAAGAAGATCAGCTTGTACCGGTCTGACAGGGACATGGCGGGGGTAGTCAACGTTCGAATCGTTGTTGATGGGTTTGGGGTTTGGATATACTGGCGATATGCCCTGGCGATAGGTCTTGAATAGGTGAGTCTTCCTGCGTAGGTGCGGAGTAAGCTGGAGGCATTCATCGTTGGAGAGAGCAAGTACGTCAAACAGTGATAGTGATATCTTCAGCCTTGGCATGATTATTAGTCATAAAGGGATTTGTACAGTCCTGCAGGGATTAAAATAAGTATTGGGTATTGACTCTATGACTTTAAACGCTGAGACACGGCGAATATACCAAACACAACACTGGGTATCTCCAAATCTATCCATCTATCATCGTAACCACACAATATATATAACACGACATCGTAGACAATCGACAGGGATCAAGACTAATTGGCGAGAGTACCGTGCTGGCGAATATGCTCGTCGATCCGCTGAAGGAGCTCCGTCTTGCGCGCCTCCTCGATCCAACTGCCCCGGACGCTGTTCTCGGCGATGAGCCTCCACTCGGCGACCGACAGGTTGAAAGCCTCCTGCACAGCGCAGTAGTTGTCGAGAATATAGCCGCCAAAGTACGCCGGGTCATCCGAGTTGAGTGAGAAGGGCACGCCGGCGTCGAGAAACGTGCGGATGGGCAGCTCCGACACGGCGGTGACGCAGCGCAGCTGGACATTCGAGATCGGACACACGGTGAGCATGACGCCCTCGCGCGCAACGCGGGCCATCAGCTCGACATCCTCCGCCAGCCGGATCCCGTGGTCGATGCGCTGCGCCCCCATCTCCAGCGCGGTATGGATGTAGCTCGGGTCCCCCTCCTCGCCTGCGTGCGCGGTGATCTGGATACCACGCTCCTTGGCCGCGCCAAACAGCGGCCGGAACAGATCCTTCGGCGGGCCAACCTCCGTCGACGACGATCCCAGCCCGTGAACCACTCGATCCTCAAAGTGGCCGTGCGCCAGGGCGGCCTCGTACACCTCCGCAGCCGAGTCGAGCGGCAGATGTCGCACAAAACACAGGATCAGACGTGTTGTGAGGCCCAGCTCGGTCTCGGCGCGCCGGCAGCCCGCCACGAAACCCTCGACCACCGTTGCGTAGGGGATCCCCCGTCCGATATGCACCTGCGGGTCGAAGAAGACCTCGGCGTGGTGCACGCCGTCGGCGTGTGCCTTGACGAAATACGCCCACGCAAGCTCCGCAAAGTCGTCGGCCGTCAGCAGCACCGCCATCCCTTCAAAGTAGAAGCTCAGGAAGTCGTCCAGCGAGGTGAACCGCCGGTACCGCTCCAGCAACGTCGACGCAGACGCATATGCCGGGTTGACCCCCGGGTCGGGCAGCTGCACGCCGTTCTTCGCGGCCAGCTCGAAGATCAGCTCGGGGGTCAGACAGCCCTCGAGATGGACGTGGTGCTCGCATTTGGGCAGTCCGTGGAGGAAGTGGTGCAGGGGGTCTTTGCACATTTTGATTTCTTCAGCGCCTTGTATTTAGTGTATATCCTGGACAACACTGGGAGAGTAGAGTAAGTTCTCACTTGGAAATAATTATTTAGATGAGAGATTAAAGTTCTGTTCCTGACTTTATAGCAACTCTTCAACTGTTGGTAATGGAAATGACAATCCTGGACTTTTTATGGAACCGGTTCAACCAGACAAGCTTATCGTTCTTTGTGTGGATCTCGGCGGTCTCCGATGGGTTTTATATGAGAGAGAAAGAAGATTAAGATCAAGAAGGTTTAGTAAACTAGGAGGGTATATATTATTTAGAGTCAATTAATAGATGTTGTGGTATAATGGTGTTGGTAGTGTGTAGTGTGATGTGAGGACTAATAATATACCAAGATATATTTAATTATCTAGCGCGACTCTATAACGCCTTGATTGCTGTGCCAGCAGCCTTTCGCAGCCGATTGATCACCGCGGCAGCCAACTCGCCGTCCTGCGCAGACACGCCCTCGACGTAGATGACATCGACGTCCTCGGCGTCCATGCCGCGAAGAGCAGAGAACAGATTGCGCGCGATGGTGTCCATCTCCGTGCCCAACGGACAGTCGTATATCACTTTCGTGGTGTTGGTTGGGTGGCACAACTCGTGCACAGAGAGTGCGAAACGGACCATACCATCGACGGCCGCGGAAGTGACGGGCGTGAGAGGCTGCGGCCCATCAGATGTGTTCTGCAGTCCCAGTCCCTGCGGCCAATGGCTCGTCCGGATGATTCCAATCTTATGCTCTCCCACGGCGGTATCCTGTAGGTCTCGTCGAATACGGCGCGCGACGGCACTGGGTGCCGAGTCCGGCTCGAACAGCACGACCCGCGCCTTGGGCGAGTAGTGTCGGTATTTCATCCCGGGCGCGCGGGGGACCTCCTTGACGTCGAGCGAGCCATCGCGGTACCCGGCCTGAACATTCTCCCACCCGGGGCAGAGCCGGATCTCCTCGATGCCGATGCCACCAGGCCGCAGGACGGCGGGAGGGTCAGACAGCCCGTCGACGACGGTGCTCTCCACGCCGACACCACACGGCCCCCCATCGAGAATGAGCTCGATACGCCCCTTTAGATCGTGGAGGACGTGTTGCGCCGTCGTCGGCGACGGCTTCGTCGATGCATTGGCCGAGGGGGCCGCCAGCGGCCGGTCCGCCGCGTGGATCAGCAGCCGCGCGAGCGGCGACGCCGGCATCCGCACCCCAAACGTCGTCAGGCTGGACGTCACCTCCGGCGCCAGCATCGACCCCGTCGGGTTCGGCAGGAGGATCGTCAGCGGACCAGGCCAGAACCGCGCAATCAGAGGCTCGTAGATCGCAGGGATCGCGTTTCGGGAGAGCCTGGTTCGACACGAACCCGAGTCGCCATTATTACCCACCAGATCTCGCTGGTGTGGTGTTCCCGGGTTCAGCAACCGATCCAGCATATCCAGCGAGTCCACATGCACGATCAACGGGTTATCCGACGGCCGCTGCTTCGCCCGGTAGATCCCCTGCACGGCCGCGCTGCGTGTGGCATCCGCCCCGAGTCCATACACCGTCTCCGTCGGGAACGCAACGGGGATATCGCTCTCGCGGAGCAGCCGTGCTGCCGTTTCAAGGGCCTTCGCCTCGTCTGTCTCCTTCTTGCGTTCACTGGCCCACCACTCGGCCAGAGACTGTGTACCCGGGCCCTCGCTGAGCCGCTGCACGGAGAGAATACGCGTCGAGGGTGTAGGAGACGTCATGGTTGTGGCAGTTCGGACGACGCAGCGCTGGCGGCAGCCAGCAAGGCGTCGAGCAGTAGAAACCAGCAGTCTGTCGACCGGATTGCCCTGACTTGGTCGAGGGGTGGGTTGCTCAGCAGGACTGCGTCTACTACCAAGGCGGATGAGTCACGGCGAAAAGAAAAACGAGGTAGAATGCAGGATCTTCAGTCTGATGCTAGCAAACCTTTCACTAATCGCAGAACAGGAATATCAAGCCCGTGGCTCGCACCAAACAAGGCAATTCGTCGTCACGTCGTGGCTTCTTGAGGGGCACAAAAAGAAAATCTTCAGAAATTCGGATGACGTCGAGACCGGCTGACTAAGCAGGCATCAATAGCATACTATGAGGATGAAACCATTCATCAAGCTCTTGATCAATATAGGAAAACTGTTTATAAATGTGTACTTGGGCTTGTTCAAGCCTCAGTTGTTGACGTTGCACAACCTGTGTGGAAAGCATTGATATGGATGGTTTTTCAACACATCTAGTTAGTTATATATATACTATTGAAATCTAGATAAGACATCATTTCATCACTTCTTCTTCCCCTTGGCAGCCTTGGGATTGCCCTTCCCCTTGCCCTTGCTGTCGCCACCTGCCCCCCCGGCAATCATGATACGCACCTTGCCCACCGGGACGAGGTTGATACATTCGGCCTCCCGCCAGCCCTTGAGGAGCTCGCCTTCACGCGCGCGGAGGGCCTCGGCGGTTGCCCGGTCAAGACCTGCGTCCTCGGCATGCTCTTTCTTCACTTTCCCCGTGGTGGTCTCGGCGACCCAGCGGCCGATGATCTCTTTGACGGCCTTGCCCTTCTTGACGGCCCCCGGCTGAAGCTTGACCCGGTATTTGGACCGGCCCAGTGCAGCCCAGGGTGCGCACACGGGGATGGCGGCGAGGATCTCATCCTCGGGCCGGGGGGTTCCTATCAGAGCAGGCAGCCAAGCCAGATCGGCCGCTTCGGCTGCAGCTGTCTCTTCGTCGTAGTCGTCCGCCGCCGCGCCGTTCTCGAACAGAGCCTGGCGCTTCTTCTCCGCTTCCGCCGCCCGTTCGTGCTGTGCTCGGCGCCGTTGCTTCTGTGCCTCGCGCTCGCGTTCCTGGTTCGCTTTCGTGGCCACTGCTGCTGCTGCTTTCTCGGCCTTTGCGCTCTTGGCGCCGACCAGGCGGAGCGCTAACTCGCGCTCCTCGTCGTCCTGGTCGGCGTACTTAGTCGAGCCCTTCTTGGCTTTACCCTTCTTGCCGCGTGTGGGAAGAGCATTGTGTTTTGGTGTATCTGCCGGGGGAGGAGGGGCAGCTGGACTGGCTTTGGAGGGTAGTTCGGCAGTGGTCTTGGGAGGGGCCGCCTTTGCTGCTGCCGGGGTTTCAGGGACAGCAGACTCGATAGGCTTTCCCTTTCTCATAAGACGTCGTTCCCGCGCTGAGAGATGTCTTTTACCAGTGGGCTGAGATGATGTCACGCTGTCACCGGCTTCTGTTCCATCTCCCATTCCCTCGTCCTCAGCGACAGCCATCTCCGATTGAGGTTCATCATCGTCGGGTGTGTTGTCTTGTCCTGTTTCCTCCTCTTCTTCATCCTTTTCGTCATGCATATCATCCACTTGCGGCACAGGCGCTGTTTCTGCTTGCGCAGTGGAAGCTTCAGATACGCCTTGTAAAGGGTTCTTCTCGACACCAGCATCGTCGTCCGAGTCGGAACCGGCGCTATCTTCCTTCTCTTCAATTGCTTCAGTAGCATCCAGCTCCTCAGTTTCGGCTTCTTCCTCTGGCTTAGAGTCATCTGTAGCCAACTCTCCAAATCGTTGCGCACCGTGGTGATGCGAGGCACTTTCCTGGCTAATCTGGAACATGACAGCGAATCCAAGTACCAGCTGCGACGGGGCGAGGAAGTTCTTTGCACCCTTGATGGTGAATTCACCGACGGGCATGATACCGCCACCCATTGCCGCCGCCTTTGAGACCTGCTCAGCTTTCACCCACCAGGCGGCCATCAGGGCTTTGGAGTCCCAGGCTGTGGACGTCGAAACACAGAAGTTTCCGGCCTGCGAGAGCGTGCTCGGCGGAATCGGTGCGTCTGGGGTGCCCGGCCTATTCTTCACGATCATGGGCGTGGCCCCTTGAATATCTGCGTGAATGAAGACGTCTCCTTTCTTCAAGTATCGACGGTAGACAATCTCGATTTGCATTGCATCTCGACCACTATTGAATCAGCCTGAAATCCAGAAGAATCAAGAAAAGAAGAGAAGAAAAGGGAAGAAGAAGATGATGATTATGATCGTACCCCAGAACTAGGTAGCCTTCTGAAGAAATGAAGAAGAGGAACTTCTCGAACCAGAATGGTTTTCTTGCCGGTCGAAGCAGCTGCTTCTCTTGCTTGAGGGTGCGCTTCAGATCATCCGTGACCTTCTTCTCGTGGCTTTTGAGTGCCTTGGTCGACGACTGGATGGTTCGTTGCTCCTTGACAGCCGCGGTCTTCTTCTGCTCGTAGTACTGTGTCGCGTTGGCCCAGGGAGAGAGACCGAGGTCGATATCCACGTTGAGTAGCGAGGACTCCTTCTCTGCGCCCCGCTTCCGGTCATCAAACTCCTCATCTGACTCCGAGTCGCTACTGTAGGTCTCATCTTCCTCGTCTTGTTCATCGCTAGCTTCGCCGAGGACAAGGGTGACGGTGTTCTCGTACAGTTTCAGGGGCAACTTGATGATCTGGGCGACGGGGTTGCCTCGTCCCTGCTCCATTTCGACCAGGCGCGCAATCTCCACCCAGTCCATCCCCTGGGCAATGAGACTATTGACGGCATCCATCGCCTCCTGGATGCGGAAGACGTTGGCTTCGATGGCGCCCGCCTTGCGGATGTGCAATTCCTGGACCTCCTTCAGCGCGCCGATGCGCTTCTCGTGCTCCTGGCGCACCGAGGCAAGCTTCTTCTTCGCGTGCTGTTCCCGCTCTGTCAGGCGTGACTCGAGCTTCTGCGTCTCCAGAGAGGAAAAGTACTCGTCGACCGTCGCGTTGAAGCGTTCAAACTCAAGGATCGTCGTTCCCGGGCGGCCTTCAAACTGACGCGGCTTGAACGGGTGAAAATCCTCGTATAACAAACTGGGTTTCTTCGGCTGCTCCGCGGCGCCGTCAGTAGCAGTGGCCGTAGTAGTAGTCTCTTCGTCTTCCGGCGGACGTGCGTCTTCCTTGGCGACAATGTATCCAGGCAGAGCATCCCCCTGATCCAGACGGTGGACTACAGCCTCCGCCTCTTTGAGAACATCCAGGACCCGAGCTAGTAGATCCTGGTCTTGCAGGACCTGTTCTAGCGGTGTCGCCGGATCCATCTCCCGGACCGCAAAGGCATGGTCCAAGAGTAAAGGCGGGTATTCCGGAAACCCGTGCGACAAGGCCTTGCGCAGCACATCCGCGTTCTTCTTCTTGGACTTTTTGGGCGCGGCACCTTCCTGGGCGAACAAGACCCGGGCCTTCTCGAGCGTGTCGACGACCCGCGCGGTCGTGATCTCCGGCACGCCGCTGTAATTCTGCTTGTTGGCCACGTTGTACTTCAACCCGACCTTGACCTCTTCCTGCTCCCCATCCGCGGGCACATGCCGGAACAGAACCAGGATATTGTACTCGCGATCCGTGAGGATGATGTTGCCGCCTGCAAAGAACTCCAGGAACAGATGGTACGTGCCCTCGCTGAAGGAAAAATCGATGATCCGGTCGGTCCCAATCTGCGAAACGGAGGTGATGCGCCGAGTCTTCAGGCAGTCACGGAGCTTCGACACAAAGGGCGTCGGTCTCGCCGCCGTCGTGCGAGCGTAGTCGGTGACATGGCATCGGAAACCGGAGTCGATGATAAGCTGTCTGCGGTGATCGGGTTTGGCGAGTTTGAAAAGGAAGATTCTCTGGGGAAACCAAATCAGCACGCATCAAACATGCAATCCAACCCATTTATCTCAGTTGGAAATACCCACCGAAGAAAGATCGTAGATATTCGAAACTCGCAGATTCGACAGTGCGGCGTTGAGCTCACGCGAGATGACCTGGTGGGGGGTTATCAGCAGCCAACCCAGCGAAAAACAATAAAAAAAAAAGCAACCAACATACCTTGACGTCCAACGAAGAGAACCTCTGCTTCATTTTGACAGGTGGACCACGAGCGCGCGTCTGTTAGGCTGACAGGGTGCAGGGAAAGGAAAGACGTGCTGCAGTTCAGTGACGGAGGCTCAGAATTTGGCGCTGACGTGACGTATGCGGGGCAGACTTGGAGATGAGTAGATTCCAAACTACGAATAGAGCTACAGAATGGATTTTGGGCCTATAATCAGTATGAGACTGGTCAATTGGTTATTGACTTGGTGTCTTTGAGGCCAGAGTAGTTGAACGAGATTAGGAGAATACTCTCATGGGTGGTACTCTCTGGGGATTCTCTAGGGGTTCTCAAGGGTTCTCGGCAGAATTTCCTGTAGAATTTCCTGTAGAATTCTGTAGAATTTCCTGTAGAATTCTCGAGGGAAGGGTGTCTGAGAATCTCCTGTAAAGCATAGAAGTGGAAACCGACGTTATAACGAGATGTGTATACCAAATACGCCAGGGCCAGCCAGAGGCATCAGAGAACAGAAAGAAAGAAAACATAGGAAAGAGAAGAAAAGAACATTCGAAAAAAATGCACCATGTGGACTCCCCGAACATGCAACCGCAGTCTACATCTGCCGCAGACCCTCTGCCAGCCGCCGCTTGCCCAGTTCCCACACGTTGTAGAGCCCCTGTTCCGACAGGTCGATGTTCTTGATATTCGGGACATCCGCCGCGGGGGCCCTGCTGACCCGAGAGGCAACCAGGACCGGGTCCGTCTCGAGGATGATGCCGTCGTCGATGATCTCGTCAATGGCCAAGGAGACAAGGTCGTAGTTTTCGACAATGGTGCGTTTATCCGTTGCGCCCCTTCATTATTAGCAAGAAAGAAACCATTCACTTCTTAGTGTAATTGAGAAACTCACTTGAATAAAATCCCCAGAGCATCCCGCAGCGTCAGAACAACGTTATACAGTAGGACCTCATTCTCGTCGGCACCCCCAACCACGTAGAGCATGACGTCGCTCTCGAGCTTGAACACCACCACCCGGTTGTCGTACAGGATCACATCGCTGGTCTGTTTGTTCGTCTTCTCCAGCAGGCCCTTCTCGAACGCCTTCTGCTCCTTCACCGTCGGGTAAGGGTTGGCTCCGGGGTAGTCGGTCGAGTGCGCAGAGACGCCCGCCGGAGGATGCGGCGCCGAGTAGTACTTGGCGAAGATGCGCGAGCCGTCGTCGGCGGACGTGATCAGCACCGCATTGACGGAGAAGAGGGACAGATTGCCGAACATGTTGGGCAATGTGTT
>NW_019208911.1:445747-624300 GCF_001890105.1 Penicilliopsis zonata CBS 506.65
TGCTGCGAGTGCCAAACTCCTGATTGTGTCGGGAAGCGTCAAGCTGTCCGCAGTCGGCGCGCTAATACGTTGTTCCGGTATACTTGGTATAATAGTTACTTTGCCTTCAAAAAGATCTACCATGGAGAAAAGAGAATATTACGTGATGATACTGATTAAAGTGTAGTAAGACAAGGAATGAAGATTAGCTAATGTACGGGTTAGACATGTAACAAGGCATGGTGATTGAGAAGAGTCATCAACGTTGGAGGCCAAAATTCCATAAAAGAGCCGAATACATGCCTCGTATTTGCGTCAGAGATATGCAGGGAAAGGAACAGGTAGAAATATCGTGGAAGGGGTATGTATGTATGTATCGTGGACCAACGCTTATCTCAGACGTTTCGTCTTTAGTAAACAATACATGAGACACCAGAACAAGCAGGCAAGAAAGAACAGGGAGAAAGAAGATAGACAATCTGTCCAGGGGAGAGAGAGAAAAAAAATAGGCAGAGTCAGATGGAGATATTTAACACGGCCATGGTGATCCAATACATCATAGAAGAATGGGACAAATAGCATTCATATCCACATTATCTCGGGGAGAGAGAGAGAGAGGAGGGCATTTATGCCATCTCCTCAGTGTTGGAGCGATTGAACCAGCCAGGCATCCAGCTGGCGCGGTTGGCCTTCTTCCGGGCGGCTTCATCTTCCAGCGCCGCTTCGTTGTTTTCCTGGACCAGCCGGAGCGGGCGCAACTTGCTTTGCGTCATTACCGCACCGGTGTAGTTGGTCATCCCGCTGCTGGAGCGCGGGGGACTGGACGTGGCGCCCGTAGACACGGTGTCGCCGTGGAGATCGCTGCTGACACTATTGGAGCTGCTGAACCGGCCGGGGTCCTGATGGCTGGACAGGGACGCCGCCCGGTGGCTGGCGCCCATGCTGGAGATATAGCTGGGGGTTCCGGAGAAGACGCTCTGGCGGGAACCAGGCCCCATGGTGGTCGGACTGATGGGCCCGCCGGAGTTCCTGCCACGGTACATCTGACCGATGACAGCCGCTGCGGCTCCATCTGTTTGCTCGGACCTTGTTCGGCGATGGCCAGCCCGGACAGACGTGGCTCGGCTGATAGGGATGCTGGGCGCCGTGTCGGGATTCTCATGGGCCGTGGGAGCGGGGTTACTGGTGGGAGGCATGAAGCTCATGGGCCGCGGGCGCGGCTTGGATGCCAGGGGTTGGCCCGAGACGACGGACTTGGCCCGCTGCAGGAATGATTGACCGGCCAAATCTTCCTTCTCTGGCGGAGTGGGCGGCAAGTCCTTGTCGGCACTACTGACGCTGCTCGGGGCCGGTTTCTTCGCCGGCGGATCGCTTTCATTGCGATCGAGAATCGCCTCGAACCCATCGTGTTGCAGGAGACGGCTGATGATGCGCTCGATGTAGAGGGTCAGGGCCTTGTTCTGGTCTTTGAGGGTGCGGACCTCGGTTTCGAGCTTGCGGGAGGGGCTGTCTGTTTCGGCATTCTCATCAACCGACTGCAGCTCATCTGCGAGCGACCCCAGCCCGCTGCTGCTCGCCTCCTGAGAGTCTGGGTGAATCTCACGCATGAAGTCGCCCTTGGCGAAGTCCCCGTTCAAGGTCCGCTCGCTCAGCAACAGTTGGTAGCTCTCATTGTCTTCCATCAGCCGAGCGTTGGCCATGCGAGCCTCCAGAAGCTCCTTTTCGAGTTCCCGCTGGCGGCCGCCGCCCATATTCTCCATCTCCACGAGCTTGATCTGGGACTCGGCCAACTCCAGCCGAAGCGACTCGATGAGCTTGTCCTTCTGCAGCAGCAACTTGGAGTTGTTGCGCGACGGGCTGCGTTCCAGCTGGGCTGACGAGGGGGCAAATTGTGCATCCAGTTCCGGGGAGGAACGATTCCGAAAGCTTGCTGTAGAGGCAAATGGGTCATCATTAGTGGTGACGTCTGGAACGGGGGAGAAGGAAGAGGGGGAGGGGAAGGAGGAAGAGGAGGGTCCATGGTGGGTATCCTTACATGAACGGGAAACGTTGCGCTCGCCGTCAGCCACGATACGCATTTCCTTTTGCGCTAGGGATTCCTTGAGGCGCTGGACTGTAGCCTGCATCTCTTCCTCGCGGCTTGCCTGTTGTTCCTTCTCCTGGAGCATGGCGTTGCGTTCCATCTCATGGGTCTGTTCCAGATCACGGATCTGCCGCACATGCTCGCGGATCTCCGAATTCAACGCTTCGATCTTGCTGTCCTTCTCATGGGCTTGGTCCTCCAGCTTTCCCTGTTCACTCACGGCCTCGTCAAGGCGCATCTGCAGCACACCGAGCTGTTTGCGATATTGTTCCGACGCGGTCTCGGCCTTCTGTAGTTGTTCCTTGAGGTCCGCAATCAGCGCGGCATTCTGGGCGCGCGCCTCCTCCTCCTCGGAGGCATCATCAGTGATCTTGGGCACGTTCGACATGCTCAGATTGGAGCGACCGGGTTTTCTGGCGGCCGCACGTGCAGACACGGGAGTCGACCCGCGGGTCGACGGGCTGCGACTCAGTCCGTTCGTAGTCGCACTCGGGGACCGTGTATGGCCTCGAAGAGTCGACCCATTGACCGCGTTGTTATTATCACCCGACATCGACGACCTGTTGGACCCAACGGGCGTTCCAGGTTTCCGAGGCGTCGCAGACATCTTACACCGCAAGTACAGCGTATCAGACGGATCGCAAACGAGGTATTATTTTCCTTTTTTCTTTTTTTTTTCTTCAAGGAGAGAATTCGAATGAAAAGGGTTCTGTATCGCAGGGCAACCAGGCGGGCGGGAAATTAAAAAAGATAAATAATCAATCCCAGGCAACGAACGTATAGTAGCGGTCAAACGTGGACGCACGGGGTGGAGCAGGAGCAGGAGCAGGAGCAGTAGCAGTAGCAGAATCTAGGCTGTCTGGAGATGATGCACGAGGCAGAGGGGACGAGAGAACGAGAAGACATCAACCGGATAGCCAGAAGAAGGTCCCCTCGATGCAAGATGGGACGAGACGGGGTTCCTGGAGGGTTGATAAGGAGAAAAAGGCCTGGAGATTTAATTTCGAGGAGAGACGTTGGAGGGGGGCTGCCTCTGGAAGGTTGGCTGTATGGAAACGGCTGGTCTCGAAACACGCACGGGGCAGAGCTGGACTGATTGTTGTCTAGGCAAGTTGTCTTGTCTTTCACTCTCCTTTTCTGTCTTTGCCCCCCCTACTTTATGCCCAAGTCAGTTGCTACAGCCTAGTTGCTACATACAGGGTGCTAAAAATACCAAAAGTACGAGTCCCTGGGACGACTGCTTTCATAAGGTGGCTGATAAAGATAGAAAACGCCCTGCTGGTGGCTCGCTGGGCTGTCATTGTGAGATAATTAGTAGGCCCGCCACGGTTGACAGCAGAGGGGAGGCCTTTCAGACTGCGCCACGTCTGATGCTCGAGTGATTGACCTAGGCAACAAAGCCAGCACATTTGAGTCTTCCATCTTGTTTGTTTGATGCTGGAGGGAGATGATGATAATCTGCTGAGGAGGTACTAGAGGTACCTCCTAGGTATAGCGTATTGTAACTGCATTACAGGGTTTATTACATGACGACTGCCCAAACAAGCAGGAGCCGTCTGAATCGGGTCTAGCGCGGCGCATTTGATATTCGGAGCGGAAGAAGTATCTTTCCGTACGTTTCGAGCTTTACCGCAAACGGTCATGCCGAAGTCAAGTAGAATCGTGATTACGTGATCCAGCTTAGTCATAGTCGGGATAGACACTCTGCAATGACAGTAGCCAGTAAAGGCCTTCTCAGTGCCTACTATCTAGTGTAACTCTATGACTACCTACCTTACTAGTGATCTAGTACATACCTAGGTAATAGCTAATCATTAACTAATACCCCGTATTGCTATCGTATAGTGAGTCAACTGATATCATGCTGACTCAGTCGGAGGGCGATTCTGCCGCGCTGCGCACGCGGATTGGCGGGCGGCACGTTAGGGCTTAGGGCTCCTTGCCACAGTGCGGGTCGTTAGCGGACTTGCTTGGAAATCAAGGTCGAGGGCCTCCTTTTATCTCTCGACACCACCCTCATCGACAACCCACCCCAAGTTCGCAGGAAGTGCAGTCAGTACATTTCCAGCACTCAAAATGGCCCGCCGTCCCGCGAGATGCTACCGCTACTGCAAGAACAAGGTGCGTTGACAGACCCGACGTGGGAGCTGCGCGAGATATTTTTTTGTGTGGGATTTTGCCGGTCGTGATGCGCTTGTGGGGGGCTGGCACAGCTGTTAAGAACTGGATGAAAAGAGAAGAAAAAAAAGATGACGACAAATTCAACACGAGCGCTCTCTGGATGGATGGATTTTGACATGGGTCATCGGATGATACTAGAAAGTCGCATGCTGACTGACATCTCGACAGCCTTACCCCAAGTCCCGGTTCAACCGTGGTGTTCCCGACGCTAAGATCCGTATCTACGATCTTGGACGTAAGAAGGCCTCTGTCGATGACTTCCCTCTCTGCGTGCACATGGTCTCCAACGAGTACGAGCAGCTTTCCTCGGAAGCTCTTGAAGCCGCCCGTATTTGCGCCAACAAGTATGTCGAAACCCCCCCCTCCCCTCCCTTACTTGACTACCTCATATCACCATCCAATACTAATGATTCGTGATAGGTACCTCGTCAAGATCGCCGGTAAGGAAGGTTTCCACCTCCGTGTCCGCGTCCACCCCTTCCACGTCATCCGTATCAACAAGATGTTGTCGTGCGCCGGTGCCGATCGTCTTCAGACCGGTATGCGTGGTGCCTTCGGCAAGCCCCAGGGTACCGTTGCCCGTGTGAACATCGGCCAGATCATTCTGTCCGTGCGCACCCGTGACTCGAACCGCGCTGCCGCCATCGAGGCTCTCCGCCGCTCCATGTACAAGTTCCCCGGCCGCCAAAAGATCGTCGTCTCCAAGAACTGGGGCTTCACCCCCGTCCGTCGCGAGGAGTACATCGAGCTCCGCGACGCTGGCAAGCTCAAGCAGGATGGTGCCTACGTTCAGTTCCTCCGCGGCCACGGTCTGGTCGAGCAGAACATGAAGCGCTTCCCCGAGGCCTACGAGAACCTCTCCCAGGCTTAAAGAGATGGGAAATTTTGACTTTGTGCATACCAAAATTACGAGATAGCGCTTGTCATGGATAGGAATTTCAAAGGGTTTTTCTTCAAACAAGAATTCCTTTTCTTTTTTTTTTCTATTGAAACCAACCTATCACCGACCCACGGACGTTTTTGCAAATGTCCTCGCGCACTTCTCCGGAGTTGTTTCTCATGGGTTTCCCGGCTTGTTTCCTTATCTCTTGCATTCTAGTAAGGGAGTAATGAAAGAATAACACGTTCAGCAGTAGCCAGTATCTCCTGTATATCACTACGTACTCGCATGGGGCTACTAGTCACAGAGTACGGAGTACAGTAACTATCGTACAACACGAAATATCAGCGACGCTATCAGCGACGCCAAGGAGCAGATCATGCAATTCCAATGTAGGTGGTATGGTATTAATATCTAACTGATCATGTAACTACTACTCCGTACATGCATATATCCCCTATATCCCCTATATCCATCCCCTGAAGAATGAGAAGAAAAAAAAAAATAAACAAGAGAAGTGGTAAGAGGAACACCATTGGACTGAAGAGAAATGAATTATATCCATAACCAACACCATATGAGAAGGGAAGGGCTTTATCGGCCGTTGATATGTAAAGAAAATGCAATACTGTAGATGCACTGGAGATATGTATAGCCACTCCGTATGTATGTAGGTATGTATGTATGTGTACTATACATCCCACCCAGGCCCTACAGACGCCACAGCGCTGCTGCTATCCACGCTCCCGCCGATATCCCAGTAATTACGGCTCGAGCCAGTGAGGGTGCGCTTGCTTGAGAGGGCGGAGCGTTTCGCACTCTGGCTTGCGCAACTGGAGCCTGGGCGGCAGATATGGTTGGGCTGATGGTGGTGATTATGGTGGCGGAGGATCGGCGAGGCGGCAGCACTCTGATGGGGGTGATGGTGGTGGTTGTGGTGGTTGTGGTGGTTGTGCAGTTGGCGGCGGAGTTGGGCTTGGGCCTGGGAGCGCGAGTGCGCGCGGGCGACAAGCGGATGGTATTGTCTGATTATGGCTGCGCGGCGAGAAGAATCTTGCAGAGGACTTGGTGTCGGGTGGTTGTTGGCGTTATCAGTTGAGGAGATGGTGTTGGCAGTGGTAGTCTTGCTGCCCTTAAACCTGTTGCGTAGGTAGCGGAAGACCATCTTGATATCAAGCTCGCGTTCCCAGTACTCTTGTTCCTGTTGGATACGGGCTTGGGTCAAATCCGCGTCGGCACGGGAAGAGTCATCGTCTTCTTCAATGCCCCAGTGGGCTGCATGTTCTCTACTACTCGGGTCGCGCAGAGTTGGAGAGAACCGGGGCGACGCGATCGAGGCCGAGGTATTCGCACTGTTGATCAGAGACGCCGGCTCCACGGCCGCGGAGGTGGAGTGCATGCTTCGCGATACACTGCTCTCGCCACGGGGCGGGACAACAAGCATCCCTGCGTATTCGTTCGATATGCTTTTGGACATCTGCAGATAAGTGGTAAAGGCGCCCGGGTGTTCGCACAGCTGATGGACGAGAATGCCTAGCTCGCGTGAAATCCGCTGCAACAGCCTGGTCTGCCACTGTGGGTGTTGTTGCTCGTGCGGAGCGGAGTCCAGCTCCGTCTGTAGCACGGCATCCATATTAAGCAACGGGGAGGCCTCTCGTCTGTTTGTTTCCTCCGACAGGACACCGGTTAGAGATTCTCCTTCGCCTATGACTTCCAGCGGCAGCGACTCTCCAAACAGGACGGACAACATCGTGTCATCGATTCCCATCAGGTCGCGAATAACTTTCCGAGTGATGCGTTGCCAGAACGACTCGTCTAATTCAGACTCTCCGTCCCCACGCTCCGACGAAGGTTGCCGCGCCTTGTCCGCTGGCATCTCCTGGGTGCCATCTGGAGATTCCGTCGTGACGGTTCGAGGCACGGAGCTCTCGGTCACCGCGCCAGCAGGGTTGTCACGGCGCCGCCGTAGATTCTCCCGTTCAATCTCCTGCAATACCACCCGGCTCTGCTCCATCCTCCACTGCTCAATCCGCAGCCACCGTTCGCGTTCCAGGCGGGCTTCTTCATGCTCTGCCAGCGAGTCCAACTGGCGCTGCACACTCGACTGCCGCCGCGGCCGTCCGTCCGTCCTGCGGGCCGGATTATATTGTTCATGCTGCCACAGCTGCTCCAAAACAGGCTGACTCGATGCCTGGAAGCTCCCTAGTCCATCGTGAGCCGGTAACATGGCGGGGGGGCCCGCATCCCACCGGTTAGCATTCGTCGGGTCGACGGACGGCTCACGGAACGCATGGAGGCCTTCATCGAGACTATCGAGTTCGGTACCATCTTCGTCGATGCCTTCATCGTCCTCGTTCTCGTTCCCGTTATCGTCGGCAGACTGGGTGGCCACGCCAAAGGAGCCAAAATCACTCAGGCGCGAAAGGCCAGCCGTGGGTGTCCGGTCGGTAGAAGCGGTCCCCGTAAGAGTGGACGACAGGGCCTGTGACGGCGAAAAGAGCACCCATTGTGTAGACTCGTCTTCCAGGAGCTGAGCATTAGCAGATGGGATCTCCAGACGAGACGCCTGCTGGGAAGTCGAGGTCGAGTAGGAGGTCTGGCGGCGAGGGGCTTGGCTTGGGACGCGGAAGGCCATCAGCTCAACTCTCTCTCGTGCAGACAAGCGAGTCACTTCGCAACACGGGTTGCGAGTCAAAAAGGATGGAGTATGGCTGTTCAGAAATCAAAAAATTCAAAACAAAGAAAATATCAAGAGCATAAATCTGGAGGAAAGGCCAGGGAGAGAGCAAAGCTTGATGCGTTCGATCTGACGCACGCGAGTTGGGCGGAGACGATAAGAGTGACGTTGACTGATAGACCTGGTGAGTTCCGATATCGCCAGTTTGTCTCTAGCTGGCTGGCCACGAACAGTCGTTTATTCTCTCATTTTAGTGAATCCTGAAGGGCGAGAGATTTATCGAGATTTCCACTCTCGGATGGACTAAAGATTACGGATACGTAAAAGGTACCTAACGGAGTGCTGTGGCGATGATGCAAGGGTCAAGCCATCGGACAGATCAGATCCAGCGCTCGATCAGCGAACATCATCTTGAATGGCCTGGTGGGAGGTGCTGTTTGGGTCTGCATGCAGAATACTACATATCTGTGGCCAACTAAACGTAACAAGACTGCTGTCGATGGGAGAGAACGGGACGTGGTGTTTATGGGGAGGTTATTCGTGATCGCCTGATACGAATAAGTCAGGTGTTGGAAAGGAAACTTGAGACGAACAAGGTACGGAGTACAGTGCAATGTAACAATTTAGACCAAGGGGGGAAACACAAATGCTTCCATGCTGTCGTATCACCAGGCGGCTGAAAGTTGAGGGTATGAGGTTTATCCAAATCCCGGACATCCTCATCGGTCAACAAGCCATTGCAAGCAGATCGCGGCTTCGCTTCAGCCATCTCGCCGACTCGCCTAGTGTTCGATAAGTCGGGTTGACAAGCACCATACGGTGGCCACCTGCGCCATAGTGCAACCTTCCACTCGGCTGATGATCGTCGGTCGTCGGGCCGATCATAAACTCAGCGTACTCCGTATGCGTTTATTCCTGAGAGAGATTGTACTCTGTATGGGCGAGCAAGGAGGCCACGGGCCAGTAGGGACCAGGGAATGATGCCGACTCCGACGTCGCCGCAGTAAGGATGCATCTCACGCCGTCCTCTCGGTGCAGAAGTGAGTAGGCTGTTTGATGTTTGACGGGGTCAAACAGCCACAGGCCTGAAGAAACATATCATATCCCACGTGTTGATTCCCTTTCAAAGGCTCGTTTGATGAAAGGCAAGGTCTCCTTCGAAATCGCCCATGGTAGCTGTGTAGAGGTCCCAAAGGACAGAGGCCTGAGTTGACTGGGTGCCTAGCAGAGACTCATTGTTTGTATTCCAAAACCCTCGGACTCAGTTTGTCTGGTATTCTCCGATCCAGTTTCCCAGATGATTATTCTCCGTGGTGGATTCCAGTGTCTGTCTGCGTGTTCTACCCGTGTTTTTATATATTCCGCATTGCATCCAATCCGTTCGGTGACCCAACATGCCTAGAACGTCAGTGATGAGTAAAAAAAAGAATAGCCGTACTCTGCGACTGGCTCCATCGTCATCATTATTATCATTTCTAGTCCAGAGAGAAGAACAGAAAAGCTGGAGGGATCTGTCAGTGAGAGTGCTGACCACAGCAGGCAGCAGTTGATTGGATGTGCTCACCTCAGCGACCCAGCGAGGCGCCCCCGTGGACGCCTGGGGAGTTTAGAAGCAAGCGTGAGCAGCTCTGAATTCTCGTCATCCCCTAGAATCCAGACGGTTGACGATATCAAGAAAAAGAGCAAGCTTTCAAGTTGGCTTTCCGATGGCTGATGCAAACCAACCGAAGAAGCGTGCCTCTGAGCGCAGGCGGCAGCAGAACAGAGTGGCGCAGAAGAACTACAGTTAGTCTACCTTATCGGACACCAATTAATTATACACAAACCAAACCTGATCAATCGGGTAGGAGAACGACAGAAACAGCGGCTCCAAGAGCTCCAGGAACTGGCTCAAGCACGTACGGCTGACTGGCCTGGTCGGGTGAAAAGATCGAGTCAGGTCTCCTCCATACTCGCCGCTAGCAACAACCACGAGACATCACCACCTTTGAGCTTGAATAGCTTACGAGACCTGAACACCCCCGGGGGATCTTCGTTTGGCTCTATTGGAGGAGGTAGCGCTGCGTCGTACCCGTCACTGTCGGCGTCCGCCTCCAGTGAGCTGTCGGGTATTCCCCTGGAATTACAGGGCATCCTTCAGGAAGAGGGCAATAAGATTGACGAGCACACACGACGCCGAGTTTTCTCTGGCGCACTCACTATCACAGATATTCTGAGAGCTGGCCTAGAGGCGTTGTCTGCCCGGAATTCAGAGAAGAGTAGTGACGAAGAACAAGCCAGTGATGATGATGATGGAAGTGCAGGATCAGCAGAAAGTCCTGCACTCCGTACAAACGAGATTTTTGTCCTGGAGAACAGGATGCAGACAACCACCCGCACTCTTCCATGTGTGTACAGCAACCACTTACGCATCAAGCAAGTCTCCATCATCGCCGCCATCCGAGCCAACGCCGAGATGATCGGGGTCAGCTTTGCAGAACTGATCGGCTGGGACTCCGAATCTCCCTTTTACCAGGGATCTGCTGCATCAGAAATGTCGCCCGACGAGGCCTTTTCGATGAACTTCCAACACGTTACCGAGCATTTACGGCCGCTCCCATCCCAGACCCAGCATCGACATCACCCGTACATCGACACGATTCCCTTCCGGAGTATTCGACAAAGACTCATCCAGCTGTTAGCCATGGACCCGCCCATGTTCGACGAGGACGATTTTTGCGAGGATCTCGAAAAGGGCGGCTTGATCTGCTGGGGCTCCTCGCTCGGAGGAGGCAGTCGGGCAACTGGCTCCGGCGCCCCTTGGGACCCGCGCAGCTGGGAGGCACAGCCTTGGTTCCTTCAAAAGTGGTGGGTTCTGACCGGCGGCGCGGAGGGAGAGCTCTACCAGCAGAGTAAATGGTGGCATGAGATGAGGGGGGATCGATTACCGGCTCCGTGGTGAGCTATAGTAGATACTGGTTTTCTACGCGTGTTGGTGGCAGAGTTATTTCATGAATCAAGTGAAGATTCAAGAATCGATACCCACCAACTTATATAGATAAAAATAATACCTAGATAATGAATTCAAAGCCGAGGACTGCATTGACTGTGCTTTAGAAAGATATGGTCTATCATCTCTAGAATATAAGGGTATAGGTATATGGAACAAGAATGAACAAAAACAAGAGACAAATCATTCCTGCCGCGCCAGCGCTTGTCCCACCCAGTCCATCTGCACGGCACTAACACCCCGGGCATAACTGCGATTCGTAAAGACAAACTCGTTGTACATGATAGCCTCCACCTTCTTGCCGAAGAGCACACTGGAAGGATGGATCGCGACGGTCTGGTTGCCGACAACGGTCCGATAGCTGCCGTCCGGGACGATGCGGGCGGTGTTAGTCGCGAAGCCGGCAAGGAAACTCTGCAGGATGAGGATAGGAGAGGGGGCAGTACTCCCGGATGATCTGGAGGCAGTCTTGTCGTCTGGGTGCGGGAGGAGTTTGGCTTGTCGGCATTGGGTTGTAAGTTGTTTCCGGACGTCCTGACAAATTCTATAAGTACGGGTGTAGAAACGGGAGTAGGAAAGAAAAAAAAAATCTTACCATGACGGATTGCATCGCCCGATGTGAGACCATGTGCCGTGTAGCCCATGCCTTGCGGTCCGTATTCTCAGCAGCGTAGGCCTGAACGGTGGCGAGCATGGTGAGATGGTCTCCCTCGCGGCGGTACAGATCTCGCCGGGCGACTTCGGCCTCCTCTTTCTTCTCCTCGGAGGTGGTGTTCAAGAAGATATTCTCTACGCTCAAGCAGGAAATGATGTCAATCACGTCCCTCAGACAATCCGGGCCATTCTCCACGGCAGCCAGAAGCACACGGCCGAGGGTCGGCGTCAGTGGCAATTTGGCCATGTGCAGCCCGATGGAACTGATTTGGCCTGTCTCTTCTAGAGCCTGAATGTTCAGCAGCTGCAGCAATGCCTTTTCAAGTGCCTCACGTGGTGGACGGGTCAAAAATGGGAAGTTCAGGATATCGTCCACGCCACGGGCTTTCATGTTCAGCAACGCTTGGCTTAAGTCGCACCGTAGGATTTCCGGCGTGTTTGTCTCGTCAAGAGCGAGGTAATCTTTCTCTGTGTACAGCCGGTAGCACTGGCCAGGAGCCTCTCTACCTGCACGACCTTTGCGCTGAATAGCGGCCGACTTGGAGATGGGCTTCACCAGGAGCGAGTCTAGGCCGAGCCGAGTCCGAAACTGCTTGATCTTCGCTTTGCCACAGTCGACCACGTATCGGACGCCAGACACGGTGACGGACGTCTCGGCAATGTTGGTCGCAAGAATGATTTTTCGTGTGCGCGGGGGAGCAGGCAAGAAGACCCGCTGCTGGGCCGCCTGGGGGAGTGCAGCGAAAAGAGGCAGCACCAGGACCTTTGGCAGAGCAGGATCCATACCCGTGGCATAATCGTTGACGAGATACTCCAGAGCCTCGACAGTTTCCTGCCCGGTCAAGAACACCAAGATGTCCCCCGGCATGGGCTCCTTGTAGTGGATCTGGAAGATCACCTTCAGCGCCGCGTCGACAAAATCATGGACCGGCTCCGGGGAGTATATGGTCTTGACAGGGAACTGCCGGCCCTTGATATGACAGACGGAAACGCCTGCAGCCTTCTCCTGGGCTTGCTCTTTTTCTTGAGTGTTCAGGCCTTCAGAGAAAAATCCCTGCAGACTTTCCATGTCGGCTGTCGCACTCATCACCACCGCCTTGAGTGGCACACCACCACGGCCCTCACGTTTGCCGGAGACCAGATTCCTCAGGAATCCCATCACCAGATCAACGTTTACTCCCCGCTCGTGAACTTCATCCACAATGATGGCGCTGTACTTGGTCAACCATGGGTCGTGGAGCATTTCCTGCAGCAGCATTCCCTCGGTCAAGAACTTGACGCGAGTACTTGGCGAGGTCGAGGTATCAAAACGCACAGAGTACCCGACCTTGCTCGCCGGCGAGGATGACCCTAACGGGGTCCCCATCTCCTCGGCCACTCGTCTCGCTAGCGAGATGGCAGCCACTCGCCTCGGCTGGGTGATGGCAATGCAACCACCAACGGAGACAGTCTTGGTGGTACCATCTTCTTGAGTGATAACCCTGTCCACCGGTTTACACCAGGCCTCGTCGACGAGGAACTGTGGAATCTGTGTACTTTTTCCGCTACCCGTTTCACCGATCAGAAGCATCACATCGTTCTTCCGCATGTTGGACCGAATTTCCTCTGCGCTGGCGAAAATAGGCAGCTTCTTGCGGGTCTCATAAAGGAACTTTGCCCTTTCTCGCAGTGAATTGAAATTGGTCTGAGAAGCTATCGACGGCTGCTGTTTGAAGTTTTTGTGTCTCCGGGTATCGCCTTGTTGAGATTTCTTCGTCTTCACGTCTCCCTCTTTCTGGATGTCTCCATTGCTCTTCCCGACCTTTCCGTTGACGTGTTTGGAACCGACATGAGCGCTTGCACCGTCTGTAGTGTCTCTATCCACGATTTCTTCTCGTTTGCGCTTCTTGTTCTTGTGCGAATCCCCCGAGTCTGTTTTCACCTGCAGGAACCCATCTTTCAGCTCACTATCCTCAGTCTTCCCCTGCTGCTTCTTTTTCTTATTCTTCTTTTTCTCCTCCTTTAAGACCGTACTTGCAACTGCTTTCTCCTCTTTCTCCAATGTCTCCTTCTGAATCTTCTCCCCTTCAGACTCGGAGAAATAGGTGTGCACCTTCTCGGGCATGGTCGCAGCAATTCTCGAGTTGACAGCGAGGAATGAGATGATTAAAATTCAGAAAATGGCCAAGCACAGCTAGACAGAGTGAGCAGCCACTAAAACTCCCACATTATTGCGTTCCCAAAGTGTCAGCAGCGGATTCGGAGAGCTTGAATTGGAAGTCCATGTTTGAAGCCTTCCCCGATTTTTTTCGCCGACCTTCAGCTTATCGATAAGCGGTCAACCAAACAATTTCTCCTTCCTCACAACTACGTATTACTAGTACTACAAGTCACTGAGCATCAATATTATCAACAAAATAATATGGCTATAAAAATCGTCTAGATTGTACTCGTATCCTTGAAAGAGGCTGTCAAGTGAGATAGGGTGCAACTTTATGGTTAAATAGCATCACTCCATACCCCACCCGCGCACTCGCCGGAAGACAAATGTCTTGTCATTGCGCAGGCCGAATTCGGCCCAGTCATCCGTCAGTTTGTTGTAGCTCCAGAATCCTTTCCAGGCCAGCTTGGTGTTCTTGGAGGTGTTGGGGGCAGAGAGGCGCGGGTGGTGCGACTTAGGGGTTGTAGACGACCGCAGCGATAGATGCATTGTGTATATGTACTTGGGGTCGACTCCTTCAGTCTCGATGACGAGATCACGCGGGTCGGTGCTTGCGGAGACAGAGGCAGACTTGCCGGGGGCCGGGGGACAGTCAGTGGCCGACTGTTCGGCGTCTGGTCGGTCGTCTGGAGGAGAGGGTGGGGTGAGGTGCCACCGGCCGCGAAGCGTATACTTTAGGGCTGCCATGGCGGCCGGAGGAACCGGGTCAGTTAACCCAGAGAGAGATGCACCGGGGTCAGATGGATGGCGATTGTGGCCGTGGTGATGGTGGTGGTGGTGACGGTGACCGGCGACCGCGCGCGCCGCCTGCGCGTTCTCTCTGGTGAAATACGGGACGACCTCGAGGGGTTCAGTTGTGGTTAGCAGGGAGATGACCGAACCGTCGGGATAGAACCGCAGGTATCGATAGTAGGTCACGATATGGATCGGCGCACCCCAGGAAATGCTATGAAAGGAAGATGCGGCGCCAGCACGCGTATAGTTGACGGTGCTGATGTACACGCCAGTGAACCGAATCCGCGGTAAGGTCTGAAACACTTGGCTCCACGTATCCATTGGTGAAGGGATCTGCACCGACCGGTCGGAGGGAAAGGGGGTGTATTGAGGGCCCAGAGTGTAGGTCGGGTTGCCCAGCACATCACAGCCAAAGGAATAGTGCATCCCCTTGAATCCGAACTCTGCGCCCTGACATATCCGCTTCCATATGTGCTGCTCATGGGCGAAATGATACGCAAACCGCTTGCACACGAGCGACAGGCGACAGTAGGACGCGGGATCCATCATCGCGACATGCTTCAAAATCAACACCAGCACCTCCGAAGGGATGTTGGAGATCGGGCACGGCGGTGGCGGCGTATTCTCGATCAACGGTTCCGCCTGCGGAACCGGGAGATGGGCGAACGAGGCAATCAGCTCGGGCGTGGGCAGAAACTCTTTCTCTCCCTCGTCTTTTTGGATAGCTGGTGGCAACGATACCTCGGCAGGCTGAGGCTGGGGCTTCGGTTTCCACGAGTGAGCAAAGTGTTTGTTCCGGTAGGTCTTTTCAACAGCGGAATCCAGCTGTAGAGCATATTAGACAATGAAGATAAGACAACACGACTGATCAGAGGCCCTACTGACCCTATAAGCCTTGCGATAATGCGTTAAACTGTCCCCCAAGTTCCCCTCTGCCTCTTTCTGCACCGCTGTCTCAAAGTGCTCCAACGCCGAACTAGGTTCCTTCTTGATGCCTTTCATCAGAAAGGCATCGTCATCTTTGGGCTCCAAGCTTAGCTGTCCCACCTGCTGCACAACATCGCCATGATCTGACGCTCGGGGTTCCTCAGATGCCCTCTCCCCCCCCTCCTCCTCTTCCTCCTCCTCCTCATCCTCTTCTTCCTCCTCCTCTTTGCGGTCTGACGCTTCGTGCCGTGCTGGAGGGACCAGAGGCTGTGCAGTTGACGACAGTTTCGGCACTTGTGGTTGCGCAGTGACAGGCTGCTTCGTTCGACGAGCCACTTCTTCACGCCACTGGCGGCGGAACGATTGTAGCTCAGCGTTGTCGTCCATTCTCAGTCTGTGTCAAGTGAGATGCAGGCGGTCTAGTTGACTGATTGATTGATAAGCCGGCGACAGCTATAGTTATATAATATTACCACTATGCTGAGTCGGACACCTTTTTTAGTCTAGTTGGTTTGACGACCCCGAATCCAACAGCTGGCGATCAGCCAGACACCCTGGTATGCAAGGGCTGGAAAGAAAAAAGAAAGAGGAGAATTATTGACAGCACCAAGAGATTATCGTAGAATACCAGGCAGATCCATCTCTTCCACGCGGAGTCTCTGAGAAATTGTATCAGCCACAGACGATCGACAAGAGGAGGAGGGGAACAGTCAGAGCCTCTTCACTTTCTTATCTCCGAGCCGAAACTTCCAACGCCACTGAGGAGAGCCAACAGAGTTATCTCTGACGCACCCGGACGGTTCTCAACGCAAGAAGAATTCCTGCTACGTAAATATTCACTGCCATCTGGTTTCTCTGGCTTTCAGACGCGGACTGGATCTGTACACCTGGTCGAGTCAGTTATTGCTCTGCAGTCCGCCTGGCGCGAATGTCCGACCGTGAAGGCCGGTATTTTGCGAACGACCTTGGGACTGGCCTGGCAGACTCGCCCTCAAGCGTCGAGTCATGGACCGATCTTAACGCTGTGAACATGGCTGCAACCGCTGGAACGAGTGTGGTGCCTGCTACAGGCGCCAGTGCCGGCAGCGATGACCCCTCGCTCGGTCAACGGATCGTGTCCGCGGCATGCGGCAATATCCTGACTTCGCTCCTCGGTATGAATGAGTGACTGTGGGAATCGATATAAAATTGCAGGAGATAGGCTAACAGCTGGTTGGATAGTGACACCTCTTGATGTGGTCCGGGTTCGTCTGCAATCGCAGTCGACGCAGGTCCTGAATCTCTCGCCCTTCAACTCCCACACAACCCAAACCCTCAAAAATTTCCCGCCAAACCTCGGTGTGACTGCGTGCTGTCGAGAAGTCTTCTGGGTTGGAGATAATGCTCAAATGTGCATGGTCGGCCATAACGCGGGGACTCTGGGCAGCGGCCCGGCTGCAGCGGCCGAGTGCGCTGTCGAGGAGACGCAGCGCAGGACATTCACGTCAACCCTGGATGGACTACGAAAGATCGCCCGTAATGAAGGGACCTTGACGCTGTGGCGTGGGTTAAGCCCGACGCTGATGATGGGGATCCCGGGGAATATCATTTATTTTGCCGGGTACGACTGGCTACGCTCCGATGACCGTAGCCCACTGAAGCAACATGTGCCCGAGGTGTACGCCCCCTTAATTGCCGGATCTGTTGCTCGAGTGGTCGCTGCGACGGCCATCAGTCCGATTGAGATGTTTCGTACCCGACTCCAGGCAACTCCGGGCCATGGAGCAGGTCACTTCCGTGCGACACTGCAAGGCCTCCACCAGATGACCCAGACGGGGGGTTACAGTTCTCTCTGGCGCGGGCTGACGCTGACCATGTGGCGCGATGTCCCCTTTTCGGGGATGTACTGGTGGGGGTATGAGGAAGTGAAGAAGGCTCTTACCGAAGTCCGCACGCGATCCCACGGTCACATTCTCGTCGAACCAGAGAACCGGACCAATACCTCCGCCTGGCTGGACAGCTTCATTGCCGGAGCTGCCTCGGGCTCCCTGGCCGCCTTCGTGACAACACCCTTTGACGTGGGCAAAACACGCCAACAGGTCTTCCGACACATGGGCGACGGCCTACCGCAGTCGTCCGCCGCCGCCGCCGCAGAAGCAGTCACCCACCCGGAACAGCTCTCGCTGCCCCGATTCCTCATGCACATCTTCCGGGAAGAAGGGATGGCCGGTCTCTTCCGCGGCTGGGTTGCTCGCTGCCTCAAAGTGGCCCCCGGTTGTGCCATCATGATCTCAACCTACGAAGCCGGCAAGATGATGGCCCGCAATGTCAACGAACGCAGAAACTCCGTCTCGGAAGACGTTTGATGTCCCACACGCAAAATAAAGAAAATCACATATCACCAACCTTTCGGCAAGTCTGCCGAGCAGAGTAACCGAATCAATTCTTGTATTAATGTCTATCTCCAAAGCAGCAGGCGTCCCCTGTTTTGTCTCTGCCCCATTTTGCATCCAGCTTGTATGTAGGTTATGCTACTACACTCTTGGCTATCTTAGATCTCTCTCTCTCTCTCTCCCTTCTCCCATTGTCTTTTCGTTCTTCTTTTCTTCTTCTTCTTTTCTCTTTCTTTGGCCCTTCTTGTTATTTTGAAATGATGCATGTACATACCCTGTAGATACGTTATAGAGCGGAAAAGGAAAGCTCATCTCACCTCTTCAAAAATACAATTCCAATCTACTACATTTGTCCAAAACGTACAAGTTTGTATAACCTGCAGGCCATATTCTCGTCTCGAAACTGTCCTCCGTCATACTCTTCCACTTTCAATTAGAACAAACACTGCAACTAAGAGTACGGGCTAGAAAAAGCCACACCATTTCAGCTTCAGATTATAAAAGGTCCAGAGTTTCCTGACCCTACTGACTCACTCACCCATGCGACAACCTACAAAAAGCATGAATTGGCACCTACAGTACGTACTACGTATGCAACTGGCTAGAAGAGAGGATTGGTATACATTTATAGACGGTGGATAGCAAACCAATCGAGTGTTGATACAAGATAGGGTATATAAAATCCCCAGGATATATCTTTTTTCCCCGTAGTAAAACAGGAACAAAGGCATGGCTTCTTAGTGAAGCTCGATAAAGGGAAATGGATATAATGTTCCGGATATCGCCCTCCCCCCCCCTCGGGAGTAGAGAAAAATGATTCATATATAAGGAGATAGTGGTAAGACGAAAAAAAGATGGTAGGCCCGAAAATAGACCGAGAAGAAAAAAAGAGGGGGGGAGGAAGAGGAAGAAGGCCAACTGTAGGGACCAGAGTAGAATCAAAGGATCGGTGAATCAACGGCAACAGGTTCGACGCTCTGCAAACCAAACTCGTTGATGGAGGCGCACTTGGTGATCATCTGCATCATCTGGTTCTGGTTCAACGGCTTGGAGAGATAGTCGTCCATGCCTGCCTGGATGCATCGCTCACGGTCCCCGATCATGGCATGAGCTGTCAGCGCGACAATTGGGGTTCGCGGTAGCCCGCTGCTCAGCTCATGCTGCCTAATCTTGGCGGTGGCTTCAAATCCTCCCATGACCGGCATCTGGACGTCCATCAGGATAACATCGTAGCGGTTCTTCTTTATCTCCTTCAAAGCACGGAGACCGTTATCGACCACTGTGACGTTATGATTGCATTTCTTCAGAATCCGGACCGCGACCTTCTGGTTAACCTCGTTGTCTTCGGCCAGGAGAACGGCCAGCGATCTTGACAGCCCTGTCGTGACGCGGGTGGGACGGATCCCTAGCGCAGGGAGAAGACCGTTCCACAGATCGACCGAGCGGCATGGGGTGGTAACATACGAGGTGATGCCCAGATGCAAAGCATCCTTGAGAGTGACGGTCACCGCGGGAGAGACCAACACCAGAGGGATAGAGCGGAAGCCATTGATTCCCCTGAGGGTCATCGCCGTCTCGAGCGAGTCGACGAGAATCGCATCGAAAATGTAGCCCCATTGATCCTGGAATTGGTGGGAAAGAAGCTGCCCTTCGCTGCTTACCAAGTGTGGCTCCAAGCCCAGATCAATCAGCATCTGGCCCATTGGTTGATCCTGGTTATGCACCTTGTCGATGAGGAGGATACGGCGGTTTCGGTAGGGGGCAACCTGCTCCATAACTCCGAGAGAGGGCTCTGCAAGCTTCGTCAGGACAGTAAAGTAGAACTGGCTGCCGTAACCGGGGGTCGACGTGACCCGGATGTCTCCGCCCATGAGATTCACGAGGCGTTTCGAGATGGCAAGGCCTAGGCCAGTGCCTCCGAACCGGCGTGTCATCGAACCATCGGCCTGTTGGAACTTGTCGAAAATGAGATTTAACTTGTCGTGGTCGATTCCAATGCCCGTGTCGGAGACGGCAAACTCAAAGGCACACTCGCCCGGCGAAGACTTATTGGAGTCTACTCTCTTGACCGAGACGCGAATCTCCCCGTTCTCGGTGAATTTGATCGCATTCCCAACCAGATTCAGGATCACTTGACGCAACCGATAGGAGTCACCAATCACATAATCTGGCACCGTACCATTCACTTCATAAACCAAGCTCAGCACTTTTTCATTTGATTCCACCGCGAGGGCTTTCAACACACTAAACACAGTGGCGCCAATGCTGAAGGGTACGTTTTCGATAATCATGTGGTTGGCCTCGATCTTTGAGATGTCCAGGATATCATCAATGATGGTCAACAGGCTGTTGGCCAAATTATGGACTAGGTTCAGAGTCTCCCGGACTGAAGGTTGTAGATCTTCGGTATCAAGAGCTAGCTGTGTCATGCCGATGATACCGTTCATCGGAGTGCGAATCTCATGGCTCATGTTCGCGAGGAATTCCGATTTGCTCCTGTTGGCCAACTCGGCAGCCTCTCTTGCCGCCGTATTGCGCTGGATGCTATCACGCAGACTGGAGATCATTTTGTTGATCTTCTGCTTCAGTTCGTCCATTTCGCCTGATGCGCTCACCGTGATCAGTTTGCTGAAATCACCACTGGTGGCTGCATCGGTAATTTCACTGAAGGCTCGGACCTGGGAGGTCAAATTCTCGGCCATAATGTTAACATCTTCGGTGATTTCGCGCCATAGACCACGCATGTCGTTCATGTTGGCTTGGCCACCCATTTTGCCTTCCACACCGACGTCACGAGCCACACGCTTTAGCTCTTTGGCAAACATGTCTAACCCATCAACCATCCGATTGATTGTTTCCTTGAGGGTGAGGATTTCGCCCTGGGCGTGGACCTCGATTTTGGTCCTCAGGTTGCCCTGGGCAATTGCTTGGGTCACGTTGGATATACCGCGGACCTGTGATGTAAGATTTTGGGCCATGGTGTTGACATTATCTGTCAAATCTCGCCATTTGCCTTCGACATTCTCCACGCGTGCCTGACCACCAAGGGTGCCATCGGTGCCCACCTCACGGGCCACTCTGCTCACCTCGAACGCAAACCGGTTCAACCGGTCAACCATGGCATTGATAGTATCTTTTAGGTCAAGAATTTCTCCCTTGACGTCGGCAGTTACTTTTTTGGTAAGATCGCCCTTGGCCACGGCTGTCGTCACGTTGGCAATCTCTCGAACCTGGGTGGTCAAGTTCATGGCCATGCCGTTGACGTTGTCGGTCAGGTCCTTCCAGGTACCCTCCACGCCATGGACTACAGCTTGCCCACCTAGCACACCATCTGTTCCCACGTCCTTGGCAATCTTGGTGACCTCTTGGGCAAATTCTCGAAGCTGATCGACCATGGAATTGATGATGGTTTTGAGGACAAGTATCTCCCCTTTGCAATCTGCCTGCACCTTGCGGGTGAGGTCTCCCTTTGCGACAGCTGTGGTGACTGTAGTGATATCCCGGACCTGGGTAGTGAGGTTATTGGCCATGGCATTCACGTTGACAGTCAATTCGTTCCAGATGCCCTGGATGCCTTCGATTTGGGCTTGGCCGCCGAGGATGCCCTCGGTACCCACATCCCGGGCCACGCGGTTCACTTCTTCGGCAAAGGCGCGCAGTTGATCGACCATTGTATTGATCGTCTGCTGCAACTGGTAGATTTCTCCCTTGGCCTGCCGTTCGATCTTCTGACTCAAGTCCCCATGGGCAACTGCCGTGGTCACGGCAGCAATCTCTCGCACCTGTAGGGTCAGATTCGACGCCATGATATTGACGTTCTCGGTGATTTCCTTCCAAATGCCATTGACGCCGGTGATCTGCGCCTGGCCCCCTAGGCTTCCCTCCAGGCCCACTTCCCGCGCAACTTTTGATACTTCTCGTGCAAAGACCTGCAGTTGGTCCATCATCGTGTTGATCGTAAGCTTGAAGGTGGAGATGTCCGTGGAAGTGTCTGAGGGATGGATATGGGCACGCCGTGACAGGTCTCCATTGGCGACTTGGGTGATGATCTCCCCAATCTCGCCGAGCTCCTTGTGGAACACCTCGTTCAGCTGCGTGTGCTTGCGCAGCTCCTGCCGCAGCATAGAGCATTCCCGCTCCAGTTGCGGAGGAACCGCCGCTATCGTCTGTCGCCGCTGGATCAGTTCGTCGACCGCCAGCACCAGGAACTCGCGCGGGACGGGAATCTCAGCATCCGTATGCTGCTTCAGCGCATCCTGGAGGTACAGAAGGTCTGCATCGCTAATCGACGGCGACGCACCGTTGAGACAATCCGCCATGTCGGGATCGTCGCGGGATCTGTCCCGTTACTAGCAGGGGCAGAAGAAGTAGATAGATAGGCACGATGTTTCTCAGAGTCTTCGGAGATTCCCCTCCTCACATATCGGTTGCCTTCTTCTTCTTCTCTTTCCTTTTCTCTCTTGGGTCCCGGGTTATTACCTTGACAGCACCCTAGACAACTAAATTCACCCAGCCTAGTCTCAGAGATCGGGCAGACGGCGAATTGACTTTGGTGCAAGGTATAGCTGGCAGAGGCAGATCAAACGTAGAACGTGGGACATACTGCAGCCACTGGCACCGTCGATAGAAACAGAAACGACACAGGGAGGGAGAGAGAGAGAGAGAGAGAGAGAGTCCACAACAACAATGCACAACACAGACGTAGATGACGCAGATTGGCGGCAGGCAAGGGCAAGACAGGCCCGACGACTCTGGACTCTGTTGTTGTCTCTGACAGCGGGGTGGGGGGGGGAGGGGGAGGGAGGGAGAAAGCCTGGGAGGAGCAGGTCAGCATCCTTGCTCCGAAACGGCGGGTCTAGACAACTTCCTGCCGACATACGACATACGTACGCCCCAACCCCACCCCTCCCTCCCTCCCAAGGCTCCATCCAGCATTGAGTCGCCTTTGGGGGCCGACAGCCTATCCGAGGCAGACGGCAGCTGTGGCGATTTTATTCGGCTGTTGGAGATATGAGAGTTCAGGTTTGTTCCCTGTCAGCTGTCTCTGCCGTCAGGGCGTTCTGCTGCCGGCAGTGGCTCTCGTGTTCACAGCCAACTAAGTTCTACCTCGTTTGTATCAGGCGATGCAGTTGTTTGTCTACAATACGCCGCCCCTCGACGCCTGATCCAGCCACAAGCTTGAAAAAATCCGGATTGCTTGCTGCGGCGGAACGCCACGGGCGTCCGCTATGAGGATTCTGGAGCGAAGGAGCACCCCTTCCTTGGTTTGATTAGCGGCCGCCATTCCCCTTCAATAATAATAATACTGCATAGTGCACGGCGCACGCTGCACAGACGGGCGGAATGGTCCAGGCGCCAGACAGGCGTCTGGGCGCTGCGGAGGCCCAGCCTGGCTGCTGGGAGGAGAGGAATTGCAAATTGCGGATCGTGGAATCTCAGAGCCGATGCTTCCTGTCAATTAATTGGATTCCCTCCAGATCGCATCACTACTTGATCTTGGATGCAGGTCAGGATCTATCGAATCGAGGTTATTTTACCAAGTGTGAGTGGAAATAACGCGAATGATGATTAACCGGGAAATGGGAGGAAGAAGAAAAAAATACACACCATGTCCAAATATACTTTATCTCCATCATTTCACTCGGTGAATGTCAACGGAATGCTGTTTGGCGCTTCATTCTTGAATCGGTTCCAGACCACTGTCAGTCACTCACAGAGGCATGTGTCACGCATTGAGATCACCTCATTGTTCGAAGACCGGGAGCTTCTTGCAAACTAAGAGGGCACTAACAGGTGACTACTAGATTAGCTAGGTAGACACGAGTTCAAGGCAGGGATGGCGCTGACCTCGGCACTGGCCTGAGAATCCAGGGATCCCCTGGTCTGAAGATTCAGAGATTCTACTCCGTATTCCATAGCACAGAGTATGGAGCCCCCTACTCGGAGTCCGCAGCCTCGTCGTCTTTATCTCTTCTTACCTATTGGGCGCCTACAATCTGTCTCCAGGAATGACCACCGCGACGCTTGCAAAATCAAGGCGCAGGCAGGGCTGGTCGATTCGTAAAGAGACCCTGGATTGAAGCACCCCATAGCTCAGGCGAGTTCAAATAATGATATTGAGAATGCCACTGGCACTGCGTTGGCTATCGATTTTAGACCAATAGATAGCGATACTGCAAAACCCAGAAAGGCCAAGAAGGCTGTCGGTTAAGAGTGTCAATGATCGACCTCTTTGAAACTTACTGACCATCCTTGAAGGCAAAGTACATCCGGAAGCTTTCCTATTGGCGTACACTTGCACGCCTCATGGACAGCGCCCAGCAGACCAAGAATGTCGTCGGAGATGGAATACGAAAGGCGTCTGAGATCCAGTATACTTGGTCGACTCTGCGACAACGACCTTGCTGAGGCCAGGTGGGTTGAGCTCCGGGTATACTCCATGGCGGCTATAGGAATATCATATTGGCAACTCTGAAGAGCTATATTTGTATGTTAGTCAGGCTCCTTAGGACATGGCCACTCGTCAATGTTAAGAGGATATAACAATCATCCTAGCTCCAGGAGTACAAGACTTATTGCTGAGAGCAGGATAGAAGATCAAAGGGAGTATATTCTAGACTAGAATTCAGAATGAAATTCACTATTGCCGTCATATAAAATTCTAGAGCCTCATGATATTGCAACATATAGCTCAGGCTTGGAAGTAATTCCTCTACAATAAACACTATTTGATGTGTTCTTTATATAAAGAGGGCTCACCTAAATCCACTTGGTATGAAGTGATTTGTACTCTGTAGCATTATGCTCCATTATGCAGCATATAAAAGGCAGAGCAGTCTTCTAGTCACTGCTCATTAAGACATCACCATGATTTGGTCTTCGACAGCTACCAGGCTGTAACCGCGTACAATATAGGATTATTGGAACGAGGAAGGATTCAGTCGTCTAAAGCGGACATGTCTTTGATCTTTGGATCGTCTTGTGTGGATTCAAGGGGCTGTCACTTGCGCGAGTCAGTCTTCTCTTTTCATAATATCTCTTGAAGCTCGGTTGACACAACTCACTAAGCGTGGATCGCTCGTCGAATACAAAACCAGCGCCGTAGCTGGGAACCCCGCAAGCAATAACTAATCAATTGCTTCAGATAGAGTATCCGTAGCACTCTGTTGTGTAGATGTTCGTTTCCTCGAGAGCGATATCGAGCAGGAGGGGAGCCCAGGGTGATCCTACTTTCTTGTTTGAGACTGGAGCTACGGGGTACACATGATCTGCTATAATCTGATCCATCACGTGGTACAAAGCCATAAATGATAAAAGACTGTTCTATGCAGGAGGGAGAGAAAGGGGGCTGTCGATAATACTTCTCTGTCAAAAGAGAAATAGGACCGAGCTCTTAGATGGCTGGGCCATCTGCACTTCAACCAAGATTTATGGATCATCCTCTAGCTAGACGAGGGCACCTACATAATGTACTTCGTATAGACAGTTACGTGGCGCACGCGAATGCCTCACCATGGACAGGCACAGAGTAATAAAAGCGTTCTAGACTACGAGCACATCTACCAATATTAGTTGGCAGCTATCGATATATTGAAGGCTTGCACCCGAGTCTATCCAGGTCTAGGCTTTCATTTAATGTGACTAGCGTACGGAGCGGACTACAGGCTCAATAGAATCGGACCAGCTACGAGGCTATAGGACAAGGAAGTCTTCATCAAACGCAAATTTGGTACCACCAGCTACAGAAGCAGCTGGTGGGCATTAACTAAAATACATATATGGTACACTGGACCTTGAGACCTTTTTCTATGCCCAAAAGGACGCCCTTAGTAGAGTGGAGATGGGGTGTGCGGAAGACGAGGGAAAAACAAGAGGGAGGATAGAGGAGGAGAGAGGTAGGTTGTTGTAGAAGACATTTGGGCGAAAAGGGAAGGGAAAAAAAAAGCAGAATATAGAAGAAGAAAAGGAAATGCTCATACTATGCAAGACACGCTCAAAAAGGCAGAATAACCCTTGGGAAGGTGAAAGGAGGAGATCATGGATGGGACAGCGGCCTAAGATCAGCTTAGAACATGCCGCCACCCATGCCGCCCATGCCGCCCATGCCGCCAGCAGGGGGGGCAGGGGGACCCTTGGGCTCGGGGGCATCGACGATGGCGACCTCGGTGGTACCCAGGAGGGAGGCCACACCGCTGGCGTCAACGAGAGCGGTGCGAACAACCTTGAGGGGATCGACAATACCGGCAGAGATCATGTCGACATACTCGCCCTTGGAGCTGTCGAAGCCACGGTTGAAGTCGGCGGCGAAATCATCGGTGAGCTTGCCGACAATGACGCTGCCCTCAAGGCCAGCGTTCTCGACAATGGTACGAGCAGGGCGGGTGATGGCGCTCTTGATGATGCTCACACCGAGCTGCTGGTCGAAGTTGGCAGGCTTGACGTTGGCAAGGCCGTTGGCGGCGGCCTTGAGCAGGGCAGTACCACCACCAGGGAGGATACCCTCCTCAACGGCGGCACGGGTGGCGTTGAGGGCATCAACGACACGGTCCTTCTTCTCACCGACCTCAACCTCGGAGGCACCGCCGACCTTGATGACGGCGACACCGCCAGAGAGCTTAGCGAGACGCTCCTGGAGCTTCTCCTTCTCGTACTCGGAGGTGGTAGGGTCAGCCATGACGCCACGGATCTGCTCGCAGCGCTGGGCAATGGAGTCCTTGCTGCCCTCACCGTTGAGGATGATGGTGTCCTCCTTGGTGATGGTGATGGAACCAGTGGAGCCGAGCATGTCGGGGGTGAGCTTCTCAAGCTTGATGTCCAGCTCGTCAGTGAAGACGGTACCGTTGGTCAGGACACCAAGGTCACCGAGGATGCTCTTGCGGTTGTCACCGAAGCCAGGGGCCTTGACAGCGGCAACCTGGAGCTGACCACGGAGCTTGTTCAGGATGCAGACGGCGAGAGCCTCACCCTCGATGTCCTCGGCAATGATGACGAGAGGACGGCGGAGAGTGGTGGAGGCCTCAAGGGCGGGGATGATATCCTGGACAGCAGAGATCTTCTTCTCGGAGAGGAGGATCAGGGGCTTCTCAAACTCGACCTTCTGGGACTTGGCGTCGGTGATGAAGTAGGGAGAGGTGTAGCCACGGTCGAAGCGCATACCCTCAGTCACCTCGAGCTCATCCTCGAGGGTCTTGCCCTCCTTGACGGTGATGACACCCTCCTTGCCAACCTTCTCCATGGCGGTGGAGATGAGCTTACCAACGTGGGTGTCACCATTGGCCGAGATGGTAGCGACCTGAGCGATCTCCTCTCCGGTGGTGATGTCGCGCTTGTTCTGCTGGAGGTAGTCAACAGCGGCGTCGACAGCGGCCTGGATACCGCGGCGGAGGTCCATGGGGTTGCATCCAGCGGCAACGTTCTTGACGGTCTCGGAGAAGATGGCACGGGCGAGGACGGTCGCGGTAGTGGTACCATCACCAGCGGTCTCATTGGTCTTGGAAGCGACCTCCTGAATGAGGCGAGCGCCGAGGTTCTCGAACTTGTCCTCGAGGGTAATGGCCTTGGCCACACTGACACCATCTACTCAAATCAGCAATGTGTCCAGACTGTTATGATCCTATTGTGAAGAAAAGAATCTTCAGATCCAAAGCAACGCACCCTTGGTGATCTTGGGGGAACCGTAGGGAGATTCGATCAGAACATTGCGGCCCTTAGGTCCGAGAGTCGAGGTAACGGCCCTGGCGAGAGTGTCGACACCCTTGAGGAGCTGGGCGCGAGCTTCAACGCCAAACTTGAGCTCCTATGGAAGCTGTTAGCTTGTGTTGTGACGCGAGTCGGGAGCTACGGAATCGCGCATTTCGCAGGAGTCCGACAGCTTGGAGCTCTCAAAAGCATTCAGAAACATACCTTGTGAGCAAAACGCTGCTGTTGAATGCTCAACGGCGATCTGGCGAAGGGGGCACGCTTGGCGGCCGAGAGGACAGAAGTCCGGGAAGAGAGAGCTCTCTGCATCTTGTGTGTAGTAAAAAGAGATAATTAAACAGAGACAAGAGAATTAGAATTGATGGAAACTGAATTCAATCAATCCTGACCGGAACTCCCAAAGCAACGACAGGTTGAGGATGGAAGCAGAGGAGGAGAGGTAGGCAGGGAAAGAGCTGGGGGAGATGAAGCCAAAGTCTCGAAAATTTTCCAGGCGCTTCTCGATCCCCGGACGTCTTGGCGGCAGAAGCGCATAGAATGTCACGTGATCGGAACCCGAGGGAAAACACCGGCTGGACGGCAAGTTGAACGTGGGCACTGGATGCAACAATAATAATGAGTCAACAACGTGGATAAAAACAGTAATAACACTTCATTTGGCCTCAATATAAGGAAGAAGCTTTATTTTATCATAATCTGTTTCCCTCCCAGCAGTCTATCTCTGCAAATTGTATAAACTATGGCCTAGCTAACCACTTATGCCTTGTCCTCTAAGACTATCTACTATTTACAGTGGATATCCATATTGTCGATAAGTTTCAACTGTCTTGCTGTCAGTATGGCTTCATTAAACGAACCGTCAGACAGCTACAATCCCCAATTTCCCCTGGTGGACTGTAGGTGTCTCCCTAGGTAGCTAAGAAAGAACGAGACCTTTGCAGAAAAGAGCCCTTTCTTCTGCCTCTTCTATCGCTCAAGTCTCCCTCCTCTGATTTGTTTCATATCAGTTCGACTGCCTTGCTGACAGATTTATATTCTCCTTGTCGTTAACACTCGCCATGTATCTTTTCATATGGACGGGACAAATGGATTTTCATAATAAAGTGGCATTCTTATCAACTGCATTTAGGTACACAATCCCTCAGAGAAAAAACAGCCAGTACATCGAAGACCAGGGCTTAGCAAGTGGCTTCGATCTGTGGAAAGTCAAATGCTGGACAACAGGAAACATCAATTTGAGACCAAAGGGGGGGGAAACACCACAAGTGAATCCAACACCAGTCCCTGTGTCATACCAGAAATAGGCAAGAAAGAAATTTTTTTTTGGGGCCAAGGTAGTAACAGTTTGGTCCCCATGATCAACAAGAAAAAAGGCAAGAAGAAATAATAAGAAAAAGAAAGGAAAGGTAAGCAAAAGTAAGAGCATTGAAAACAAGAGAATAAACACTATCTCATCATCACGATTGTGAATGCCAGCTGAATGCCAGTTAAATGCCAGTTAAAGAACCAGCTTAGGCTTGTTTGAACGCCAAGAGAACACCTTTCTGCCTTGATTTAGGAGTCATGAGCATGATTCTCCTTAGCAGCTAGTCTATCGAAGCCATCATCATCATCATCACCACCACCACCACCACCACCACCATCATCATCATCATCATCATCATCAGTCATAGGACTATTCATGACACCAATTTCAATATGAATGTCATCATAGATGGATAGTCCTTTCTTCCTAACGGTTGGCGACTTCATCATCCTCATGAAGACTGGCTTGAAGCACAGCAAACATTTCGGTTTCGGTGACGGTACCGTAATAGGGCTCTATTTTGTCATGAACTTCGTAATGAAAGTCGCCGATCTCATCATCAAGTCCGAGGAGAGGTGAGATCTGGCCTTCAGCACCAACTCTATGTTCAGCGCCAGGTAAATTTTCCTCTTTATTGATAGTTGCATCCATGTAATGCAAAGTCTCATCTAATTCATGCAGAACAGGATCAACAGCACCTTGGTTTTGTGAATAGCCAGACGGCTGACTAGGAAGCTGTGCAGACGAAAGGTGTCCAGACTCCCCATTATAGACCCCAGAGTGATTAGCAGGGACTGGGATCGCAGAATAGCCAAAAGGCTGATTGGGGAGCTGGCGAGAAAAGGGCTGAGACATCTGATTATAGTTCCCCGAGTGACTGCCAGTACCTTGGCTCTGGGAATAGTTCTGACTGGTGAACTGCTGAGACGAAGTCTGTTTATGCATCAATTCACCAGAAATATTTGCACCAAGATCAGGCACATGGCATCCAGGAGTATTGCCAAATGTTTCAAAAGCTTGACATCCAGCGCTATAATCCAACATGTTGGTGTTTGTGTTGTGCGCCAAAGCCGTCTGCTCAGTGGCTGGCATCGTCGAACCGACATAGCCATGACCCATGGAAGAAGGGTTAGTTGTGATAGATAACCCGTTGGCTAGCTCGGGACCCAAAAAGAACGGCGTGGCCATCGGATTGTTAAGATTGAAAAGGTTCCAGTCGGGCAAGGGTTGGTACTGGGTGAAGGCCAAAGTAGGATCCTGAGTCTGTTGGACAGTTTCGTCGGAAGAAGTAGACAAATGATGTCCAATCTCGTTGTCCACCTGAGGCATGACAGCAGCATTGTTGCAAGGCCCCGCAGCATATTCAGTCGTCTGGTTGGTTGCGCCGAGCTCATTTTTGATCGTCTTCTTCTGCTCCTTCTTCTTGCTGGCGGCTTTCGTGGTTCGAGTTTTCTTGATGGGTCTCTGGACTTGTTCGTCAAGGAGGGGCGCTGCCTCGACATTGTCACCGTTGATAGGACTGGAAGCCCTCTTTCTCTTTGTGGTGCACTTCTTTGCCGATGGCTTAGCTTGAGCCACGGGATTCTCGAAAAGGCCCTCGGCATTGGCATCTCCATCAACATCTTCAACATCTTCTTCAACTTCTTCAACATCTTCAACATCCTCAAAATCCTCAAAATCCTCAAAATCCTCAAAATCCTCAAAATCCTCAAAATCCTCAAAATCCTCAAAATCCTCAACATCCTCAACATCTTCATCGGGCTGATCAGCGGCCCGAGCAGCAGCCAATCCTTCGGCGCTTCGGCGCAAAGGTGGTGGAATGGGCAGACCAGCGTTCTTCCGAAAATCACGCAGCTTTTTAATATGCTGAACAATTGCCCCTTCTGAAAAATTACCCTTATAACATTCCTTCATGATCTTGCCAATCTCCGTCCATGGTATCTTCACCTTAATATGGTTATAATATGCCTGAATGCAAAGGAGGAGCATGTCATTGTAATTCGCTTTTAAACAGTCAGTATCAGACCACATAGTTTATTCTTATCTTTTTATGGAAGCCACCATCTCACACATTCAACATGACTCAATGCATGAATGCGCCAGTGTCCTCTCCTTGAACTTATTCAAAGCAAAGTCTGGCCGTCAGGTGGAATGAGGCTGGGAGAAGAGAGGAGGGGGGGCTTTATTGCTTATGGGGAGAAGTCACTTACCTTTCCAACGGGTGATAACTCTGGTTGTAGGACGTTTAGTTCTCTTCTTCTTCGTCTTCTTCTTGCTTTCAGCATTCGACGGAGGCGCCTAGTCCGATTAGCAAAACGATCAGATACTGAGGATTTTAATCCACTCACCACACTTTCAGTTTGATCCTCACTTTCATTCTTGGCAGAGGCTTCAGGAAAAAGCTGGGGGATCCCCTGCCCGAACTCGTGGACTAAGAAAGCAAGAGTCAGATGAGGCTCAACTGAGAGATATCCAGACAGGTATGAGATGCAGTGAACCCCAACAGACACTTGCAGGAACTGAGAGATCCACGTCTAGGATTGGAGCCCATTTAGGACTAATCTGGGGATGCAACTTACATGGATTATTAGAGCTCTGTGACACAACAGGCTGTGCAATAGACTGTGTAGTGAGTTGTGCAGTAGGTTGTGCAGCAGGCTGTGGAATTGCTGGTCTCAACTCTCTCAGCTTTCGCTGCTGAGGAGGGCGTGTCATCTTGTGATGATATTTAGAGGATCTTGATGTTATTTAAAGGATCTTGACAATATTGAAGGGTTAGGATAGGATTCAAGCGATGGTGAGGATAAGTGAAGTTATTCACAGTGAGTGCAATGGTGTAGGAGTTTAAAAGGAGAGTGAGAGTGAAAACTACATTAACTAACGCGTCTTAAGATCACTCACGCGTCTCTACAAACCACTGTGTGATTAGCATCATGTTTGACATGATGTTTGACATGATCTCGCTTAGCCGGTAGCGCGTGGCGTTCTATATAGAAGATGGCATCAGTTAATCAGGACCCCCCCACCTTCACCTGGGACCTTAGAACCTGGTCTACATGGGGAATTACGGCTCTGAATACTAGCATTAAAGCTCACAACTTGTCCAGCATATACACCAGACCTATATCGTACTCCCAGAGGAATTTGAAGTCAAGATACGGGGTTTCATGGACTTGAACCGTTGTTGTAGAGCATAGATCCCATATCAGACACATTTCCTAATCGGGAACTCCTGATACTCTCTCGTCTACACGCTGCTACGCGGGGCTTCAAAGTGGGTCTTTGCGAGCAGAGCCGCGTCCCTGGACCCTGATACCCCTCTGTGATTAGAATCGCCCTCGCAAATCAGTCCCTAAGCGACGTTGCTCGCTAAATCAGCGTGGATCGGTGGTTGATGCTGATCTACGGAGCGGTCGTCGTCGGGGGGCGGCTGCAGGTCACGTGCGGCACATGACCGCGACTTCCCGATCCTCCGAAACCTTCCAAAAGCTTCACCTGCGAAGAAGCCGAACCACCACCCCCTTGTCCAATTCCACCCCCCGTCCACCCTCCACCCAATTCTTCAAGATGACGTTCGCCTGGAAGTCCGCCGGTTTGACGTACGTGCCGATTTTTTCCTTCTCTGCGTCATTGCTCGCCTGTGCCGCCTGCACTATCGCTGACCTGGTCTCTCTTTTCTCTAGCTACAACCGCTACCTGGCCGTTGCCTCCCGCGCCGTCCGCCGGTCCCTCAAGGAGGGGCCCCGTCTCCAGGCCGAGCGCCGTGGACAGCAGGAACTGCGTTTTGCCAAGTGGGAGGTTCGTATCGCACTGCACACGTTCACCGGACCGCCGGGATACAGATCATTTGGATGACATCGGATGACTAACGGATTGTCTTGTTTTTTTTTTTCGCCCCGATACAGAACGGCAAGCAGGGCGAAGTCAAGAACCTTGCCGAGGCCAACAACGCGGCTGCCATCGCCCAGGCCGAGTCGAAATAGACGATGATGTGCCGGGGACAAATTACCGCTAGAGAGACTTGGGTTCGGACGGTCAATTGAGCAGACCCGCGTGGGAGAGATTTGGTTTCCCCCCCAAGCCTCGGGGACGATGTGTATATTGTAGCAATACGGCCGGCATGGATTAGAATACAGTGCCCGGGTTTTTTTTTCTCTACTGCTCTCTACATTTTCTATGTGTTATCCTCTTCGTAAATGCCCCCACGTAGTCCAAAGGGTTGGTTAAATGCCCAGCGGCAGCACGCGCCGCCCGCAGTTCAAGATCTCCAACAACCCACCCGGTCTCCCCGCTCCGCCCCGTCACGAACAACCTTTTTTTTCTTGTCTCTCGTTTCTCCCTCCGTCTGGGATTTGGTTTTTTATTTATTATTTTTTCTTGCCTCGGGGAATGTGAGGCAGTGGGCTGCGGAGAATATCATCGCTACAGCCATGCTGCCCAATAGCGAGATCCGCAGCACAGCGATGAGGGTTGTGACGCAGTCTATTGTCCCCCACGATATCACGGAGCATTTCACACAGGCGGCGTCGAGTGAGTTTCGTTACTTGAGAACAAGAATTGAAATTGATTATTGACTGAGGGTGTCTTTTTCTCTTCTAGAGCTTGTTGCCGGTCAGCTCGTCAAAGATGAATACTTTACATTGTTTGAGGCGGTGGGCGCTCTGGAGGTACGTTCCGCGGGGCTATATCGAAAGCATTGTCTACGATAGGGAGAGAGGGATAAAAAAAAAGCTGATGTTGGCGATCGGCCGGTGGGGAATAGATCATGGATCCCAAGATGGACAGTGGATTCATCGCCCCGGGAGAAGACCTGGCGGAAGCCCTGCAGGATAGCTACGACGTCACTCAGGAATTGAGACCGGAGCAGGTTGTGGGCATTATGGACGGGCTACTCTGTCACGAGGTGTGTTTGTTTTTTGTATCTTCGAATTTCGATTGACCTCCGAACTGTCTCGCTAAGCAAGAGACATTTCAGATGGCATGGCATATGGGGCATCCTCTATCGCAAACCCTCTTCACGTCGATATACCTGGATAAACTGCTATGGCCGATACCGAAGACGATGGAGCAGGCGACTTTCTCCCGCGAGACAGACGACAAGGATAATGTACTGGTTCAGCTTGTCCTGCGCGCATACTGTTTGGGTCTGGTTAAGGCGTGTGATCTGGTCCACGGGCAAGTGGTATCGGAATATTTCTACGAGGTGTGCCATTTGTGGTTTCGGAGCCCTTTCTTTGAGAAAGATCACCGATTGACTGGATCTAGGAAGAAGATTTTGTGACCCAGCTCTATAATCGCAGTCTACTATCCGAGTTTGATGTCGACGCGATTCTAAAGATCATCAACCAGGCCCTCGATTGGGTGGATGGGCCAGAGAACAGCATTGATGACCCCTTGACAAAAGCGCTGCGAGTCAGACTGCTGTTCCGGCGAGACTTCTTGACTGCGCTGGAGCAGAACAGCAAGGTTTTACAGACACGATCGACGAAGCATCTCTCTTCATGTATATCGCATATTTCTGCCCTGGAAAAGTCATCGCCACTGGGCCAAGCGGTCCCCGAGGCGTTCAGTCTGAAGATTCAGAGGAAACTCGCTAGCACGGTTCCTCCTCGTCCCATGGTGAACATCAGCATCGAAAATGCGCTCAGCCACCTCCGGCGCTTGTGTCAGGATGCGATTGATATCCAGCAGGTCCTGGAGTATAGCTGTCCTTATAATGTCATGGTAAGGTTACCTAATAGCCTTGTCATTAGAGTTGCCTAACATTCTAGATTTCTGTGTGGACTTTGATGTCTAGGAAGCCGCAGCCGTCTGTGTACATCCGCTCGCTCCTTCAGACCATCGTCTTCAGTGACATGCGAGTACTAGGGTCCCTCTCCATCAAGAACTTCATGTACGACGACCTGGCGCAGCTCGTGCTACCCCATAACATTCTCCTCCAAGCGAATATGGACAATATCGAACTGCCAAGCGACCCCCGGTTCCGAATCGCACAGCAGATGGACGATTTCGTCAAACGCTTCTCACAGGTATGCCTTTATTCTTTTCATTTCATATATTCGGCTATTAATAGATTTGCAGCCATTTTTAGACACGTTTCGCAGCATCTGCCTGAACCGGTGCCGATTTCGCAGGACGCTTTGCCATACAGCGGTCGACTGGGACACTCTACAAATGGAGGTAGGATGGAAAATAAAATTCTTTGTTTGTTTTACTTCTAATGCCTTTTCAGGCCGAGGAACTAGACACAGAACTCCGCGCTCTCACTCTCGAGCCTCCGTTGAAGCTGCATGGCGGTGAACCAGCGTACTCGTACCCACTGAGCAGCTGGGCGTACCACCAGAAACTGACACAGCTGCGAACGATCCTCCAGCTAGGGTTTGAGCTCTCGATCTATGCTCCCGAAGAGCTGCCCGGCATGTACTGGTACCTGTCCCACATCTGCTCCGCGCATCTCGCGCATATCGATCGAATCCGGACGTTCACGCTCGCCGCCAGCAGGGGCCCGGCGGCGGTGTTGACGCTGCCCGGGGGGACCAAGGCCAACGCTTCAGAGCGGGAGGGAGCGTTCCACACCTCGCTGCGTCTGCTGGAGAGACTAACGACGCAGCTGATTGCGATCGACGCGTTTGCCATTGCGCTGCATGCGTTGTACGTGCTTCTGGCTCGACACGGAGTGCTCCCACGGGCGTCTTCCCCGAACCAAGCGTATTCCAGCGAACGACTCCGGTACGAGCTGCGGATGAAACCCTTCCTCCCGATCTCGCTTCCGGAACCGGTGCCGTATGCCGAGTACCGCGGCGAGGCCGATCTGGAGGGGGACAGCGACGCGACGGTGCTGGAACGCGCGACGCGGGCGATTGCCGAGGCGCGCAAGGCGTGGGAGACAATCCTGGCGCGGGGCGTGTTTCTTGTACCGTCGCCTACCGCGGCGGGGACAACGCACGCGCCGCGATCGATCGAGGAGGACTGGAAGCGGGAGGTCAAGGACACGATGCGGGCGTGTATTGGGACAAGCATTGCGATCGAGAGTATCAAGAAGGCATTGGCAGCTCGCTCTTCGGAGGGGGTACCTGTTCGCGTGGAGATTCCTGAGCTGGGCTCCAAGATGCGCTGGCATGACTGGTGGGCAGTCCCGCATATAGTTCCTAGATCTTAGATAGGTACTTTCCCATCACATTGACACTATATTTCATCAAATCGTAATTCATTATTCATTATTCTTTAATTTTCAATCTAAATGTAACAATCGTAGCGTCATAATCATCAAGCGTCGGCATCGTAAAACGCCGCATGGCATAACGGGCAGGTGAAATGGAAATGCAGGAACCACTCCTCTAGACACTGGTCATGGAAGACATGGTTACATTTCAGGGCGTGGATGGATGCCGACTCGGCAATAGGATCGAGACAAATGGCACTATAGCAGCATAAGGATTAGCACATGAACAGAGGCCTCTATACTAGTAGCTTCTGATGATGGATCAAGGGGCAATACCAGACAAAATTGGTGTCGTGTTCCGTCAACTTCATTTTCTCCTTCTGTGTCGCCCACCACTCGCGCAGACAGGACTTTGGCGCCACCTTTGCGAGTTTCGAGAGATTCTCGTCTGTCGTGCTACCGGCGAGTTTCGATTCGGGGTCATCGTTTGGAGCACGGGGGAGGACCCAGACGAACAGAATCACCGTTCTATATAGATATCTGTTAGTTCGTTCATATTTATCGAGTATTGTCCTTTTTTTTCCCCGCTTTCTCAGACGTACACGAGAATGAAGAGGAAGACGCCGAGCCCGACGCACAGGGTGATAATTATGCCTTGGAGGTCTGGAGGCATTGTTCGAAGTAGGGAACTGTGTAGTGTGTAGTGTGTAGTGTGTGGCTGTTGCTGTTGCTGTAGCTGTAGCTGTTGCTGGAGTGTGATAATTAGACAATTAGTATTTATATTTTATGTGGTGCAAATATCTAAATAGTCATGTGCTTTTTACCTTGTTCCTCCCCGAGTCGTGCAGGCTGTTCCTAGCGTCAGGTGAGGCTTGTATCGGATGACCATCACATCGTCACACCACTCACTATACGGAGATATGAGGAACTTCTTACTACCACCCCTAACTGGTCTAGAGTTTACAACTAGATAAAGGTATCTTAGTTGGGAGTATGACATCATCTATTCCTGGGATATGATAGATTAAGTTATTCGGTTGATGTCGCGCATGAAATAGTTTCTATAGAGATGAAGTGATACTGGACTACTAGTACAGACAGCTCCCCTTATACTGCGAAACACCCTCCGCTATCACTGAACATCAATTGACCATCCCACAGTACTGTAGCTAGTACCGAAAGAGCGTCGTAGGCTATTTCTATCCTGTAGAATTGATCAAAGTCAAGGCAAAGCCTTCACATGAAGTTGGGATTCGGCCGTGTGCCTTATACCTAAGGCATATAATTTCTCTTTCCGGAAGGGTGCCGGTGTAAACTCGGTAATTCTTGCCCGCATTCTCCCCTGCATCCTCCGTATCCTCCGTATCCTCCGTATCCTCCGTATCCTCCGTATCCTCCGTATCTTCCGTATCCTCCGTCCTACTCCGATATCGTGCCTACCTACTCCGTCCTGTACTGTATGTAGTAGACAGAGCGTACTGAGATGAACAGTGCACAGGTATCTATATAGGTCTATAACTAGTAGCCTGTAGGTAGTAATATATATATATATTTAGTAGTAATGCAAGTGCTCACTCTATACTATTTATCTACAGTATATTTAGGGTATCTCTACTAGTCCATGTTCAATATAATTTAAATCTTTATATGTAGCACTCTGCTTGATTGCAAATGCAATACTAATACATTATTATAGCTATCTACAAGAACCAACTCCACTAACTACCTAGGTAACTACTAGGTAACTACTAGGTACATACTATGGTAACTATGCAGTACTATTAAATAACCGAATAATAGGATAATGCTTAGTTAGTAAGTGACTGTACATCCTATGTGCTGAGTAAGTACTACCAAGTCTCTCGCCTGTTTTGCCGATGTCCCCCACCAGGATTGACAGGTCGAGAACTGCAGCAGCAGCAGCAGCAGCGGCAATGACGGTTACAGGCTAATGTTTGCTAGACAAATCGACCATCTTCTCGATGTGTCGATCCGATTATAATTCTCCTAATTCTCCGAGGCTCTCTTCCCTCCACCCCCCCCGTTCCCTGTGCTCCGTGTGTCTCATCCTCGATCGCCGACCGTGACCGTCTGTGTATTCAGTGATCCACTGCACAGTACCTAACACAGTGCACACACACCCGTCAAAGCCGTGGCACGGAATAATACTCCGTACACTGCCTGTTTCCTACGACCCAGTCGAGATGCCCGCCTACCCCATCCGACGCAGGCCACGCGAGTGCAAAACCTGTCTCCCATGCCGCGCCAGCAAGGTGCGCTGCGACCGTAATGTCCCCTGTGGCAACTGCGTCAAGCGCGGCCAGCCCAACAGCTGTACCTACGGCGTACCCCCGCCGTCCCTGGTTACCACCACCACCACCTTGCCTACCAGACCGAACACCACCACGACGACGACAGCGACAGTGACTTCTTCGGTTTCTTTCCCGCATGCTCATCTTCCTCCTCATCCTCCTCCTCCCTCGGCTCAGTCATATTACTCGTCTGCGCGGTCGTCGCTGTTTCTAGATGGAGTCTCGTCGGCTGCCGTTGACCCGGACACCCTCCATGATACCCCGGATACGGTCAATCTGGCTCAGGGGGAATGGGACGAAATCTGTTCGAAGATGGTCGCCATGGAGCAGATCCTCGCTAGTCTGCAATCGCTGTTTGACAGTCACTCGCGGCGTGATGGAATGTCTTCTGCTGCAGCGGCCTGGGACCGTAGTGCAGGGAAACTCGAGGCCGGAGAGGAGGGAGAAGACGAGGCAGATGACGACGAGTCGGACGAGGGAGAAGAGGCCGACGAGGCTGAGACAACACAGGCTGGACTGTTAGCACGTAAGGACTCACGCTCGCCGCAGGCCGAGGGCGTGTACGGCGCCAACGTGCTCAACACGGGCGCGGTGCATCTGGGGTCACGCGCCGCCCTGGTCGATATCCTCAACAGTGCCAAAACCTCCGAGGCGATCGCCCAGGTGCTTCCCAAGGACGATCTTCTCGCTGATCTGGCCCTGGGCAATGAGGCGGCTAGTTATCCCTTTGTTGATCTGTGGTCTTCGGATCCGCTGGGCTTCAATCTCGCCGCTGTCGTCGCCGTTCTCCCTGATGATCACAAATGTCGCAGGTATTTTTTTTTTTTTTTTAAATTTTTTTTCCTATCCAGCTTCATTGTGTCGAGTGTTGGCAATTCTAATAATTTTTTTTAGATTCTTCGGTTTCTACAAGGATATCGGTGCCGTCCTATACCCCGTCCTATACGATGTCCCTGCCGTCGAGCTTAGCATGAACCGGCTACTACACAACCGCATGATGGCGGGCGGGGTCTACAAGCCCGACGCGACGGGGCTCGTCAAGCCGTTCGGCATGAATCTGGCTTTCCTGAGTCTTCTCTTCGCCCTTCTCGCCTCGGGCTGTCAATTATCGGACCTGCCTGGTAGCGAGCGCGAGCTAACCTCGTGGGTGTACAGTGAGTGTGCCGAGTTTTGCGTTGCGTTCCACTGTCAGCTGCTGACTGTCATAAGTCTCCTGTTCCTATCAGTGTCTTCGGATGATAAACTACGTCTCGAACCCCTCGATGGAAGTGATCCAGGTCCTGTTGATTATCAGTAACGTCTTGTCATATAATATGAATGCGGGAGCGTCGTATACCCTGCTAGGCATGACGGAACGGATGTGCATGGTGCTCGGACTGCACGTCGACTCGACCAAGTTCTCGCGCACCGAGCAGGACATCCGCCGGCGGGTGTGGTGGGCAATGGCCTTCCAGAACAGTCACTTCTCCCTTGCGTATGACCGGCCGTCGATCACCATGGTCAGTCAGCCGGAGATCCCCTACGACCGCAAATCGATGCCCGGGTGTCGGTCGTATTTCGAGACGCTGTGCCGCGTCGTCTCGCTGGCGCTCGAGGTGATGCGGTCGCGCATGCACCCGGGTCACTTCCACACGCGCTACCACGAGATCCGCGAATACAAGCAGCGCCTGCAACGTATCCTGGCCGAGACGACGCCGCACCTGCGGTCGCGTGAGCACTGCACAACCCTCGCCGAGCACATCGAACGCATGGAGCTGCGGCTGCATTCATCCTACCTGGTCTCGGTCCTGTGCCGTGTCTCGCTCGACCCGAGCGCCCACATGGACGAGCAGCGCCGCGCCCTCATCCGCGAGGAGTGCCTGGCCAGTCTCGTAGGCACCATCGAGGCCTTTGTCGAGCTGCACTCCATCAGCTCCCACAGCTCGCGTTCCTGGATCAGTCTGCAGCGAACCATCGCCTCGGCCTTTCTGCTCGTCGCGACCGAACAGGGCCAGAACCACCCGCAGACCTGGGCCCTCATCGACAAGCTCGAGCGCGTCCTAGCCGACCACGTCCATGCTGACGGCGAAGCTCACCACAATAACCGCACCGATTCGGCCAAACATCTCGCTTCTTCTCTGCGGTCGCTGCGCGAGGTCAGCGCTGCCTTTCGAGCGAGGAAGCCTCCTCCTCCTCCGCCTCAACATTCTACTCCTCCTCATCCTCCTCAACATTCTACTCCTCCCCTTCATCCTCCCCATACAGCCCCCCAACCATCTTTATTACCACAATCGGTGGTTTCCCCCGTATCCTCAGCACCCTTAGTACCCCCCGTATCGATATCCTCAGTACCATCTGTCCCCACCACCATGTTTTCCCCACCTAGTGTGCTGTTCCCCTCCCCCGCTGCGACGGATGGAAGCCCCGCGACAACCACAGCAATGGTTCAGCCCTCGATCGGCGAGTGGGAAATGCGCAGTATCCTCGACCAGGTGTCGGATGTCATGCGGTTTCCTCCCATCCCGGGCAAAACGTCTCCTGTATAGCGATTGGCGATACGGAGTATATTGATGAGTTAATTAGCGTTGACTAGTATTGGGAGTGCTGGGCGAGTATTTATCGATTTGTATGGTAGTATTTATATTGTGTTGTGTAGGGGGGGGAGGATTTCGGGGCTCGTTCCAATACAGGATATAACGCGGGGAAAGAGAGGGAGAGAGAGGGAGAGAGCACGGGAAAATATATAACATAAACTACTAGGTAATATATATCCGGCCTCCTCTTTAACACTCTCCCTCTTCTTTACTCCGACTCGGCCGATGTTAAAAAGCATAGAACCCAGTACGGCCGAGAGGGCAGCCGAGTCAACGCCGAGGGTCGTATGACGGGGCACGATTCTAGATATTACTATGTAGTACTTGTCTACCCCTCCTATCCTATAGTTTTCCCTGCTAACCCTATCCCCTGGAAGGCTTGGTAATGCTAGCTTGAGTAGGAATCCCTGTGCGATTGATTGGGGATATTCTTCCGAGTGGGTTGGTCAACTGCCGAGTCGGTAGTAGAAGTGTAGTACTAGGTACCTAGGTAGAACCAGAGGTAGTAGAATAGTAAAGTATATTCACTACTTTCCACTGATACTCAGTACTCTTATGCAGACTAAAAGTTGAAACGTAAGAACGGAGTACAGAGTACACCGTTGCTTGTGCAACAGTGCTTGTTCCTACCTGTCAAAAAATCAAGCACGGCTTAACGGCCCCCACGACTAGAAGGAGCAGGGCGTGGCCAAGGCAACGAACGAAATAGATCTCCCTCCTCGCATGTAGTAGAACACATAGCTAGCCATTATTGGCTATCAAGAGACTGGTCTGTGGAGGCAGGATCCTTCCTTCTTGCTTGACCTTGACGCGATGTGTAGAACCCCTTGGCCGTTGAGAAAGACGCGTTCAAAGCTGTGGCTGTAGCCACAGAAACAGTAGCTGCGGGCTATATGGTAGACGTCGATAATATCGAGAATCGACCAGCCAGACGTCGATAATATCCAGAATCGACCCAGACAGCTATGCCACAGCGGTAACCTCACTCCTGGGGAGCCACCTGTCACGGGATAGGTTCGTCGAAGAAGGTTCCTCAAAGTTGGAGACTATATAATCATACAGTTTAGCCTGCTTTCATTGTTTCCCATGGTCGAAATGGCCTCTCTCTAGCTTACCAGTCTGCCAACGCAAGTTGGGAGCCTCTTGGGAGCTTCTTGTTTCTTTGATGTAAGCCGAGGGTGTGATTTTATCTGTAAACTGGTAGAAATACTTGGCTCGACAGAATCTAGAGCAAAAACATGAATCTTGATAATTTTGGTGTAGAATTTTGTTGGTGGTCAAAGTCAAACGACGGTTGAGTTGAAGTCTTCCGCAACGTGCGCCTCGTGACTACTTCGTTCTTCTTCTGCCTGACAACATCTTTCAAGCTCTCTTCACCTCGACAATACTTCATTCCCACCCAGCTCCCCTGAGTTCTCTTTGACTCCTATTTCGTCTCTTATGCTTTGAATAGAGAGACACAACATAGATGTGCTCAATACTCGTGGTTTGGAATATACGCTGACAGAGAGTAGGACGGGTGGCGGCGACAACGAGGACGACACTATTTCCACAGCCTCTATGTTCTCATTTACTTCGTTTAATCACTCTAGGCGCATGTCTATGAGCTTTAGAAGCTCAAATCACAACTCATACGCCGACAGTCCCTCCGAGATATGCAATTGCTGCAAGCCAGGTTGCATGAACATCAGCGTTGCCCTCACATCTAGATACTTTTCATCCTGGAAATAGGCTTGGAAGTATGCCCGACACTGGCCGTGGCAGTCTGTCGATGGGTCCTGACAAAGCATGGCAGGCAAAGTGCCGGGTGATCTACACTGTTCCAGGGGTTCCACACAAGGCAGAGTTCTTTAGCACTCGTCTGTAAGTCGATATGGAGCAAAATGGTGCTTATTGTGACGATTCACTGCAGATGTGCTGCGTGGATAGTGGACAGAAATCAAGTCACCCCGCTTAGCAGGTATGTACTATGCCGGCCTCAGGTTCATCCTCTCTCAATTTCCCATGACAGCCAAGTTGACCCATAAGACACGGTTCGGGCTACGAAGTACGTACGCTGTGTTCTAGTGCAAACTTTGTGTTATCAATCATGTCGATCTCTTGAGTAACGATGCCGTCTTCGGGAGACTGATCATCGGTGCAACGGATGATAAAACCGGTCTGATCATCAGTGTAACTGATGATAACACAGCACATGGTACACATGCTTCATATGACTTGGTGCCAACTCGATCAAACATGATATTATGGATATTCTCTATCAAGGCATGCTGATATTAAGACGTATCATATCACATTGTGTTTGAGTTGATGCTGGGTGGGAATGTTCGTTTTACGTGAAAAAGACCCCTCTCTCCACCTCCCTCCCGAAGGGTGAATTAGCATAAATTTTGCAACGATTACGCGGTCAGGGCCTTGCCAAGCTGTCAGCGGAATCTAGTTCAATTTCGGTTTCCATACTCTCATGAATAGTCGTGTGTGTTTATGATACTGACGCCTGTACGCTTCCACAATCTATCGGCCCGAATCAGGAAAGCCGGCCTCTCGTTAGGTCGCTATCAGGCAGTTTCGCCTTCTAATGACAGCATCGTTCTAGGCTCTGTGATTGGCATGTTTGGGCGCCCCTCTACTAATCTCCAGCCCGTTTCAGATCTACATCGGCCTTGGCGATCTGTTAGTGCGATGTTGCTGCCCGGCGCTTATGGCCGAATCTACTCCGTAGAACGAGGGATGGATTTAAAACTGGCCTGCCATATGTCAAATGAGCTTTCTTTTTCCAGGATGAAGTAGAAGATAAAGGAAGAAAGAAAAAACATATGACGGACCTGGTGTCCAGCGAATTTGGCCGTCAATTCTCCCTTTGTCTCCAGTAACTAACTACATCCCAACTATGGCCACTCCTTTGGTTTTGTTTGCTCTTGGAGTATTCTCCAACCTTGCTGCGGCCTGGCTGCCCGAGATTGACCGGGAAATCACCTCGCTGGGCGGCACCAACCTCTTCACCAAGAGCAATGGCACCATCCGTGGGGTTGATATGGGGGCCCAGTTTGTGTTCGAGCCTTGGATCGCCGAGACCGCCTGGGACGATATAGGCTGCGGCACCCAGTATTGCGAAACAAATTGTGTGCGGGAGATGGGCCAGGACGCTGCCAATGCTGCCTTTGCAATTCACTGGGACTCGTGGATCACCCGGGAGGATATTCGCGAGATTGCATCCTATGGTCTCAACACCATCCGTGTCCCTATCGGCTTCTGGATGCTCGAGGACATCGTCGACCCGTCAACAGAAGCCTTCCCACAAGGCGGGTTCCCATATCTGGAGCGTTTCTGCGGATGGGCGAGTGATGCCGGACTGTATATCATTCTCGATTTGCACGGAGCGACGGGCGCGCAGGTGACTGAGAATCCTGATACTGGTCGGGTACGTATTTTGTGGATCGTTACGATGATCTTACTTGAGAATTTATACCATGAAACCAACACAGACTAAACAACTTTCTTCTTCCTCCATCTAGTACGTCCCCAAAGTCGAGTTCTACAACGAATACCAGTACGAGCGTGCGCTGCTGTTTCTCGAGCAGTTAGTTCTGGAGGTCCACGTGAACCACAACTTCCGCAATGTCGGCATGCTGGAGATTGTCAACGAGCCGTTACAAGACCCAGATGAGGTTGCAAGTATGCGGGAGACATACTATCCTCGGGCCTTTGAAGTATGTACATTTCCCCCTTTTTTTACCTATCTTTTCGTCAAACAAAAACTGAAAGTAGACTCTTCTTAGAGAATTCGCGCCGTCGAGATGGCCCTCCAAGTCCGCAGAGAAGACTACGTGCACATTCAGATGATGAACGAGCTCTGGGGGGCCGGAAACCCGAAAGAGAACCTGACGGACCTTTACTACGCCGCCTACGACGACCACCGCTATCTCAAGTACGACGCGAGCATCCCCGTCTCCAAGGATAGTTACCTGAACGCCTCATGCACCGACGACCGCGGCGACGACAGCCCTACCATCGTCGGAGAATGGAGCCTCAGTCCCCCGGATGACGTCCAGTGGGATTCCGACTGGGACCCGGACACCAACGTCGCCTTTTACAGGAAATGGTTCGCGGCGCAGGTCATGGCGTACGAGAAGCAACATGGCTGGATCTTCTGGACGTGGAAGGCCCAGCTGGATGACTACCGCTGGTCGTATAAAGGTACTTCGTTCTTTTCTTTCCGCCTTTTGGTACAAATTTGCGTAAAGTGCTCTTGCTCTACCGATACTGACGCTTGTTGATAGATGCCGTGGCTGCCGGCGTGATTCCCCTTGATCTTGACTCAGTCTATGATACTGGAGTTTGCGATGGGATATAGATTCGAGACCATGTAAATGAGAATCAAACCACCAAAAAAAGAAGTATATTTAAAATTTAATTCAACTTCATTATGTATGTTTTTTTAGCGCAAACTATATTCTTGTCAAAAAAAAAAAAAGGATTACATCAATACCGCTACCCCGAGAGCGACCAAGCCCATCCAGCTGGGCACCTGCATCCCCCGCGCCATGTTCGTGCTTGAGGCCGTGGCCGCCGACCCCGTCGTCGAGGGGGTCGACGAGGCGCCCCCGCTGCCAGTCGACGTGGCGCTACTCTTCCCGCTCGAGTAGCCGCACAGTCCGGAGCCCTTCATCTGAAAGGTCGGAAAGAAGACACGCGGCTGGCCCTTGTCCATATCGACGGTGATGCTGCCGTTGGTGCCCGCCGTGACGGTCGTGCAACCCGTCACCTCGGTGAGGCTGGTGCCGGCGTCTGCGACGCCGTCGACGATGAGCTTGTAGGCACCTCCTGCGGTGCCCTGGTTGGAGAGCACGGAGATGATCTGCACGCCGTCGGGGCCCTTGCGAGTCACGTACGTCGAGTTGTCTGTGTAGAGCAGCGTGCTGGCGTTGGTCACGTAGTTATCGTCGAGGGTGATGGCGTAGTTGCGCAGCTTGTTCAGCGTCGCTGTCAGCTGGTACAGCGGTGTAGAGGTGTTGTAGTTGGTGCTCCAGATCTCCTGCCGGTTGTATGGTGAGTAGGCACCAGTCAAGTGCTGCTCTTGGCCGTAGTACATCTTGGGGATGCCGTCCGAGAGGATGGTGAAGGCAAGAGCATTCTTGGCGAGCTGCATTATCAATTAGCATGCCGTAGTTGGAAGTAGTTCGCGCTTGCAAATCAGGTTTACAAACTTACAGCCATATCAGGGTCGATGCTGGCGAACCGCTCGTTGTCCTGGTTTTCAATGAAAACCGACAGGTACTGAGGGGAGGAACAAGCAGTGCGCATTGTCTGCACCATTGAGACTAGGCTGGGCATATTTCCTGCCGTAAACGCCTCTAGGATGGTGTAGTACAGAGGATAGTTCTCCAGTCCGCCGGTGTAGCTTTGATAACTGCAGGTGAGATTCGCGTCGTTGTCGTCCACCTCCGCCATAGTGTACACCCCGGCGCTCTGGATGAAGTCCTTGAAAAAGCCAAATTCGATCTGTTTGGCACCATCCAGCCGGATGCCATCGATAGAGTAAGTCGAGACAAGGTTGTTGATCCAGGAGTCCAGAGTGCTCTTGATACCGGAATCAGTGGTCTTGATGCGCGGGGTCGCGACACCCTCGGTGCCAAGCCAGCAGGTGGTGTACTGGGTTGCGTTGTTCCAGTCGGAGATGGTGCAGAAGGGGTCGTAATCTGCGGAGGTGTTGAATGGGGTGAAAACGGAGTAGTCGATCTTGGTTGAGGAGGTCATGTTCGCGTCGCCAATATCGTATGCCATTTCGTTCGCGACAACGTCCACCAGCAGATACATATCGCGCTTGTGCAGCGCAGAAACAAGGCTCTTGAGATCATCCGCCGACCCAAAATGCTCATTCAGGGCGTACAGATCCTGGGGCCAGTAGCCGTGGAAGGCCTCGCCATCGATGGTATCCTGCTCGAGATTCTTATTGACCGGGGAGATCTGAACGGCCGTAAAGCCCATACCCTGGATGTAGTCAAGCTTGTCCACCAGGCCAGCCCAGCTACCACCGCAGTATTTTGTGATGTTGCAAGCAGCGTCGGAATCACCCGACCTGGCGAAGCGGTCGGTGATGACCTGGTAGATCGATCGCATAGCCCATTCATCGTTGGAAGCGGCGTTGGCGGATGCCAGGAAGCCGACAAGGGCCGCTGCTGCGTATTTGAAATTGCCCATGGTGGTCTGTCTACACTTGGTGGCACCGAACGAGTGTGGGTGAACCTCCACAGGAGTACAACGATAAACGACTCGAGATGAAACGAGTGTCAGTGAAAGCGGGTGTTTCACAGTTTAACGAGAGACAGTCATTCAATAGAACATCAAAATTGCATGCCCAGACCTTCTGGCCAAGAAGTTGAAATAGCCGGATGTCAGGGGAATATATTCCCAACAGATAACGGTGGTGGTACCGCATATTATGTAGGTAGGTGAGCATGCCCCATGTGATAAGTCTCTGGGCCGACTGAGACATGCACCTGGCAGGGGATGGGCCGTATCAGACCCGTAGACCCTATCAGTGGTTACCTAGGGTCCATTGCAAAAGACTGCGATTGGAAGCTTCACGAAAGGGTCTCCGTCCAAGGGTCGACCTATGGGTCCATGGCCAAGACTACGAGATGCTAGTTTCGGCGGCTAGCGCACGTCTGGAGATGCTGATAGGGGAGGATGCCAGGGCATGAACAAGAACAAGGATGCATGTAGCCCAAAGGGAGGGAGCGAAAAAACCCCTCTGCGGGCAGAGTTTTGGATGAGTTGCGTGAGCCTTGAGGTCGCGTTCTTGTGCAAGGGGTAATCAGTTAGTCGCGATTCAAAGCGAACCAAGGACCGTGTCATGGCTACTCCGTACTGATTTTAGCTTTAATCTTTGATCAAGCTCAGATCCACCGAACTTACTCTGTAATAATATGGGTTATCGAAAGTGAAAGGAGACCCTTTGCATCCTTTTTATCTGACATGGAGATACTACATACGGAGTAGTAAGGAGTAGCTCGAAATGCCCACTCTGTATTTCCTCAGTACGAAATACTATGCAGGCTCCTTCCTGATCAGCGGGGTCAAGGTCTGTTCTTGCAGCTATCGAGAGTTTGCAGATGCGAAATATTCTATATTCTTCCAGTTTATCGCCATCTAGCCGGATTTTTCTCTAATGGCCAAGTTTGTGGAACGTTGCTGGCTTTGGCTTGATCAACCCCACCGAGTGTTGATATCTCCGCCGACAACTGATTGGTCTGGTTTCTGAGCCATATGTAGTATGGGTTTGTGATTAGTTACCTGTCAGACAAGAGTTGGAAGCTGGACGACCATCCCAATGATGCGGGCTTGAACGAGGATAACAGTTAACTGTACGAGGATGATGGGCTCCGCACTCTGCAGAGGGGGTTGCCTTGAAATCGGTGCTGTCAACCTGTCAGTGCTTTATGCATAGAGAAATAAAGCCCCCGGCAATTATTGGGAAAAAAAAGCAAATAAAATTTTTTTCAAAAATAAGGATCTACCTTTTGAAGATCTTCAAGCTCTCACTTTCTCCTTTGCTTCTTTCATCATTTCTTGTAGTACCTTCATTGCAGCTTCCTCCTTCCCAACAGGAACAAAGATGTGATCATGGAAATATCCGCTGACCACATTCGAGCTGATTCCGTTTTCTGCAAACCGTGTGGCGATCGAAGCAATAAGACCGACTGCTTCTAGACTCGAATGCACGGTGAGGGAGATCTTTCTGCAGGGGAAAGTTGGGTCCAAAAATCCATGTGCTTCTGCGGCTGTCTGTGACGTGATGATGCTGAGTCCTTCTGCCTCTTGAAAGAGCATTTGTGGCTGGAGAGCTTCCAAAGGCAGTGTACTAATAGACTGAGTGGTAGTCAAGAAGACAAACGTCTCAGGGTCCAACGTAGGCCTCATCGACGCCAGTAGAACGGCAAGGTCACTTTCGCCGTGTTGTGTCATCGTGGTTGAATCAAGCAACTGCAAGCAGTCAATAATGCGAGGGAAAAATTCAAAATTACCCAATAGACGCACCTGCTCAATCCCCCCCCCTTTTTTTTCCCCCCCAAAACAAGACAGCTTCAACTGCCAAGGAATGTAATTGGAACGTCTCGTCCTCCAGAACTATTTGGTGATCGCTCAGCGTCTAAGCCCTTCGGTTGGCAAGCAAGAGATGGGGATCGCTTTTCGACCATCAGCAAGGATATTTGATAGTTATACCATCAGAGAGTGTCTCAGTTACCTGGTTCAATTGGAAGAACTAATTCCTCTGTTCCAAGTGACTAGACAGAAAGTGCCTCCCAGACTCTTCGGCCTCAAAACATACTGGCGGGGCGGCGGAAAGCGGTGTAAAAAGCGGTGATTATTCTGCCATATCTCTCGCCTTCTCTGCTTGGAGTCCATCTCCATCTTCAGCTCCCCAAGGCCTTTTAGGGGGTTGTCGATGGCTTTTGATGAGTTTCTCTCTGTAGCCGGTCTTTGAGAAATGTGCCAGGTGAGAGTTCTCAGATGGAGAAGCGGACGGTCTTTGCCTGTGACCAATGCCATGGTCACAAGCTGAAATGCACACCTCTGTCTCAGGGGTGTTCACGCTGCAACAGTATGTACGGGCTGAGCTTTGGATTTGGGGAAGTCGAGGAAGAGTTTTGCTGAGTTTAGCTTCCAGGGCTTGGGGTCCGATGTACCTCCGTCCGTTTTGTCAAGAAACGTGGGAGGAAGCCGGCTAGGCTGCCAACGAAGCTCTCTCTGACGTCGGTGTTGGTGAGTTCCCTCTTAACTAGACTGTGTAGATCGATTGGATTCAAAACATCCTCACCATCGTATAGAATGCTCCTGACTATCCTGTCCTCGATTATGCCCGGGATCTGCCCATTTTCAAGCAGGATGGAGACCACACAAGGTCCGTACGGGCTACACCAAGAGTCTGGCGTTGAACCTTTAAAACCAGCGTGCTTATTCTGCTTCTAGCAACTCTAGACTCCGAATCACACGATACGAGGCGTGTCGGCTACTAGAGCTATTCTTTGACTCGCCTAACCGTGATTTCCACACTCTGTTGATTCGAAAACAGAGAATCCTTGATCTGCGGGCTCCGCGTTCAACATCGCCAATATTGCTTTTGTCGATCCTTTGTAAGTTGAAGGAAAGCTGCTGTTAGGCATACGTCTTTAGACCTAACTTTTGCTCGTAGGTATTGCATGTTTCACCCAGCAGGCCGATATGTCACCGACCTTAGCTGGCAGGAGCCTTGGTGAGCTCATAGCTCTGCGCCGGTATTTGTTCGATGAACTCGTCCGTAGATTCCACTTACGAACGCTGCCTGACACTCACCATATCCTTGATGATGCCCTTACGGCATGTATTATCACAAGTATTGCTCCAAGCGAGCAGTCAGTTGAATCCAGTCTGCAATACTGGCTCGTTTTTCTCAAGTTTATCACTCAAAAGATGAATCTACACATTGATGCTCCGGGACTTAGCGATGAAGACCGGGAGGAACGACACAGGTAGCAAGCGTCCGAATTACTTTTATTGAAGCTGCACTGACATCTTTTTCCTGGCTTTCTCCTAGATTATGGTGGGCTGTCTATATCATCGACCGCCATTCGGCTTTGTCATTCAACAACCGTCCCTGTATTCCGGATAAAGAATGCCATCAACTTCCGACTCCTTGCTCGGACTTGCTATGGAACAACATGGGCCCTTTATTCGAGGGGTTGGATGCAAGTGAATGCATAAGGCCACCTTTAGGATATGATGTGCAAAGCTTGGATATATTTGGAGTTTTCTTACCTCTCTCGAAGTGGGTTTGTTTCCAGCCACATGCCTCAGAAGCAGTAAACTAGAGGGAATGGTTCTTTAATAACTGCCTCGTTACAGGATATTAGGTGAAATACTTGAGTATCATTCTCTGCTTGAGAATTCGCCGCTCAATGCAGACAAAAATCTTCTACATGCCATCCGGGAAACAATTGAAATCCACCTTGGCCATTGGTATCGATCTTTTAAACAATCAGTTGGCTTGGAATTCTGCGATATTGCGCAGCCAGAGCCCAGCTCTGCCGCACCCACAAAGCAGTATCCCAAGGTAGCATATTACGGGCTGCACATGTACCATTGTATGTTCATTCTGTTATATGGTTTGATGGACGTTGTCCGCATGTACGAGGATCTCGAATGGCAAGCATCCTCCGATTTTATCATTGTCGGTGAACATGCCATGGCCTGCGCCAGCGTATGGACCCCTTGTCTAACCCTGTCCACATGTGCTCAGATAAGGTGTATGAAGAAGTAACCGTATTCTAGGTCGCAAAACACATACTTCTCGTTGACCCTCAGCTGCTTTTCATGTATCGATACTTCGGCACCTACCTGCTCCAGTCTTCCTTCATTTTTCTTATCCTTGCTCAAAAGCTGGGCCATAGATCGGACACTCTCATTCTGGGCAACTGCTCCATCAATTTGCAGGTTCTCGATACCTTTGTAAAGACTACGAACATGGATTACCAGCGTACCTTTGCAAAGCTTTTACGCAAGGTGCTTTCCAGCCAGCTCAACACGCCCGACGACACCTCTGCAAGTCCCAAGCCTTCAACCGGTGACACAGCGGGAGAGTCTGCCACATTGGACCCGGAGATGCTCCGATATAGGTGGACAGCAGGGCACAGAGGTCTCTGGGCCAATTCTGTGCCAGGTGACCTAAGCTGAATGGATTCATATTGGCATTCAGGTATATATATCTATGTCTGTTAGCTCTTTTCCGGGGGGGTTTGTTCAACTCCATACCTTTAGCCAAGAGTGCCTTTACATGAGTGGGTATTCAGTCTGGGTATATCATTCAATCAGGATCAGACCCTCTATGAAGAGAGTTGCTTTGAGGTTCACTGTCGTCTTTATTCTGGACGAAGGACATATATCCGTCATAATGGATTCGATACCCAGCAGAATACCGGAGTTTGAGTCCGAGAAAGCAATTAAAGCATGGATTGGTGATATCCTGTGATGATAACCTATAAAATAGAACTAAAACAGTGGAGTAGTAGAAAGAAGTAGATGGTTTTATCTTCACTCACAGAATCTCACCTTCAATTTTGGCCGTTACCGGCTTTCCTACGCGGAACCGGGAAAAGAAACACAAACAGTTAAAGCCATCCAGGATCCCCCTGTTTCTTCTCTCTCTTCTCTCTCTGCCTCTCCCTCATATTCTTTTCCTTGTCAAAATAGATCTGATCCAAAGATTTATTACCATTACCTGCCTCGCTATCAAGTATTACACTCACAATGGCTACCGTCCTCCTCCTCCTGGACCTCCAGAACGGCATCACCGACCGCTTCCCCAAAGAATACATGGAACCGTACCTCGCTCGCGTGGCCCTGGTCGTGCAGAAAGCCCGCGAAGCCGGTATCCAGGTTGTACATGTCGTTTCCAGCTTCCGACCGGGATACCCTGAGCTCTGCGCGCGCAACACTTCAACCGCCCGTGTGTTAGCCCTGGGCAACAACGCCTTCGTGCAGGGCGACTCCTCGACTGGGATTCACACGGCCGTGGCCCCCGTCCAGAGCGAGGTGGTGGTGGCCAAGCACCGCGTGTCGGCGTTTGCCAGCACAGATCTCGACATGGTGCTTCGTTGCGCGGGCGTCGAGAACGTGGTCATCGCAGGGCTGATCACCAGCGGGGCCGTGCTGTCTACCGTGCGCCAGGCGGCAGATCTGGACTACGGCATCACCGTTTTGAAGGATCTGTGCATGGATCGTGATCCTGAGGTGCACCAGGTGCTCACTGAGAAGGTGTTTGCTCGTCACACTGTTGTCTCGGGCGAGGAATGGGTTGCTGGACTGAAGAGCGAGTGAGCGAGTGAGCGAGTCGGTATACAGTACTTGAAGGAGACTTTCTTCCCTTGAATTCCTCTGCTAATCAATTATTTTCATTATCTAGTTAATCAAGAAGCCTGAGGAGCAAAATGCCATTTCCTATATGCTATCTATCCTCGGTTATTATTCGATTCGGCTATTACCAGTCATTGTTCATAACGTTCATAACGACATACGGACCTGGAGTACTTCATATTTTCCTGTCCAATAAACTAGCCAGTGAATATACCTAGTTTCCACTGTTTACTGTATATTTCTATGCATAACTTCTCCAGTATTTTCATTATTTAACCGAGATTTCCCCGCCGACTTGGCTCGGTCTTTCGTGAGAATGTCCCCCGAGGCAGCTGTATAATGCGGGGGACTCGAAAAGAAAAGAGGGAATGGAAAAAGGAACCTTTGTTTTGTTTTCCTTGTCTAACTAACTGATCTACCATGTCTTCTTCATTGACTGTCTCAGCACCCACTGTTGAACACCATCCGACCGGCTTCGGCATCGACACTGCCTGCCCCCGTCTGTCGTGGCGGTTTCTCACCCCTCCCGATTCCATCCCCGAAGCCTGGGAACAGACAGCCTACGACGTCGAGATCGTCCGGAAGGAAGAGTCAGCAGAAGCAGAATCATACCATATCGCTAGCAACGAGTCCTCGCTGGTCCCCTGGCCGAGCACCCCGCTGCAATCCCGCGAGCAGGCCCGTGTGCGTGTGCGAGCGTACGATAATAGCAACCCCGCCCGCCCGACGGACTGGTCGCCCTGGGTAATCGTGGAATGTGCCCTTCTAGACAAGAAAGAGTGGAAGGCCGTGCCGATCACAAGTCAAGTGAAACATCTCGGTGCAAATGGTTCGCTGCGACCCGTTCGGTTTCGTCGGACGTTCTCTCTCCCGACCGATACAACAGCGACAGGGAGAGCCCGGCTGTACATCACCAGTCTGGGCGTGTACCGCGCGTTCGTCAATGGGAAGCGCGTCGGCGACCACTGCATGGCGCCCGGGTGGACGAGCTACCGCCACCGTCTGAATTACCAGGTGTTTGACGTCGCCTCGCTGCTGGACCCTACAGGGCCGAATGTGCTTGCCGTCGAGGTCGCGGAGGGCTGGTACGCTACACGGCTGGCGTTCGCTGGCGGGAAGCGGTGCATCTACGGTGACGAGGTCGGGGTCATCGCTCAGCTAGAGGTTGGGTCTTCGTTCACTCTCGTCTCGGATGCCTCGTGGTCATGTCAGGCTAGCGCGATCACGAGCAGTGAAATCTACGATGGAGAGGTGTACGACGCCCGAGAAGAGACTGTCGGCTGGAACGAATCGGTTATCCAGTCCGATGGAGAAGACAGTCACAGTCAAGGCTGGGCCCCGGTGCGCGAGCTGGCGTTTCCTCAGGCCCGGCTCATCGCCCCGAATGCACCCCCTGTAAGAGTGACCGAAGAGGTCAGCCCCGTGGCGATCATCAACACTCCGTCCGGGAAGACGGTGCTGGATTTCGGCCAGAATCTGGTGGGAAGGCTACTGGTACGCTCTCTGCACAAGCCTCACGGCCACCGTGTGTCATTTGGACATGCCGAAGTCCTCGAGAACGGTGAGCTGGGCACCCGCCCGCTGCGGGATGCCAAATGCAGGGACGAGATTATATTCGCCGACACGCCACTGGAGAACTGGTCGCCTCAGTATACCTTCCATGGTTTCCGGTACGTGCAGGTGGACGGGTGGACGCCTACCGACGCGGAAAACCCGCTTAGTCTCAGCAGTGTGTGCGCCCAGGTTCTGCATTCGGACCTGCGGCGCACGGGCTGGTTCTCCTGCTCGCACCCAATGGTCAACAAGCTGCACGAGAACGCGTGGTGGAGTATGCGCGGCAACTTCCTCTCCGTGCCGACGGACTGCCCGCAGCGCGACGAGCGGCTGGGCTGGACGGGCGACATCCAGGTGTTTGCTCCCTCGGCGAGCTTCCTGTACCATACGGCCGGCATGCTGGGCGACTGGCTACAGGATCTCTCCGTAGAGCAGCTGCTAGACAGCAAGAGCAAGGCCATTCCGCCCTTCGTCGTGCCAAACGTGCTGGACGCGCTGCAGGATGTGGTGCAGGACCTCTGGCCCGAATTCCCGCAGGCCGTCTGGGACGACGTCACCGTACTGACCCCTTGGACACTTTACCGCTCCTACGGTGACGTCGACCTCCTGCGCCGCCAGTACCCCAGCATGCAGGCCTGGGTGGACCGGGGTGTCGCCCGAGGAGACGACGGTCTATGGGACCCCGAGTTGTGGCAGCTGGGCGACTGGCTAGATCCCACCGCACCCCCCGACGAGCCCGGCAATGCCCGCACGAACGGCACGCTGGTGGCAGACGCATACCTCGTCCACGTCACCTCCGTCCTTGCACAGATCAGCACCCTCCTCGGCGAGACAGACAATGCCACCCGCTACGAAGCTGACGCCCGCCGGCTCAAGACCACCTTCCAGCACAAATACATCGCCCCCTCGGGCCTACTGGCCGGCGACACGCAGACCGCGCTCAGCCTGGCTATCATGTATGAGCTGCACGCAAACCCGGAACAGACAGCCGCCGCCGCCAAGCGGCTGGCCCTCCTCGTCCGGCTGAGCAAGTTCCGCGTGTCGACAGGGTTCGCAGGCACGCCTATCATCACGCACGCCCTGAGCCGCACAGGGAACCACCAGCTCGCGTACCGCATGCTGCTGGAGAAGAACAACCCGTCGTGGATGTACCCGATCCGCATGGGGGCCACGACCATCTGGGAACGATGGGACAGCATGCTGCCCGACGGGTCCGTGAACCCGGGCGAAATGACAAGCTTCAACCATTACGCTTTGGGGTCCGTGATCGCCTGGCTGCACGAGTACGTCGCCGGCATCTCCCAGCTGGACCCAGGTTGGAAAACCTTCCGCGTCGCCCCCATCCCTGGTGGAACCATCACCTCCGCCCAGGCAGCGTATGAGACACCCTACGGCCGGGCCGAGACTCGCTGGCAGATCGTCGATGGAGACCAGTTCGAGCTGCACGTCTCTGTGCCCCCCAACAGTACTGCGCTGGTCATCCTTCCGCATGAGTGGGAGGGGACCGTCATGCCCGACACGGGACGATGGGTCGGGTCAGGATCCCATTCTTTCCACAGTCGGTGGAGCAATACGCTGCACTGGCCTCCTAAGACATTATGGACTCCATTGGGGGGTGAAGAGGCGTTATCAATTGTTTAAGACAATTAACTGGTTCTGTATATAGATATTTAACCAATATAGAACCAAAATAAATCATGTTGCCAGCGAAACAATAATCTTGGAAGCAACCTGGTTGATATGCGCGTACGGCTTCACCACCACTCCCCCCTCCTCCCTCTCGAGATCCTTGAAATTAAACTCGGCAACGACGGTGCTCTTGAACGGCGCCGGCGGGTTCGCCCAAACATGGTGCACTGCGTTGTGGAGCGTGGGGATCTCAATGACATTGTATCCCTCGCCGGCGGCGTGGCGCATGAGAAGATGCGCTGTGGTTTTCATGAGCTTGAAGCCTTCGTAGTCTGCGCGTGTGGAGGTGCCGTTGCGCATGAGCTTGCGAGTAGTGGTAGCATCAGTCTCAGGCTTAGTGTCGGTGGTAGTATCGTTTTCTGTTTTCTTTCGTATGTCCAGCACGTCGAGTTGGTGCATCACCTCCCCGTACGCGGGCAACGCGGCCAAAAGGGAGGTCAGTTTGCTTTCGTCGAGTGGGTGAGCTGCATCGTACGCGACCGCGATGGAAACGAGCGGGAAATCCATCTGGTGCAGGAGCTGCTCGCCTGTGGCCGTTTCATCGGTCATATCCCAGTGCAGGGCGCCGCCGGTCTTCTCAGATTCAGGATATCGAAACACGTATTCTTTGTCGAACACGCCGAAGGACATGCCGGACTCGATCTGGTGCTGGATGAGGTAGTCTGCCCCCGCAAACCCATCGTAGAGCCGCCGGGCCTTGTTTTCAGGGTACAGAATCGGCCAGACGGGCGAGTGGAAGGTGTTGGTGTGCATGATGATCGCCTTCGCCCAGTCGAGGTGTGCGGGCTCAAGGCGCCGGATTTCGAACCGCGGGTTCAGGCTCGTGGGTGTCTCTTTCGCCATGGTGGTGATGGGTGGATTAGATTATGGGTTGGGTTGTTTGGGAAGTGGGGGGAAGTTATCTATTTATCTTTGTCTTAGGTCAAACAGACTAGAAGAATAAAATGGACATTAGTAGTGCTCACTGCTGGCTGATGCAACATCAGGTGGATAGCTGGTAAGCTTACTGACAGGGGGTATCATGGGGTAACCCAGGTAGTCATTGTATTTCTACAGACGAGATCAGTCGAAGAATATAAGATGTAACTGATTATTTTATTGATGAGAAAGCTTTTTTTGACTTACTATAAGTATTCACAGGTTTAATGAAAAGAATCCATTTTTAAGCCAACTTCATATCCATGTTTCTGTAGATTTATTGATTTTGTTGATTAGTTATAGATCAGACCGTTGTTAAGGCCCCCTGCTTATAGTAAGATGGTTAACTCCAGGCCAATTGCAGGGCCTGTTGCAGGCAAGGGAAATGAAACATGATAAATCAAAGAAAAGAAATCCCGAGTTCTCTGGGTAGATGATCTAAAATTCAAAGTTAGCAAAGACAAACACAATAAACGATGTTACTATGAGGGGATTCAGGAGACCAGCAACTGGGTCAAAGCACGAGCGAGCCTTCGTAGTGGCCCCTTGAGACATAATAGGGTCCACAGCCGTTATTAATCACAGATAAGACACAGATCCTTTCAAAGGTAAGTCCACGTGGGATCTTTGCTGTCACAATGGTGGACGGGTTGCAGTGAAGGTCATCGGGGCGGTGCCGTGCTCGGTAAGAATCCGGATCAACAGGTTGATTGTGTCTTCCTGGAACCAGCCGTCTTGAGAAGAGTGTCCCTCTTTCACAGTGCTCGCCTCGAGTACGATCTCCTGGCAGTTTTTCAGCTTCAAGATGTCATCTCGAAGCTGGGCCAGATCGGACATGGACAGCGAGTCCATGGTTTGCGTAATGTAGGGATCTCGCTGGATGAAGAACAGACCGATCTTGTCGGGGTAATTAGTGAAGATCAGCTTTCGAGGAAAGCTGCTCAGAAAGCCATCCTGAGCGATCTCGTGGAGCTCTGCGAGGGACGCCCTAGAGAAATTGACGGTCAGACACTTGTAAGCCTTTTCAGCAAAGGTGGGGAGGAAGGCGATCTGAGAGAAAGTCTTGTTGGTCAGTCGGAGGGATCGCAAATCCTCCAGGTCGAGGTTCTTACCGATCAGCTCAATGAGCGGGACGAGGCTGTCGAGGCTGGTGTTAGAGAACATCTTGAGTGAACAAATGAGGTAGTGATAAAGTACTCGCAGCGCTAGGTAGAAGAGGTGTGTATCGAGGAAGAGAGGATAGTCGTTGTGTAGATAGTATAGATGAGGATGGGAGGAGTACAAGAGCAGTACTTATAGTAGTCCTAGACAGAATTATGGGTTAATTTTCTCTATCATGAATAGAACAGATTAGTTATCTACCTGCTTTGTTCTTCTTTGACAATATCTTTGTCCTCACTGCCCTCTTGTTGGGATTTGTGTATCTTAGTAGCTCCCTTTGTTAGACTTATCTTTGTTTAATAATAAAGAAACAAACCTATATTGTCCTCAGTCAAGATAAGAGTATAAATGCCTATTGTAATTCATTGTCCTACAAGTTCAAAGAGACAAAAGAGATGGTTGCTTTTTGTGGCCTTGACGTAGAGCTGCAGGCACGGGACCTGCCAGACGCGACGTCCACTTCCATCTTAGCTCTGACACGACGCGCAACAACGACAAACACGACAGACAATCGAACCAATTCAACAAAGCCTTGTTTCCTCGAGATGGACAATGGGATTAGCAAAGACTTGCTCCTCGAAATTGACAGCTTACAGCAGCTTACCCAAGCAATCTACGACGCCCCGGAAAGCCGTCTGAAAACCATTCTGAGAGATCTTTGTATCCAGTTGCCTGCTGCTAGAGAAGCAGTAGCACGGCATCTGCTGGTGACCGAAGACCGAATCAAAGAGAAGGCCGACTCGTCTGATGATGATGGGAGTGAAGACGAGGACTCTGAAGAGTCCGATGATTCCGATGAGTCTAGAGAACCCGAGGTTAAACCACAGACTCCCGTGAAAATGGGCTCCAAGCGACTCAGACCACGATATGGGATTTGTGAGAATTGCGACGAGGAATTTGATTTGACCACTAATAGTAAGAGGAGCTGTCGCTATCACCCTGGTAAGTCTGGTTCTATACCTTATAATCTGGCTGGTCGCAGTGTATAGTGCTAAAGAACAACATACAGAGTATTCAGAGCCCGATTATGACTACTTTGTCGACCATGATGAGGCCATCCATGGCATAATCGATAGTCCCGATATGCGGGAGGAATATCCCGAGGGATATATATATCCATGTTGCAATCGAAGGGGGGACGAGGAGCCCTGTACGCGGGATTGGCACATTGATGCTTCCTCGAAGAGGTGCAGATTGGATAATTGAACATATCTTCCGTGTTTCCTATTTTTGTGTTCGTTTTGTGTTTGTTTTATATAAGATCATATAGCTAGAGTGATAATCAAGACCATGGAGCGTGTACCGATATATCTTTCTTGGATCAAAAACTGGGAGAGACTATAGTTGTTTATATCTGGCGAAGTCTGTACATATGTAGAGAACCCCTACAGCTGTTTGACAGCAAGACCTCATCTATCAAGAGTAATATACCATATTTATAGCGATGTAATGCAACTTTAGAGCTCTCTCATCCTTATAGATACCTCAATCCACGTTATCCATCTTCAAGGGGGCAGCGTACCCCCCCAAGGACCCTAGGCAGTGTACCTGGCCTAAGCCTGTTCCCAACCCTCCCAACGCCCGTTTCAGGCCTGAACAAAGTGAGAGCAACCCCCCCCCCCCCTCCCCCAATCCCCTCCTCCAGCCAATCCAACTCTTCCATAGCCCCAGCAAACATATAACTCACTGTTCCCCCCCCCTTTCAACCTAGCTAAAGCGTTGTGGTCGACTGGGCCAACTCTCTAACTGCGAACTGGTGTCAGCCAGCTCTCTCTCCTCTTGAGAGCCTTTCGCGTTCAGGGTCGTCAGTTCGAGCCGTCCACAAGTCTCTCCAGGAAATGGAATTTTCCCTCCACCGACGGGTTCAGGGCGTCTTCCAGGAGAGCACTAATAGCGCTACGCTTCTCCATTCCTGGATCGCAGACGATAGTTCTTACATCGACAAGCGAAACAAGGGGACGGGCAACTATGGTCAGACGAGGGCCCTATCGTTCTAACCTGGTCCCGTCAGAGCGAGGCATTGGAGCGATCACAATTGGATTAGCTAGGTTGGCCTTTTTTTTTGTATATATATAGAAGAGAATATATATACAATATATTCGTAGTAAAGAAATATATGTTAATTTTGTTAGGAGAAGAACAAAATCTATATGAAATATATGCAGAGTTTATTTAGTTTTGTGCTCTGTTGAGGTGAGTGAGGTTGTTGATATTTCCGTTTTGGGTAATTCCCAACTGACCCTCGCGTTGCAAATCTGCAGTGCAGCCCTTACTAATTAAAACACCACAGAGTGCTCTGATAAGTCTTACTTTTTCGAAAGAAACTTGAAAGAAAATCTTCTATAATTAATTGCAATAAGAGACAGCGACTACATATGCATGTCTGGAGTGAGGCCAAAAGTAGATAAGACTTTCTCATTCGTTACTAGTTTTATGCTAGCCAGATGCTTAATAAACCGAGGAAAAGAGAATACTCTTGGGGAACTGTAGAACAAGCTGGATGTCCATATCGTATCCATGCTGCTCTTCCAGATACCGACAGATCGCCTGCCCCTCCAGGACCGCCCGGGGCGTAAGCCACCAGACTCCAATATTACAGACCTTGGCGTACCAACACGCCAAAAGGAGCAGGGCGCGCGGGTCTTTGCGTAGCAGCAGTTGCTGAAGCTCGTGGCTTATGTTCATCCGGAACGCGGCAAAGCTTAGGATTGTCGTGATCACCGGACAGTTGCGGTCGAGCACCTCAGCCAGCTCGATCGCGGCGGTATGGTAGGGATTTCGCCTGCTATCCGAATCCCCGTCAAGGTGGAAGACCCGAGAGAACCATTTCGGGATTGATTCAAAGTCGACCTTTGCCGGCGACTGCGGGAGCAGCTCATCCTCGTGCTGGAAGGACAGGATCTGGAACACCGGGTCGGCATCCCACTCGTTCCCAGCGAGTTTGTGGACCTCGTGTTTCCCAGTATTCATCAACAGCCAGTCGAGGTCGGACGTGGACGCGGCACGCAGAGGCCACGCTTGCTCGGGGGTATCGGCGTTCGGATAGGTGTAGACTATGATGGAGAAAATGGTGGCTACCGTCCAGAGGGGGATGTATTCCTCGCGGCGGAGAGGCAGCAACAGCCGACTGTTGAATGCCGACAGGGCGCGGTACCAATGATACGCCTCCGAAGTGGAGAGTCTTGTGCTAGACACTCCAGTCAGGTAGCGCTCATGCATAAGCGTCAGGGTCGAGATTGCGTCCATCAGAATTGGATTCTAAAAATATTTATAACCCAGTCAGCTCTCCTCCCCTACGTACTTGCCTACCTACCTAGCCGGACTAGATGGATATCAAAAACATACCGTCCGAGCAAGTGCAACGATCTCCTTCTGGAAGACCTGCAAACGCCTCCCTGCGCTGATGGTAAGCGCTGTACGCATCTGGAACTTGTCCAGGATCTGTTCCTTCTGATTCGGCCAGTAAGACACACTCGGGGGAAGCTTGAAAACGATCTCATTCTCGGTGGAGACTTGTAAGTCTGATTTCCCATCGTCATAGTTGCACGTCACCCCATATGCGATACATTGTCGACAGCCTGGTTTGGTCTCATCGCACTGCTCAGGGGTCAGATACAAGACTGACACTATTATTGCCACCACCAGCAAGTGTACCACCACACACCTTCACGCTGCGGAGCTTGCAGTTACGACACCCATTCCGCGACTTCTTATGGCGTCTCAGCGTGCGGCGGGTGGTAGATGCCATCGATGTCCCGTCGGCTTTCCCATTCTCTGCTCTGAAAGCGAGACAAAGCAGTCGTGTTGGTGAGATGGAGGAGGCAAGAGGGACTTAAAGCGAGCGTTGAGTGTTAATTGCGGCGCTAACCCGCTCTCGGATTTGGAGACGGAGCAATTCTTCTGCCCGACTCCATCCCTCCAGCTACAGGGTTATCGATTGGCTACAGCAAACGTCAGGCCGATATGATCTCAAAATAACTGGGGGTGTGAGATCATGGATCTGAAGGCTAAAAGAGAGTGCAATGATGATGGGAAAGGGTAGAGGAGGATGTGTGTGAGTTGCTTAAATTCAGGAGTCCTCGCTGATGAAAGTAGGTACTAAGGAATGATCTCCAAGCAGGTTCAATACCACTATAACTACAGTACTGATTGTTTTCTATTTCTAATATCCATTAATTGTTTTCTATAATGCCTACAAACAATGCAGCTTGGTTGAATAAGCCGAAGGGCACCCCTCTTGTGGTCAAGTCGGCTCCCTATACGTCTCCCGGCGAGGACGAGATCGTGGTCAAGAATGGAGCGGTCGCGATCAATCCCATCGACTGGGTGTTACAAGCGTCTGGGACGACCCTCATGTACAGCTGGCTACCGGACCCGTGCATCATGGGCTCAGACGTCGCCGGCGAGGTGGTCGAGGTCGGGTCTAGCGTGACACGATTCAAGGTCGGCGATCGGGTGCTGGGATACGCTCTGGGACGTGAGGAGAAACGTAACCGGGTGGCCGAATGTGGGTTCCAGACATACACCGTGCTGCTCGAGGACATGGTCACTCCGATCCCCAGCGATATGTCATACGAGACCGCGTCAGTGATTCCCCTGGGATTTTCCACTGCCGCCTGCGGGTTGTTCCAGAAAGACCAGCTTGGATTGGCCCTACCGACGCTAGACCCGACACCCAAGGGCCAGACAGTGCTCGTCTGGGGCGGCTCAACCAGTGTTGGGTGCAATGGTATCCAACTCGCCGTCGCCGCCGGCTATGAGGTGTTCACGACCGCCTCGCCCAAGAACTTCGATCTCGTCCGCAAGCTCGGCGCCTCGCAGGTGTTTGATTACCGCAGCCGCACCGTTGTCGCAGACATCATCCAGGCCTTCAAGGGCAAGATCGCCGCGGGAGCGCTCTCCGTCGGCCACGGAGCCGCCGACGCCTGCATGGCAGTCCTTGCCCACTGCGAGGGGAACCGCTTCGTCGCCATGGCTACCTACCCGGTGCCATCGCCACCACCCAAGGTGCTTCCGTTGCCCCGTACGATTTTCACCTATATGTCGTGGATCCTGATCAACACGATCAAGTCGAAATTCACCGGTGTGCGCTACAAGTTCATCTTCGGCTCGACTCTCGCGTTCAATGAAGTTGGAAAGGCCATGTTTCAGGATTTCCTCCCTGACGCGCTCGCCAAAGGCAAATACATCGCTGCGCCGGATCCAATGGTGATAGGCAAAGGCCTGGACCAGATCCAGGCAGCGTTAGATCTGCATAGAAAGGGTGTTTCTGCTCGAAAGATTGTCGTATCTCTTTGATTGATTGATTATTTATGGTAATTATGGAAATGACCGACAGCTGTGATTATCATCAGCCAGGAAAGGCCATATATAGACGTCTAATCCAATTTTAATCTTATATTTCAAATGCAAGTTTGATGTGCAGTAGGTTGTGAAGATGTATTAGATATTGGTATATATGCAGTATGTACTTGATGCAGCATGTACAGCCACTGGGCATCAACCCAGGTCCTAGTCCCAGGTCAGGTATCAGTGTGGAAGCATTCCAGCCATTCAGCCAAAGCGTCGGTAAAGTAACCTCTCGAGACATCCCCCCCCTCAAAGGACGACCGGAAGTCAAAGCAATGCTCTGCATTGTCCATGATATACCCGAAAAGTGTGCTTTCCGCTGTCTGCTCGCCGCATGTTGGGATCTCGGTCGTAAAAGCCACGTCTTGCGGCGCAAACGCCTCCGTGGACAGCGTAGAGAGCGTCCGCCACGGATCAAACTGGCCGCCACTCCAGTAGACGTTAGATGGGCGGATGGTCCATCCGCCTGTCTGGGAATTGAGCTCGTTGGCTCGCGGGTGAGGGGGTAAAAACCCGCTCTTCACCCCGTCCGGAAACTGACGGTAACAGATCTCTTCCTCGTACTCGAGCGATTGGTAAGAGGAGAGGAGCGCATGCTCGCCTCCATTCGTCGCCTGGAAGTACCCCCATTCCGAGCAGTACTGCCACGTCCACGAGATGGTATCTATGTCAGTGTATCGGGTGCCCAGGTCGCAGGAAGAAGGCTCCGATGGATCTAGCCCGCGGCAGTTGGTGTCAAAGTTGGCGTTAACCAGCTGAGTGAATATGGGCCACGAAGCCCAGCGTTCGGCAACGTGTTTGGCACCGTAGATCGGGGCGAAGCCGTCGGGGCCTGCAATCTTCGTTGCCGTGCTGTTGGCATTGGGGTCGGTCTCGAGATAGTTGCAGAGATCGCCGAGGCTGCCCTGCCCGCCGTCCATGCCGTAGCTCTGGAAGAAGCCAAATACGCCAGCGAGGGCAGAGGTGAAGTCGCCGTTGCTGTTCTGCTCCGCGCCGGGACCAAAAAATAGCTGTTTCAGAGCGGCAGCGGTCTCATTCTGGGAGAGCTGCTGGTCAATGTACGAGAGCGCCGCGTGAATGTCTTGGCTGCAGTTGCCGTACTGGTATGCATTCATGCCCCGGTACACCTGCTCCCAGTATGCGCCCATATTGATACGAGCCTCTACCGGGGCTGACGATGCCCACGCCGCGTAGATCGTGTCCGGATATTCGTCGCGGGTGAAGGCAGCGCGTACGCCGGAGTACGAGCCACCGACCATCACCCAAGGGGTCGCTGTGGGCGTCAAATCCTCATCCGGCAGGTCACCACGGCTGAAGCTTTTGGCGAAATGGGGCAAATCGGCCAAAGCTTGTTTCACTGTCAAGTACTGGAAGTGCTCTGCAGGGGTATCCAAGTTGACTGGGAAGGGGAGAGAGTCTCCGTAGTATCTAGTGGAAATTAGAAAAGCCGCATATAATTTTCTTTTAAGAATAGGATGCACATACCGGTGCTCCCAGACAATCCCGACGGCTCCAAAATCAGACAACATCTGTTTGAAGAACGAGGAGGAATTGGTGAGAAGAACAGGGGCTAAATTTTCAGCATTCGATTCGCCAACATCGTATACTATCACGGGTCCACCCGACACGTAGTCGTCGGTGCTCGCCCAGAAGCGATTACGATATGTCCCAACTGAATGGTTGGTGTGATCGATAGGGATCTGTCCCACACAGTCAGAAATGGAACCAGGAGATGCCGGTGGCTGGAGGGAAAGCCCAGTGACATACCTCAGCATATTCAATCTCCACCACAGCATCGGCAAAATTGGCCACGAGACTGCGAAACTTCACAGGGTCTTCAAGGAGAATATTCGGGTCAAGCCCGAGATCTGCAGAGAGTTGTAGGTCTCGATTGAAAGGGGACCTCAGAGCGCTAATTCCAGCCACGCACTTCGACAGAGCGGCAAGTCCCAGGAGAATAGAAGTATAGCGAGGCATCCTTGCTGAGATGGAACCCTCTTCGCAGAGAAAAGAGTTGTTGTAAAGAGGTACTTGTGCAGAGTGCAGGTAGCACTGAACTTGACTTAGAACCTGTTGTGAATCCACCGACGGCTTAGCGTCTATACAGATATCAAGTGGTAGCCTGATTCAGTGGTGGCGTCAGGCAGGGTTTATATTAGAAGCTCACATGGTGAATGAGTCAGTAGAGAGAACGCTTGCATCAGAACTGTCAATGCTAGATTATAGTTAATTCGTATAAACCATGCTGGAAGCCATGCCTCCGAGACAATGTCGCACCGGCTGCGGAAAGAACCAAGACTGACAACATTCAAGACTAGACGCAGAACAGCCATAGAAGGTCTGTAGAAGGAAGACAATCCACCAGATAAGAGCTGGTGGTGGCTGTCTATGGTAAAATGGAGTGTCGATCACCAGTCGGTGACAGACGCCCCAGCCTCGTAGGGGAATCTAGAGATGACGAAATGAAGTTTTCTTCAGATGGACTATATCAAGCATTCAAACATGTAGAATTGGCCATAGGCCTGTCTGTGATTCAAATTTTCGCACATTTTCCCCCGATGCCATGATCCTCATTCTCCTGGTTGAGGCGTCTCGTCCAAAGTGCGATATGAAACATGGCCTAACAGGAATATTAGAAGAAATCGGCTCTCCCGTGCTCACTCTCAGGGTCATATGGAGTTCCTAAGTTTTGCATCTTGGCCCCTTGCAGAATTTTGTCAGGTGTCAGGCGCCAATGGAAAAGCAAGGTCGTACAAACGAGGGGGAAGCTGCATTCCTGACTGATAATCAAGCTAATCTTCCTGGTCCGGCGAATAAGGACGGCTGATCAGGGGCTCTGGAATGTTGATCGTGGGACTCGAGCCGAATTCGGGTTTCTGAGCTGCGGACCAGGAACAATATCATCGATGTTTGTTTTGATACTGTGATCTATTGCAGTCCTCGCCTGACACTATACCATGACCACAACTTATTCAGGAGTATAGCCATTATCTTCTCTTGTTGGGGGTCTTTCAATTGATGATGCGCGCTTTGTAGTCTGGTACTTCCGCGCCACGCCCATCACCGAGTCAATATACTTGCACGCTATCGACAGCTGCTCTTTTGACTATTGTAGTAGCTGACATGCGTCCAGCATCTCCGCTTTGCGCTGCTCTTCCAGTCCTGGTATTGGTTCGATGAATAGATCCATCACTAGTAGTAACGTGGCCGAGAAAATGCCCTTCAAGAAGGCGCTGAATCGTCGGTGGTTAGACATAACGGTAGCTTTTCCTATTCCGACTGATGTTTAATATGGTTCACAGCACGGATGGAGGGTAAGATCCATGGAAGATGAACGACTAATGCAGTTTGCATTTTCAGCTATAGATTGGCAGAGCTAAGATAGAGTGGTGGAGGAGGAGGTATGGGATTTCCAGGTTGATGTCTCGGCTCAGCCGGCAGTTCTCTCGTCCAAACGAAAGTGCGTGGTGACGCTGTCTAGAGGAACCTAGAACTTCTGACCAAAAGAAATGGTGTCTTCGTAGATTGCATCCAATGGATCTGAACTGTGTAGGGGCTGAAGATCGACGACCTCTCGGCGAATTCCCGCCACATAGACGCAGTGGATGGAAATACGCCATTGGGGTGGGCTCGGATATGAGCCTCGTGAATTCTGGATCCGCAGATTCCAGGGCAGTGTCGTGGATATTTCTTGCAAGGCCCACTGCCATTTTCTAGAATTGATCAGGTAAATCCTTCCTGAGGGTCTTTACCGTATTCGGCAAACCTGTAGTAGAGGATACATTAGTCTATCTAGTAATCATCTCAAATTCTGCGGCAAATCGATCAAATAAACTGAGCAACCCATCACTGCAAACTCCCACCGTATCTGTCTTTTGATTTCAAGCTCAATATCTTAGAAATTGTTGATGATATGCTGCGGACCTGCTAGTAAACAAAGGCCTCGGATCGCTCGATGGCATCTTTGAGGTCCGCCTCAGAAAAGGGCAGATGCTCTTCGTCTTTTCGATCAGTAGTTCCAGTGTTTGCTCATGTGTTTCCATCAGGGACCAAAAATTATATCCTTGAAACTTTGCATTTCCACTGGCGGTGTTCTTTTTGTTCAATAATAGCCTCTTGTTGATCTATGCTCGCATTGGCGTGAATATCAGGGGAGAGATAGTACCAGGATATAGCTCTCTTTCCGAAAGCCTTTGAGACCGATCTCTCGGTCTTAATTGGGGGGAAAGAATCTTGTCCAACTAAGGGACACTCAGCTGACTATGACTGCGTCGTTACGATCTTGACCAACATCGATGTGGCTATGCAGAGTAATTCTAATTACCGCATGCCTATCGATGAAAGAGTCCTGATCAGTCTCGCGGTACACTGGCAGGCAACGGTGGCAGACCTTACCATATTAGTGACACTGAGCAAGGAAAAGGACTTCGCAGCGGTGGTACATTGTGGCGGAGGGCGCCGGTTTGATGATCCTGGGAATCTATACATACAACCCAGCTCTTTACAATTCGGTGCTGCTTTCAGTCTGGATGATAGAAGGAATGGAAAATATCTATTTGGGTTGAATTAAACCCCAATTTTAATTGTAGACGAGGCTTTTTCCTACTCACTCTTAATAAATCACACCCTCTGTTCTCATGGTCGATGAAAGTATAGTAATGAATGTTCTTCTGTTATCGTTTGCGTAACAATACTAGTACTTTTTCTAGCCGCCGTAATAAACCGATTGCGAGTCATGTACCCTCTGGGCAAAACCGAAAGGAGGCGCTGTTAAAAGTCCAGGGATGAATGCTGTCCAGTCGATTGCGGGGCGAAGCAGCATCGGAGCCATTTCCATCTGGATTTGGCCTGCAGGGAGTAAGAAGGAAGCGACTGGCAGTAGGAAGAACACGATGAATGATTGGGCACAAATCATCCAGCTCGGGCAAATTTGGCGCCCGCAGCCTAGCCAGGTTGAACAGCTGGTTTCATGCACCTGCAGAGGTAGACACGAGAGGCGGCTGAGGCTGAGACAGACCTTTTTATAAAGAGGGGGCCGGCGGCCTCGAAGAGGTCAAATGCTTGAACAATCCTATTGTCATAGATATCGATACCACAAAGAAAATAATGCTGTCCAACAAATGTCAAGGCTGTCCGCCGATCGAAATCATCACCCAGGATCGAGGTATGCTAGAGATAGTAGTACCCAGAGAATGACAGCAGTTTTGACACCGCTACTCACGTCTGATGCTCGACAGACAACAAAGAAGCACGAAAGACCTCGATCGACTCGTTCGTCAGCAGAAATGAACCACATAAAGTGACGGTGATGTAAATAGCCTTCATGATAAATATTGAAATCCACATTACACCTTCTAATCCAAACGATATAGATTCGCCGAGGCGAACTTCATCCGCCACTGTGATCACTGTCGACAACTATTCACCGACAAATTCCAGATGCCCGAGCTATGGTGGACGGATTGGTGCAAGAGATCGAATGGATATTTTGGTTGCGAAGAAATGGTGGATGAAAAGGGAGAAACTGAGGCACACAGTGAGTAAGAGAGAGAGAGAGAGAGAAAGAAGGGAAGAGGAAAGGAGGTTCTGAGGCTAACCTAACCTCGCCCTGGCCAGGCACGTGGCTTCGCTTCCTGATCAAACACTGTTCGGACAATCCCACCAAGGGCTACTTCTGGTACAAGCTCAACATCTTCACCCGCTGGGAGTATTCGACCAAGTCGACGACAATTCTCGTGTTCGATCCCAAACCGGCGGTGCGAGCGCATCTCGCCGAGAAGCTGTTCGATAGCAGGAAGGGTCTCGACGCCGAAGACCCGTACTGGCCACACTGTATCCTGGCCGAGGAGGCGGTGCACCTGCAAGACGACGCCGTTTGGTCGATCCGAACGTTTGTACGAAACCTGGAGAAGAACCGGCCGTCGCGCCAGAATCTGGTGCCCAACTACGCGGACCGGCACGAGCTAGCCCGCCATGCAATCCATGTCCTGGAGACACTGGAGTTGGGCACCAAGACGATCAATGACATGATCATCCAGCATGACCGGCTGCAACGAGGCACGGATACTGCCCACCACCGCCAGATCTCGCGCCAGCTTCAGTTCCTTCACCACACCATGCGCAGTCTGTACTGCCGCTCAGACTCAAACAAGGAACGCCTGCTGAACGAGAACCAGCTCGCCTTCCACGTGATGGCCCAGTTCGACTCGGAGATGTCGGTGGAAATCGGCCATGCCGCCCAGTCGGACAGCGCGGCCATGAAGACCATCGCCGTCCTGACCCTCATTTTCCTGCCTGCAACCTTCGTCTCCGCCATTTTCAGCACTTCTTTCTTCAATTTCGATGCCGGCTCGGGCGACTGGGGCATGTCGGATAAGTTCTGGATGTTCTGGGCGGTTTCCATCCCTATCACGCTGGTCACGGTGGCGATGTGGCTCTTGTGGCATAAGTTTTTCCCGCAGAAACTGATCGGAGAGGAAGATTTGCGGGCCAGGCGAAGAGCCACCCAGCTGGATTCACTGCACCATGCAGCTCTCGTGGAATTGGCGAAAAAGGGAGGAGAGAAGGATGTTGGGAAAATGGTATAACTATTTTTTTTTGATATATACACCTGATGACGATTATGATGACCATGATGACTTTATTTATAGTGTTTATATATGATGATTAAATTGAAGAATTGAATTATGAATTAGTACAGACTAGTCAATACCTAAACATTTGTATGATGGAAACACGACCGTCTATTCGGGTATATGTATATGGAAATCTATTCTCGAGCATGCACCAACCTGCCATTCACCCAGACTGCGCCGACATTACGATCATCACCCGTCCAGACCCATTTGTGAATCTTCTCCGGCCACGACTCCCAACCAAACAGATCCACATTCCCAGAAGCGAGATCAGCAGACTCTTCAACGTCTGAGAGCGGGCTTCCCAGCCCGATCAACTGTGCGTCGAAAAACATGCCTTCCTCGAACCCGCCGATCTCACCGGCCATGTCTACGACGGCGGCACCGCCCCGTGTAGCCAGATACAGCGCTTCTTCTACACTCAGCTTCTCCCTACCAGTCTGCTTCTCAGCTGGAAGTGTGTGTCCGAGTAATCGGGACACCAGACACGCCTGTCTCACAGCCTCGAGAATGCTAGGACTATACCCGCCGCTCACATCTGTTCCGAGCCCGACGGTGATTCCGTCGTCGAGAAGGACACGGACGGGACAGATGCCAGATCCTAGCGCGGAGTTTGACGCCGGACAGTGCGAGACCTTTGCCTGGCGAGAATGGATGAGACGGCGTTCGTCGGGAGTGAGATGGACCGCGTGAGCGAGGATGGTCCGCCGTGTGAGCAGGTCGAACCGATCGTAGACATCGGCGTAATTGGTAGCTTCCGGGAAGAGTTTCTTCACGAGCTTCACCTCATCGACATTCTCTGAGATGTGAGTTTGGATGTGTAAGGGCGGAGAATAAGAGGCTGCCAGGTGTCCGAGCCCAGAGAGAGCAGCGGGAGAGCAGGTTGGTGCAAATCGCGGGGTGAGAATGGGTTTGACTAGTGTGCCCTTGGGGTCGAGGGTGTGGATGTGCGATACGATGGCTTCCGTCCGGGCGAGGGATTCCTCGGCCGAAGCGTCGCGGTAGTAATCTGGACAGAAGGCAGGGTTGTCCATGCACACGCGGCCGATGAAGGCGCGCTGGCCGCGTGCGTGACAGAGAGAGGCAAGCAGAGACGTCGCGGGGACATGGATGGTGGCGAAGTAGGATGCACAGGTTGTCCCGTGAGAGAGCGTCCGAGAGATGACCTGTTTGTAGGCCGTGTGAGCTCTTGGCGGAGCAACTTCCTTGCCCTCGTCCTCTTTTTCTTCTTCCTTTTGGCCAAATGAGCTTTCTAATGGGAAGGTGTACCGCTCTAACCAGTCGAGAAGGGTTGATGAGCCAAACAGCCCGGAGTTCGGGTATTGCGGTGCGTGGATATGAGTATCTAGCTGTTTAGCACATACCATAGTGGATATAGAATACATTCACTTACCGATGAAACCTGGAAAGAAGAATTCATTTTGATCCTCTCGCGCCCTGACGATCTTGACCTTTTCTTGCGGCCCAACTCCATTCTGCATATTCTCAACCTCTTCCACCCATCCTTCCTTTTGTAAGAAGGCTTCCAACTCCTTCTCACTGTGTACCGTCCAGTCAAACCCTTTTATCCGGCCGTCCACCGATGACACCCATAACGTGCCGTGGTTTATATCCAGCGCAAGCTTCTCTTCTGTGATGCTTCGAGGCAGATCAATAAACGTGCCGTAGAAGACAGTATATGCCGGCGCCATGTTGTACAGTACTAGTGCTCTAGAAATACGATATTCCCTTAGAAAATACCTGAGGACTCCCTCTCAGTGAAACAAAAAGCACTCGGTGTCAACTTATATATCCAACGTAAATGATATCAAATGGATCCTAATCATTTCCCTTACAAATTCCTGGGCGGGAGAGGAGCCGGCCGTCCTCCGCAGCCAATCACAGACGGGCGCGTCGCTGCGTGAGCGGCGGGGTTCGGCCGACTCCGATGAGCCTAAAGCGGTTTAGCGTGGCGTGCACGTGTTAGACAGCAATATAAAGGCGGTAGAAAGGGCGGTAAGTAGGACGGCAAAAGGTACGTACTCCATTCTACGGAGTAGGTACCATCGAACGGGTCACCATCGAACGGTTCAGCGGTATAGCACACATCTTTCAGTCTGATATCGTAGCCATCTTTCTATATTATATCTTTAATCTTAGGTTTATATATTCTATAGAGCTTCTAGTATTACATCCATCAAAAAAATATAATTTTACCCCTACCATGAGATTAAATATGGTTTTTCTATCTTGAAGCAATGGTGATCCGCTTGTTGGAGTGACCCGTTCGCTGGTTGAATACGGGTAGAAAGTGCCTGGTTTGTGGACTCCGAATCTCCCTTGACCAGCCCGCCAGGGGAACGTTAAAACACAGATTTTCATTCAATCTTTAAATTAAAGTGACTATTGAAGGTAAAGTATAAGGGGATAACATTATACACATGAAAAAAAAATTAGTTGTCTATATAATCTAAGAATTAGTATATACTACAAAACTAGCCCTAATAAAAGAAGTACTCCATTCTATTCTTATATTTCTAATTATATAGTTCATAATCTTCTACCTATATAAACTATTTAAGTGTAAAGTCTCTCAAGCATGTCCCATTTTGATGAAGGAATATAGGTCCTGGTGGTGTTGATTTGGAGGCTTCGATGAAGCAGGCAATTCTTAGACCGACGTAGGTAGATAGTTAGTGTATTCTTACTGTCCATCAAATGACTGTATCCAAGTAAACCGGACTTTTCAATTCCCTAAAGTATTCACAGTCTTTAGAAGGCAACTATACTTCGCTCCTGCCGTCGGCTACCTGGTGCCTAGAGAAGGAAGGCACAGCTAGTGACTACAAAGTTATAGGAACTCTCCCTCATCTTTCCCCTTCTACCACTCTCCTAAGCTCTAATCTATATCCTCCTCCCATCCTTGCTCCAGCATTGGATAAACTCTTAATATCTTGCTTTCCTTTCCTATCATCTACCACATATCGGTAAGCTTGTTTGCCTCACATTTCATCTTCCTTTATCTAAAGTGACCCCTAGGGAGGTTGCAATATAGACACAAGCTAACCAAGCACTGATAAAAAGAAAAAGAATTGGTGGCATCAAGTTTAGGATCCCTCATACCCCAAGCGAATGGGCGTCAATGGAAACAAAAATCCGTGAAAATCCATAAAATCGCCGCGGTCCCCCGGTCGATATGCATACATGCCCTGCCAACAATTTGGCCACCAATGTCAGAATCCATGATTTTGATGGATGGGCGCCAGGGTCCGAGGTTCAAGAGGGACACTACATAACTGCAAGGGTTCTCTGGCAATTGACGGATGTAACCGATGTATATGCACCGGTGCCCGGTGCATACCTCCGCGACTCTCTGAAACTTTGGCAAACTGCTAGAGATAAAGCCTTGTTGCACTGTCAGCAGTACCCAGGGTACTTTCGCGAATGTGCGGAAAAGGCAATTCTGGATAGGAGAGTCCAGTAGAAACGCGGAGGGTCTGAAAGATTCCGTATCAACGAGAACCAGGAGTCATGATAAGATCTCAGGTTCAGATACGCTGATCAAAGATTCGGACGCAACCACCCAGGACAATCATCTACAACGCCAAGCAGAGTCCCTTACATCTAGTGAACCAAGCCAAATCAATCCAGATAGAGATATGAACTCGTCCAATCGAAGGGCTGAAACGTGCGATGGCATCATCCCGGTATTTTATCATACTATGGATCTTGATCCTTCCGGTGAAGCCGTACGTCACGGTCAAGGCGGCTTTGTATTCCAGAGGTTTCACACCAAAGAAAGCCCTGAGAGGACCGACAGCTTCAGAAACAGCCTTATGCGGACCCATTCAAATGTCACCGCAGCAGAGGGCCAACCCGTATTGAGTATCCTTGTCCATGAAGATACAGTCAATGCAGTCTTGATCTTCTGGCTAGTGTCTCTCTGCATGGGCCTCGAGTCACCGCTACGATGGGAACTAAACAAGCCCAGATTCACTCTCCAACTTGGGAAGGCACATATTGTTGCTGTTGCTGATGGCCAGCTCGTTGGTCCACACGGCGATATTTGTGCCATAGTGGAAGTAAAGCGTCAAACTCTCCGATCAAGCCCAGCCAAAGCTCTTCGGCAAATGGGGATTGAAAAGATCGGTAAGCTAAATAATATGTGCATTTACTTATAGGCATGAGACTAACCTACAAATTTAGGTACATTATGCTGGCGAAGTTCGCGCATGAGCTCTGGATAGTGATGGCGCTGCAGCCTGTGGCAGAATACTTCAATTCCCTCGGCATCGATGACTCGAAAGCCAGCGACTCGGAAATTTCGATGGACGAGAAAACAGAATTTCTGAATCTCAAGTTGATGGGGCCTTTTTGACAGCTTCATGAAAAAGAATGTCCGGACTTTCGGGGCCATCAGTCTCTCACTGACTGTACAGCAAGCCGAAGACTTCCAGACTAAGGTGGACTCCGGCGAACAGCAAGCATAAGCGAAAGGGCCAATATGTAAATTTAGGAAGCCAATTCTCCCACCGAACTGTGGGGTTGTTCTAGTTCATCTCCTTCATCTCCAGTTAATCATGTCCATCGCAGTCTTCCCTGATAGATCGCAAAGGGAATGGTTGGTTAGTGTCTCCTTGCATCAATGGCCATACCCATTTTGTGCAGATTTCCATCATTTCATAGTATTTACGGATATCGATACAACTGAGTTGATACTTTTTTCCTTTTTCTTTCCCTTTGCCTTGTGGATGCCGGACCGCAAACTGGCCAAAGTCCAACCGCCGTGTGAATTGAACACGAAGAGTGCCGTCAAAGTAGGCCCACAGCACACGGAAATTACCTCGCTTATCGACTGTGCGGACTAATGTCTATAAAATGTTATCCCATCTTGCAATCAGCCTGGGTAATTGCCTAAAGAAGGGAAGGAGAGGGGATCGTCGAACCGGAAAGATGTGATAAAACTCGCGATACCGGCCCCCCGAGTATTTCCAACTGCCTTTCTTCATTCGCTTAAGCTGCGGAATTATTGCATCTTTCATCCGCAGGACCAAAACTAATAATACTGTGGTGGAAGGGCAGTCATCACTTCCAGATCGGTCGACCCTCACATTGCCGACCCAATGTATGTTGCGAAAGGGACGTTGATGGAAATTTTCCCACGAGACCGTGGCCCGGTATTGGTGCCGTCCAGTGTTTTCAATGAAGCGTCGTGTCCGTTCGCAGCTAGAAGTAGAGTATGCAGTAGGTTAGTAAGGGGTACGGCCTTTCACTTTTCTCTTTAGGGGGGAATTGAATGGTTTCAATCCACGAGTGGTGATGAAGGTTGGTATTATAAACAGATCCCCTATTGGTCAGTCCCATAGTGCCTTTTTCTCTCAACAGAAAATAATGAGACTTGCCGTTCATCCTTGGGTGTCAATTATAGACTGTAATCGCGATATGCCCATTCAAGGTATGTAGCCAGACGCCACTCTAGCCCTGCGCGTGTCTCTTCGTCTTCTGGCATCCAGTAAGTGTACCGACTGTAATCTCCCTGGCATTCGAGGAAGGAATCTTTGGCAGGATAGTTATATTGCAGATCGAAGATACTGAGAAGACCTGATCGTGGTAAAAAGTAGGGAATCACTGTGGGGGACGTCGTCCCGGACTCGATATCCAGGGGATTCAGCTGGATACGAAGCCGCTTAAGTGCTCTCTCCTTGACAAACTGGCCTTTCGATTTATGAAGTGATTAGTATATATGTTGGAGTTGTTCAAATCGTTTTTGAAATTGCTTGGAATTGGATACTGAGTTGGGTACTGAACTGGACACCATTGTGAGAAAGACAGTCAGGGAAGTTGAAGATGAATGTGAAGGGCGATAGGAGGTAGGAAGCAGAAGATGAAGTGTTAGCCAGCACTGAAAGGCTCCATGGAACCAATCTACCCGATATGCAATAGTCCTACAACAACCTATGAAGGATGCCTTAGGTATCTAAGTCATACTCGGTAATCCTTGAAAGCCAACCTTATGTTTGTTCAACGTTATAGTCAATTCTGTCGGTTTCGGAGCTGTTCCTTGGCCTCCTGTAGTCCCTCCGCCAGCCGGTCCTCCTTCATCTTGGCTAGTTGCAGCTCCAGCTCCTTCATGCGGCGATCTTCAGCGGCGTGCCGAAGGCTGCGGGTCAGGCTCGCTACCCGATCTTCCAACTCATCGCGGGGGCTTCGCTCTCTCACCGATGGTGCGACATGATCAGGCTGAGAGGGGCGAAGAGGCGAGAGGGAACGACGACGCTCTTGGCGGGAAGGGAAGAGTGGGAGTGGGAGTGGCACACGAGTTGGTCGCATGGGCAGTGAGGCTAGCACTGGGTGATTGCAGCCGTCATCATCATCCACATCCATCCGATCTGTAAGTCTAGATTCGATTTGAGTGTTTGCAGCCGCAATGGAAACCCTTTGACCTGGAATATGGCTCCTGTATCGATATCCCATGGAAGGCCCTGTCTCGGTGACTGTTCGACTGCCGGCCCAAGTCAGCACGTGGTTCTTGTCCATGACGTCGAACAGCAGTCGCGACAAGGTTTTATGATGCGTGCGTTTGGAAAGCTCCTTTGCAGAACCCCGGTTCCAGACGCCTAGATTGCCGATGATCACAAGAACCTTCATTGCTCGGCTCATGGCGACATTAAGGTGCTGCTCATCCCCGATGAGCCCGATGTTGCGCTCCTGGTCGCCCGGCTTGGTCATCAGGTAATAACCACCGGGGCCTCCTGGCCTTGAGATGCGTCGACCGTCAAATTGTCCCAGTAGGCAACTCCATGGCTACCCAGGATCTTCTTTACCGTCTGGCACTGCGCCCTGTATGGACTCAGGATCATTACATCCTCTGCTTTGATCTTGTCGCCAGAGGTGGTTCCCTGGTAGAGCTCGTGGAGTTGCGCCGCGACCTCTGCCTGGGATTGGTTGTGCCAGGAAGTGCTGTTCTTTTCCTGTGAAGCTCTGCCGGTGACGCTGATGAAGAGCCGACGTACCTTCGCAAGGCCTTTATCATGGAAGTGATGGCGAGAGGTGGTAAAGGCATCCCAAGCATTTCCTACTCGCTCAGGTTTGTCATTGTCGGGACCTGGTATTAGCTGGTCTTTATACACAGTTTTGTTGTACCAGTTAAGTATGGCAGAGTTGGCGCGGTGACTGATATTGAGGGTTGACATAGGGTAGCCAGCCTCATCCAGTCGGGTCATCAAGGAGCGCTTAAGGTACAGCGCTCCTTCGTTGGTGCTCCTCCTCTCTGAAGCAACTGTTGGGGGCAGCTCATTGGAATCGCCGATCAAAGTCACGGCTCGGATGGACTCCATTGTCATGGCGATCATATGGTCACCCTCAACACACTGCCCTGACTCGTCGCAGATGAGGTAGCCCGGCTTGAACCTTAGACGCAGAGTCTCCTCGGAGGCGGTGCTCAAAGTTGTAGCGACCACTCTACAATCTTCAAGAACCATTCCCATGAGATCTTCATAAATATCTTTGAGCTTGAGGGCCTCCTCGATCCGAAGTCCATCCTTGCGGTCCAAAGCCACAAGATCTTTAAAATCCTGGCACTTGGTGTTGTCCCTACAGTGGCTATCGACGTAACTCCAGACTAGAGAATCTGCCTGACATATGCTGATCACCTCCTCTACATCGGACAAGGCACCCTGACGTCGGATCGGCTGTTGAGTGGCACTGTCCTTGCGAATTACCGCGATCTGGTACGACGGGGTTCGGAAGCGGCAAAACGTCCCACACCATACCTGGAGTTGCTGATGCTTCTGCAAGGCTTTATAGATGGCGTATGTCAGATTATCTACAGCCTTGTTCGAGCCCGCCGAAACCAGAACCTTGATGCCAAGTGCGGCCAGGGAGAGAATAATAACTAATGCCGTGCTGGTCTTGCCGGTACCGGGTGGACCTTTGATCAGGTGCACGCCACCAGGAATTGCCGTTGTTGAGCGTCTGAAGGCCTCGCTCTGGTAAGCATCGAGTGGGAAGCTCTTGGCGATCCACTCAAGACGTTTTCGCTTTTCATCCGCCGGTAATTCGGACATGGCTTCGATATTGAGCTCAAAGTAGTCGGCCCCTTGAGGGTTCATCTCGCTGCCATGTGCCAGGACCGTTCGACGCAAGGAGAACCCTGGGCTACATTGGTTGCGTTGCCTCCGAAGACCTCCTTGCGGCGTTCAGGATCCATATCGCCAAAGACTGGTGCGTGGTCTACCTGATCCAGAGCTTTGATCTGTTCATCGATTGGTCGGAGATTCTGCTTCATCACAGCCACAATTTTCCGTCTCTGACCATTGAGATGAGTGTCCAGATTGCTTCGGACGAAGATGGCGTAGCCGACACGATTGGACTCAACGATGATGCCCTTCTTGTTGAGGCTGTGGTAGCCACTGGGCATCGCATCAGCGGCTTCGCAAATGCAGAAGTTGACCTCCATCGGCTCAGAGAGAGAGGGCTTCTGGTCTGCCTTGATCCAGAAATGGGATTTCCACCAGTTTGAATCGGCCAGGCGCTCGAATACGGCATCGTGAGTGTTCTGGAGGTTGAAGATCTGCTCGAGGACCTTAATCTGGAAGCTTCGTTCAATACAGGTCACCATGAGTAGCCGTGAGCGACGATCGTGACTGTCAATGAAGGAATTGTCTGTTGGCCGCCATTGCTGGTATTTTGGATCCTTGGAGCAGTCTTCCCATCGCCAGGGCATTGGTGGCGAGCGATCTGTCATTCAAGGGGCCTCGTGCTTGTCATAGAACCAGAACGCACGAGGGGCTCCATGATGGCCCTGATTATTATTTACCAGTTTTATGAGCTCACACATCCAGTTGATGGCTCGCTAGTTGATGTTGAACTTGTCTCGGGGACAGGACAGCCAGATTGTGACGTCCAGCTCTAACCAGTTAATATTGGCGATCTTGTTCCATCGGTCCAAGTCGTCAGGTTTGAGCTTCCATGGCGAGCCGGCGATAACGGGAGCCTTTCTGCATCGGATTGAATAGACATGTGGTTGTCGTCTGATTGACAATGACGGTGCACGGTAACCACTTCACAGCCCATTTCCGAAGCTCTAGTGGGCCTTCGCCACCCAGAGGCTTGTTTAACCAGTCCGGAACATTCAGCTGATTTGCAGTGGCCATCTTGTTGATATCTGGGGCTTGAATAAAGAACAAAAAGCTCCTTGAGGTGTCGTGTGGAAAGAAAAGAGGATGATAAGTAAGGTGATAAAACCCAGAAACTCTTCAGAGCACCAGGTTAGAGAAAGAGGAAGAAGAAGATGAGGATGAAGAAGCCAGAACCTCCTTGAGGAATGGCACGGATGAAGAAAAGGGGAATGAGAGACGTCAACCTCCTTGAGGACCAGCTTAGAAAAACAGAACGGAGATCGAGGTCAAAACGCTCGTCAGATGAGGAAGGGGAGGGCGAAGGTGAGGAGAAAGAGGAGGAAGAGGAAGAGGAGGAATAGGAGGCGAAGAAAAGGATTTGCAAGACAGAGAAGGACTTGGACGGTGCGAGCTCGCTTGGACATAAAGTGAAAGAAAGCGATTGCCTAAATTGGCAGGTGGGCAAGATCTGCCTAAGGCTGTACAGTGTAAGAGCCTGAGGCAGCATACACCATCCCCCAGTCAAGCATCTTCTCTTCCCTCCAAGTCCTGCTCAAGTGTTCTAATAGTATCTATCTTTCTTAGCTTATCGCAAGTATCTACCTGGCACTACCAGCCGATGGCAGTGTCTTCTTTATTTTTCCTGCTCCCAATCCACATACTGCAGCTACTGTGACTGTCCCGACGTCCTTTAGAAATCGCCGTACGGCTGGACGCAATTCTTGAATCTCAAGCTTGTATTTGAGTGATGTGGTCAGGATACTCACCGACTAGATCTGCTTGAAAGCCCTCGTCCTGCTAATCATTGCCTACGCTTCAGAACAGTGACTATAGCCTGCGTCCAAGTCAATTGCCGGGAGAGTGCTGAAGCCAACCTCGCGTACGAATCCTTGAAGGGGATTTGATGCCTAGGGTATCTGGGATATTCACTGGGCACACCTCGATCTCTCAGGATGTCTGTGAATTGAAGACGATTTCATTGTCGTCAGCCCTGACGCGATAGAGATGGAAGTCGGCACTTGAAAAGGATATTGAGACAACCATCTAGTGAGAGAGGGCATAAGTGAGTACTGATTGAATGCTTCCCACATCCTTATCTTCAAATTACTTTCTCATCTAACATTACTTTTGATTACACTCATAGTCTACCTCAACACACCCCTCTGGCTCTCCACAGTCCTATTAGTAGCGGGATTTTTCGAGTTCGTAATAGTTAGGATAGTCAAGGTGTCCGCCTTGATAGAACTGGAACCCAAAATCGAGCTTTGCGCTGGGTATTGATATTCAGGCTGGAGAAGGACCTTGAATCTACGGCTAGTGACAGGAGATTGAGCATTGGGCAGTTCGAGTTTGATAGGAAGTTTGGATGGGACGCTGATCATGGATATGGGATCGGCAGGAGGAAACCATGGTTTCAAAGAGGAGAGAAGATGCTAAAGCTCGGTTTCAAAAGGTCTTGGGTCAGAGATTTCTATTTTAGTTGTTTTATAGAATTCAAATTGCCGACTCCTTAATATTAAACTAGTTTATATTAATTTATTCTGGTCCTTTCTTAACTTGATGACTACTACTACCTATTCATATGAATATCATTCTGTTGCATTGTATTATAGTACAGTACTGCCATTTCACCTGCCCTCTAATATACGCATTCAATATAATAATAGATCGAGGCCTCTATAGATAGACTCTAGATAATATACATTTGAATAGAATCAGCTTTCAAGACATTTTTAGTTTCCTATATATGTAGAATTCATTTATACTACATACGCGTCATGCATTTCATGATAACCTGATGCCTAGGTCAGCACATCCATCGGCTGCCAGGTTGTCAGGAGAGTATTACTAGCAGAAGAAGCAGATTACCACCTTTGAGATGCCTGGCCACCCCGGTCATTCCTTCTCAAGGCCCCCAGATGAGAAATCCATGCATCAGATGGAGGGTAGCACAACATCAAAAATGATCAGTCTTATGCAACTGACGTCCTTTCTAGGTGCGAAGGACATTACTATGTACCAGCTGAAGGATATCGCGCGATTGAGAATAGCCAATCTAAAGACACGCCTGCCATTTCGACATCTGGTATCTTTCAATGTGCTGTTGCCACCGACGTCAGGCTTTCCCACGGCTCCCAGATCGAGGGTCTCGCTTGGTGTCACAATAACGTATCGATGCTGAAATCGTGCATTCCAGGCGCCTGATCTTCAAATTCTAGACTAGACGATATGAGTGAAGTCCAATACAATCTGTCAGCTGGGGGATTTCCGCACACCACTTCACATGCCAAATCCCTCGGGATCATCCTTGTGCATAAATCAGCTATCAGCGTTGGAGGGGATGGAGGGAAGACTGGGGGTACGTACTCCAGGATGAGATGGGTACATATAGCTTTGCCATAACACTTCCAAAAATTTGGGAAATTGCAATATCCAGTGCAAAAACAAGCTCATTTCTATATACAAGTGCTCTATGATCAAGATGCAGGACTCTATGTCGGGTGTTCTCTTTAAGATGTCGCTGTGGAGCAGCGCAATATGGCTGTTGACCCGGTACCTGGACATCTACGCAAACTCACTTTTTCTCCTATCTGGAGAGGTAGTGGGCTCTTGGGTCCTATTTGCCGTGCTCTCTGTTCTCACTAGAACGTTGTACAGACGTAATTCCAGTCCCTTGAATAGTCTGCCTGGTCCAAAGGTAGGAGCCTACCTATCCTCCCTCCCTGGTGACAGGCATTGACAGGCATTTTCAGTCTCGCAACTGGCTATACGATCATGTTTTTGATATTTTCGACGAACCTCTCGCATGGAATGTCTCCAAATGGATCAACGATAGGGAATACCCTGAAGGTCTGATGCATTTCTTCGGCATCTTCGGGTCTTCCTACGTCGTTCCTACCAGTCCGGCCGCACTGACGGATGTTCTATCCACACACGCATACGACTATTCAAAACCCTCTGCTTTCAAGAGATATACAACTCGCTTCTGGGGCCATGGGATAATATCCCAGGAGCAGGACGAGCACCGAACGCATCGTAAAACCTATCTGTCGGTGTTTAATCAGAGCAACGTTGCCCGTCTGAACTCCACGTTATTCGCAAAGTCCATGCAGTTCGTGGACCGAGTTTCAGATACATGCGAGGAAAGTGGCATTCAGGATATCACCGGGTTAAAGTCCGCCGTGATTCCAATCTACGAACTGTGTGCCTTGGTTTCTTTGGATGTGGATGGGATCTTCTCACTCGATTTTGACTTCAACACCATCTGCGGAGAGAATCGCGAGATCTTTGAGGCACATGAGACGCTGTTCAGCAGTACGCCGCAGGTACGGAAGCTTTTCTTGCTCTATAATATCGCGCCTCAATGGCTTCTTGATATATTCCCTTCTTCCGCTGCGAAGAAACTGGACGCGGCACACGACCTGCTTGCTGGTGTCTGTCGCAAAATCCTCCGAGAACACCTGGCCCATCCAGCAAAAGATGACGCGAAGGCGGTTGATTTTGCAAGAAACCTCGTGAACAAGAATCTCTACAATGAGGACGCCGCTATTTCGCAGATCCTGGTCATTCTTGGTGCAGGGTAGGCTACTTGAATGTGATATATTGCTACATGATAATACTGAACTACTACAGATACGAGAGCACCGGTGGTACCCTCGCCTGGGTATTCATCTGCCTTGCCCGCAACCCACAAATTCAAGAACAACTACGGCAGGAGCTTATCGAGGCAAGAAAGGGCCCGGAGCCTTTAGGTGCAGACGCAAATTATGAAAAATTCGTCATGCTTCATGCAGTGGTCATGGAAGCAACCCGGCTGTACCCCGCATTCGCCTTCTTGCCTCGCAAAGCCATCCGAGACACCTCCATTGCATCCCAGTTCATACCCAAAGGTACTTTTGTGGCCTTGTCTCCTCACGCGCACAACTACAACAAGGCAGTCTGGGGGCCTAAAGCTGCGGAATTCCTCCCCGAAAGATGGATTGATCGGTCTGATCCGCTTCGCCCTAGACAAAACCCACTAGGAGGTGCCCCTGCAACGGTGTGCATGATGTCGTATTTCCATGGCGCACGGAGCTGCGTCGGGCGGGAGTTGGCCGTGGCGCAGATGAAAAGACAGGTTGCGTTGGTAGTCGAACGATTCCACCTCGACCCCGTGGGAGATCCCGACCCCCGTCCGGTGGGCTTATTTGCCACGACCCCCCCTCATGATCTCAAGCTTCACTTTACAAAGCTGCCTTGCTGATTGCCTGTGCTGCATGGATGTACCGGGTCACGCTCTTTGCAGCTAGAACAAGAGCCAATAGAAGTGAAGTTTGGAAGTACCTCGGTATGGACTGCAGATGGACGGAGCAGAGAATTTGAATTTCATTCCTCGTCGCTGTTCTTGCTATTATCAAATTGAATTTGGATCTGTCGTCATCTTGCATTCAAGCATACAACTACTGCACGTAGCCGTCTTATCGTTCCTCCAGAAATTGATTAATGATGGACAGCTTGATCAACCATTCACTGATGATTGGGTGATGTAGGTCTGGGGCTATTTTCCTGTATCACACACATACCTTACTAGAATGATCCATACAGTAGCCATATTAGGACTAAGTATTACCCTACTTTGCCAAGGTATTCTGCGTTCTGATGGAAGTGCGTCTCCCCTGTAGGTGCGTGCCCATGCCGTACTGTTTTGAAACAGGTAAATCCCCATGGTCAGAACTTGAAATTGGGGGAGAGCGGGAAACATAGAACTCACTTGATGAAAACGATAACTTGCCGCCGATCAATTCAACCCGATCTGCCTGCTTATAGCACAGGTTTCAGGTTTGGGTCGGAGATTTTTATTTTATGCTGGTTGTTTTGCAGAAAATCCAAATTCCCCACCGCTTGATGTTTATTTGGCTTATGTCAGCTTGTGGTGGTCCTTCCTTGACCACCACCACCACCAGCATCAACATCATTATTGTGTTGCGTTGTTTTATAGCATGACACTCTCATTTCACATGTTTTAGCTATATTGATGTGTGAGGAGCTCAGTTGAATACCAAGGTCCCAGGTAAGCATTTGACACTGGCCGTAAAATTAATGCAATAGTAATAATTGGGCCAAGCTAAACAAACCGACTTGGATCTCAGCAATTTGACCCTCCACGTGTTTTATCTTCCGTATACGCACTTTGAATTTCGACTGATAAATTCGCTCGATCGCGCGTCAGCTCCACAGAACACGAATCGGAATGATTTCTGTCTCGCTATATCGGTGTGGCAGGTTTGCCGGTTGTTGAAGCTCATCGGACGTTCGTACGAGGCGACTCCACCCAGATTTCGAGTCCGGCGCGTTGTGGATAGCACCGGGCGGTCCCAATCCCTGATCGAGGATCGATGGATTCGATACAACGCCTGGGATTCCACCGCACTTGACTAGAATCGGAATATGCACTGATCCAAACGACTGCACTGGGCGCCATTTCGATGCTTGGCTGCAGCTCTTTTTACTGCGCTTCATTCAATTTAGTATTGTTGATGCCTTGTAGCTTCAACTGCTTTTCAAAGGTGTGGATCTCTCTGATAACAATACTATATCATGGCTTTATTTCTCACTCCCATTTGAATCTTTCTAGCAGTATTCTTTTGTTTTTCTCTCCCTCCTCTTTGTGTGTGGCCTGGTGTCCCACCAATGCTCTGCTGGAAAGTGCATCTGTTGTTATCAGGTTTGGTTTCTTTGCTTATCGACGCGACGCTATTATGCGTATACCCGAAGAAATACGGAAATCAAAACAATTATGCAATCGATGTCGGCATGGGATGAAGGTAGGTCGGCTGGGTCCCATCAAATGCCTGTTTCCCCCAGATCATTAATTAGTAGCTTGCACTAACTCAAGTCAGTGTGAAGAGGAATGCCAGAGGAATCGCCATCCGCACCGACATGGTCAGTTTTAGCATTTCCATCAAGTTTACGTTAGCGATCTGACTCCGAGTATGGGGTGTCTCCAGAACGATACGTGAGCAGCAATCGCTCTCATCCTTATCGCACTCACCAATCGAACTCTTATCCCCCTCGTTCGGATCGACCACGGGTTCTGGAGGCCAGTGATGTGGTCTCTGAAGAAGGGGATGATGAGATCGAGTTGAGAAAAGTCTTCAACCTCCGCGCTGAGACCTGGGACTTGACTTCAGAAGATCTGGAATTGTTCCGGAACTGGTGCGAATCAACAGAATGGTCAATTTCGTCGCCGAGCGATGCACATAGATCCGCCTGGCATGCGATCATCCGGCAACAGGTATTCGAGTACCCAATCCTTCTTTACAGCACCGTTGCTTTGTCTGCCATGGAGCTTGCATCGGGCAGCGAGGTGGATGACCACTTTCGCATTGCCCTTGACCACTACTCCCGGGCTATCATTGAATTTTCCCACACTCTTGAAAAGTCGCCAACTGGCAGTAACGCGGCATTCGTCTCTGTTGGAATTCTTTTCGGTTTTGAACTCGCGCTCTTACTGGTTGGAGAGAGCTCTGAATCATCTATATGCTCTTTAAACGACCTCAATGACCAAACTCTCCAAGATACCCTGCCTTCTTTGCTCACAGCCTTTATTGGTGTGCTGGAAACCACCAAAGGCCTGGTTGGTGACTCGAGTCTTATAGATACTGTAGAGCACAGCGACATGGGCGAGCTCTTCACGCAGGAAGACCCGGATCTCGATCTTCCAAATACCTCTACGCTGACAATTTTGATGCTCAAGACTATAAACTCGGCCAGCGCAAGGGACAATCCTTCCCACGAGAAGGAGGTGTACGACGAAGTCATTGTCCAGCTGGGCCAGTCCCTAGAGAAGCTCGCCAAGGTCGTGGACCCGTTGTTCATCGCTTTACGATTCCTTCTGCGCATCCCGCGACGCTTTCTTACTCTCCTCGCAACCCGACAACCACTGGCACTCGCCATTCTTGCACATTACTGTGCGGTTATGCATCATCTTCGAGACCGATGGTGGATGGGCGATTTGGGGGCGCGAGTCCTGAAAGAGATCAGCCACGTCCTCGGTCCTGATATGGTGGACTCGATCCAGTGGGCAACTGATATTGTCGGTGTTTCGGTAGACAATAATTCTGACAAGTCTTGATGATGACTGTGATCTACCATAGGTCGGATGGAATCCTGGGACTTTTATCGAGATTCCGTCTTATATATATTTCTAGGTGTCTATTCACTGTCCTGACTCTCTCCGCTCGAGCCGGAAGAGCGAAGGGCCGCCTCACACAGGGATTTAATTTGAACCCATCTCCGCAACACGGTGGCCATTCTTTCATGCTGATCTTCATTCGACTCCGTACTGGGGGGGCTCTTTTCCTTGGCCAGCATCTCCTCAATGATACCGATGGTCGTGTTGCACTCTTTAAGATAGACCTCCACCCAGCCGCGAATAATAGTCGCCGACCTGTCGGGGTCATGACCACCCTCTTCGTTCGAACCGAGGACATATTCCCGCCACTCCTTTTGTTTCATGTATTTGATGCTTGCGGCAGCCGCAGTGCGTGGACAAGGACCAGTCGATGTAATCTGGTAGTTACTAAAGAATTTGAGTGATCATTCGATAAACTCGTATCTAGACATACCCATAATAGTCATGTGCATCAAGTTCTTTCTTCTCTGAAAGCGTGAGATCTTTGAAAATGATATCGTCTAGATATACGGCGTCGGACTCGTTATGCTCCAAGTAAAATCCGTCTTATACACATGAGCTGCGGATTGCAAATAGATGGGATAGGAAGGTGACAAACATTCAACGAATAAAAAGTCATTCGAGTGAGCTCCGTAGCTCATATATATTTCCTCGCCTTCGTCTACACATATCAGTTTGTATGATGCAAAGTAATAGCGGGAGAGAGAGAGGGAGAGAGATTACCGAATCGGCGCATGGCTTTAAAGGTATACTGCTTTCCATCGAACAAAACCTCGCAGTCCTGCACGAGATTACTTATGAGCTAGTGGGAAAAGGAGATAAATGAATACTCACCGCATCATCGTCATGGTTAAAGTAATCCGCAAAGGGAACCAAGGCAAGAGCATCGTTCCAATCCTCTGGCGGATTCATGCCGGGCATCACGTAATAGAAGCTCCGCGTGTTGACAATAAGCCAATAATACGAGAAGGCGTCCCAGTCGGCCTCTGGAAAGACGGAGCCGATCACCTTCCAGCACCGCTCAAGGCGTTCCTCCTGCTGACCCAGTAGGTTCTGGTATCTAGTTTCGTAAGGGTGTGTATCCCATCCTCTCTTTTTCCGGAGAGAATTCCACCTTCCCGACACGGAGGGAGGTAGGATGGACTGCAAACTAGACTTGGACTGACTCGAGTCTGTCCACAAAATAGGCATACACTCTTCAAACTCATCGCGGGAGGGCCACACGGTATACCACGCTGTCCATTTCGTCAGAATATGAGCGTCACCGTACATCAGAAACGCGGCTAGGATGGCATGCACGGGCGTTCCATCGGGGAACCGCGCCACAAATGATGCCGGTATGCTGTCGACAGTGAGCATCTCCGCCAGGGGGACTGTCAAGATGACTTCTCCTTCCTAAATATCGCCCCGTTCAGTAGTTTGCTACTAGTATACTGTTCTTAATTCCCAACACACCTCTATCATCCGGGTGGCTATCATCCCCAGTCGTCGACCGGGAATCCTCGCCGGGGCGATCCCCTCGATCGTGACCCCGACGGATAATGCCCATTGCATGAATGAGAGGTGTTTGTCGTCTGGAGGGAAGTCCATGTTTCGGTCTCTATGTTAGAAGAGATGTTGTGAATCTTTGTCGTGTTGTTGTGGCTGTCCAGCCACAATTGAATAAACTGTGGCGGTGCAGTACTAGCCGGATATAACTAGACCTAAATAGGTACATGAAGCAGGAGTAGGAGTAGAAGATTATAACTACAGAGTAACTACTGTGTAAGGATCTTTATGACTACAGTGGAAAAGGAATTGTTGAATAGTATATTATTAATTAAGTCCTCTATTCGCTTGGGGTATATGTTGAAACCCAAGTGTCCGAACGCCACCCATGTCTATGTTGAATGCAAGTCGTAGTAATCATGAAAAGATGAATCTATAGAAGAATCTAAAGAATCACTCCGTCTCGTCGACCGGCCCACACGTGCAGAACAAGTTCTGGTCGCCAAAAGCGTCGTCCACACGGGTGACCGAGGGCCAGAACTTCTTCTCCAACAGGTAAGGGAGCGGGTAGGCCGCGGTCTCGCGCGAATAGGGCCGATCCCACTGCGAGGTAAGCAGATCGCGCTGGGTGTGCGGGGCGTTCTTGAGGATGTTGCCCTCGCGCGGCTGGGCGCCGGCCTCGACGGCGGCGATCTCGGCACGGATGGCGATCAGGGCGTCGCAGAAACGGTCGAGCTCGGCCTTGTTCTCGGACTCGGTGGGTTCGATCATCAGCGTGTTGGCTACGGGCCATGACATGGTGGGCGCGTGGAAGCCGTAGTCCTGCAGCCGCTTGGCGATGTCGATCGCCTCCACGCCGCAGGTCTCCTTGAACTGGCGCGCGTCGAGGATGAACTCGTGCGCACACCGCCCGTTCTCGTTGAGGTACACGATCGGGTAGTGCTCGCGCACGCGGGATAGGATGTAGTTCGCGTTCAGCAGGGTCATTTTGGTGGCGTGCGTCAGGCCCTTGGCCCCCATCATGTTAATGTAGTTGAAGGTGATGGGCAGGATGCTGGCGCTGCCCCAGGGGGCCGCGCTGATGGGCGGCGAGGCCGTGCCGCCCGCCCGCTTCGATTGCAGGTACTCGCTGGCCGGGTGGGAGGGGAGGAACGGGCGCAGGTGCTCGGCGACGCCGATGGGGCCGACGCCCGGACCACCGCCGCCGTGTGGGATGCAGAAGGTCTTGTGCAGGTTCAGGTGGCAGACGTCCGCGCCAATCTCGCCGGGCGAGCAGAGGCCGATCTGGGCGTTCATGTTGGCGCCGTCCATGTAGACCTGACCGCCGTGCTCGTGCACGAGGCGGCAGGCCTCCTTGACGCCCGGCTCGAATACGCCAAAGGTGCTCGGGTAGGTGATCATGATGGCCGCCAGGTCGTCGCGGTGCTTCTCGCATTTGGCCTGGAGGTCTGCCAGGTCGAGGTTGCCCGTCTTGGCGTCGCACTTGATCGTGACGACCCGCATGCCCGCCATTGCGGCGCTGGCCGGGTTGGTTCCGTGGGCGGAGACGGGGATCAAGCATACGTTGCGCTTGGCGCCGCCGTTGGCCTCGTAGTACTTCTTGATGACGCGTAAGCCAGCGAACTCTCCTTGCGCGCCCGAGTTGGGCTGCACGGTGACCTCGGCCATGCCCGTGATGTCGGCCAGCTGCTGCTCGACATCGTCAATCATGCGGGTGTAGCCCCGGGCGAGCTCGGCAGGCATGAACGGGTGGACGTTGGAGAACTCGGGCCACGAGACGGGGATCATCTCCGTCGTGGCGTTCAGCTTCATGGTGCACGAGCCGAGCGGGATCATCGAGTGAGCCAGAGAGAGGTCCTTGGACTCCAAGTGACGGATGTACCGCAGCATTTCCGTTTCGGAGTGGTGGGTGTTGAAGACCGGATGCGTCAGATAGGCCGACGTCCGCTCCAGGTTGGCGGGGAGCGAGACCAGGTGCAACTCTTCCGTCAGGGCCACCTCTTGCTTTCCCTGGGCAAACACTTGGAGGATGGTCTTGACCTCTTCCCGGCCCACGGTCTCGTTGAGGGAGACCGAGATCTTCGTCGGGGTCAGACGACGGAGGTATAGCGACTCCTGACGCGCGGCTGCGATGATGGAATCCGCCTCCTCGCTGCTGCCGAGCTCGACGGTGAGGGTGTCAAAGAGCACGCCCTGGTCAGCGTTAGACTTGATGGGGACGTTGAAGCCGAGGGCGACGAGCTTCTCGCGCAGGATGGCGGTCATGGACATGATGCGTTGGGCGATCGCCTTGAGGCCCGTGGGACCGTGGTAGACGGCGTACATGGCGCTCATGTTGGCGAGCAGTGCCTGGGCGGTGCAGATGTTGCTGGTGGCCTTCTCACGGCGGATGTGCTGCTCGCGGGTCTGCAGGGCGAGTCGCAGGGCGCGGTTCCCCAGACGGTCCTTGGAGACGCCGACGACACGGCCGGGCACCTTGCGCTTGTACTTGTCGGCGCAGGCGAAGAAGGCGGCGTGCGGGCCGCCAAAGCCCATGGGCACACCCAAGCGCTGGGAGCTACCAAAGGCGATATCGGCGCCGAACTCCCCGGGCGCCTTGAGCACGGTCAGAGCCAGCAGGTCGGTAGCGACGCTGAAGACACCACCGGCGCTGTGGACGGCGTCACCCAGGGCCTGGAAATCAAAGACACCACCCTCGGTGTCCGGGTACTGGGCCAGCACACCGACCAGGCTGTCACCTTGCTCCTTGACGAGCTTGAAGTCGTCGGCCAAGACGTCTCCGACGACGAGTTGGATACCGAATCCTTCGGCGCGGGACTGCATGACAGCCAGGGTCTGCGGGTGGCACAGATGGGAGACAACATAGGCCTTGCCGGGCTTCTTCTGCTTGGACATGGGGAGTGAAGCGAGCGACATGGTCATGGCCTCGGCCGCGGCGGTGGCCTCGTCCAGCACCGAGGCATTGGCAAAGGGCAGACCGGTCAGATCCGCAGTCAGGGTCTGGAAGTTCAGCAGCGACTCCAGCCGCCCCTGACTGATCTCCGGTTGGTAAGGGGTGTAGCTGGTGTACCACGCTGGGTTCTCCAGAATGTTGCGGAGGATGACGGGCGGGACGATGGTCGGGTGGTAGCCACAGCCCAGGTAGGATTTACCCGTGGCATCAATGTCTTTCCGGTACGTGTCGAGCAGCTTCAGCATGTCGGTCTCCCCCAGCCCGCCATGCACGCTGTCGTGGTAGAGACTGATCTCCGCCGAGGGCGGTGTGACGGTCAGGTCCTTGTTGGATAGGATGTCTTTCGGCAGCACCTGCGCCACGAACTCGTCCAGCGAGGCCACGGGCGGCTGGAGGGCGGCCAGCATCTCGCTGGCGTCCTCGGGCGAGGGCCCAATGTGTCTGCGGGGGAAAGTATCGAGGGGCTGGAAGACATCGCGAGGGTGCGGGTCACCGTGATCCGCAACGGAGCTGGTGTAGACCGGCCGTCTCGACGAGGGCGGCTGCTGCTGGATAGAGGTGTGCAGAGAACGTCTGAGGGAGATATTCCATGACGAACCAGTCGTCGTCGTCGCACGCAGAGCGCCGACCGGCGAAGCAACGGCTCGCAAACGTGTCGTCCGCAAGGCGAGCTGGCGACCGCCGCGGAGGACAAAGGAAGTCATCTCGGTGACTAAGCGGAGTCTATGCTACTGCTGCTGCTGCTGCTGCTGCTGCTGCTGCAATGAGCTCACCACAGCATTCACAAGAGATGAGGAGGTGAGGAGGGAGAGATGAGAAGAAGAAAGAGGAAGAGGAAGAGAAAAGAAGGGAAGAGAGAAAGACCAAAATATTCCGCTTGACGTCCTCCGTTGCTGCTCTCCGCGTCCTTTTCTTGTCTTCCCGACAGGAGACCGCGGGAAACGGTATCGGGATGATAAAGCCATTCCTATCCAATCAGAGAGCATAGATACGGCCGTTTCCACGGCTGTGACGGTATGGTACACAGACAATTCACTGATAACGATAAGCAGGTGGTTTTCCGCGGGAAGAATAGATTTAATTAAGATGGAATATATAGACTATGTCTGTAGTCTAGCATCTAATGATATAGTAGTTGGTTGAATATACAATACATATAAGAGATTGTTTTAGAAATGAGTGTATAGACTGGTATAGGTGAGATTGCCCATAGAAAATTTATTATATACTTCCCTAAGTAATAAATTAATTCAGATAATTATAAAGGCTCTATATATCAGTCTAATAAAACAAAATATAAGGGTAGAGATATAGACTTGAATGTGTGCTATAGTTATAGTTAAGATATAACAGATACTATATCATTTTCTTGGAAATATAATAGCATCAGCTAAACCCAGTAAAGTTGCTCAAGAGAGAATCCCACTGAATGTCTTCAATCGGGAATGGTATATCATCCATATCACCATAAATACTCGGCCAAACCTGGGGAGTCATAACTTCACTGGCGGGACCGGCCATCATAGACGTATCCTGTCTTGCGCTTTGGCCTTGATCTTGAGACAGTGCAGGTCCAACGATAGCCCGGATTTGATAGGGATAACAGCGTGCTAGCAGCCGCATTTTCGAGCAGAGACTGCCCACAATATCCGTCTCTTGATCTGCCGCAGACATTCCGTCCAATTTCGTCTCCAGCGCGGTGGCAAGCTCGATGACAAGATCGGGATACTCGGCTGCATGCACAACGGCCTGCACCTGGGCTTCCATGGTAGAGTCTGAATCGGGGGCGGAACCGGTAATGAGATTCAGAAGGGTCAAGACTGCAGTGGGCAGGTAACCCACTGCGGCACAGATATGAGCACTGGTAGGTATTGTCATCTGGGCAATCTCCGACGCTGGTAGGTTTCTGACCGTGTGGATGAGCTCCTTGCTGCGCTGGATCATACCCATCAGCATGGTTGTCCGGACGGCGCTGACAGGCTCTGAAATCCACAGTTCCTCGCGAAGAGACAGTTCCTCAAGCCGTAGTTCCACATATTTGATTTCAGTGCGTATTGCATTTTCTGCAAATGATCAGTCCCCATCAACCCATCACCCCTGGTATCTAGACACACCTGTTGACAAAGGACAGCTGGAGAGCTCTTTTTCTATACATGCTCTCACGCTGTCGAATTGCCGCTGCAGAGAGCCGCGTGTGACTTGGACGAGCATCCTTCCACCACCCGCTTGCACCGAGGCGTAAACTTCATCCATTGTGGCCAGGAAAGCCTGGAGGCGGATGAATGGCGCAATCCACTGATCCGACACAGACTCGGTACAGGCGATACTTTCAAGGCACTCGTCGGTTCGCCCATCATGCTTCATGCTAATCGGCCGGCCGAGTGTGCCACAGAGACTATTTTGTAGTAGGTTAGCTAGCAGAAGCCAGATGTACCAATGCAGACAAACCCTCACCCAACCGACAACCAATACGTACCGAGCAGCGCCCGCTGCTCATGTAGATTCAGACTCGGCTTTCTGTGAAGTCCCAAATCATACACAGTAGACACACAAAACTGAATCAACAGCAAAAGTCGCGGGTGATATCTCTCTGCAGGATACGAGTACCACGCGCCGTGGACCAGCAGGCCACGCAGTAACTCGAGATTCCGCTCAGACCGTGCGACAATCCTCAAGGTAACGTGCTTCATGATCTCCTCGGTGACCGTTTGGCGCAGAGGGTGCGCACTGCCCATGGTCGCGGCAACGACGCACAAGAATAGAAACGGCTCTCGCACTCCAAGACGGGCGGCGCTCTCGCCGTGGGAAAGCAATATAAAGGGGAACTTGGGCACAAAGTCGCGTTGAAAGGTCGTCACCAGGCGTTCGGCCTCGGCTTCACTCAAAAGCCCTCGGTCTACGAGAGACGGCTGGCCCTCCAGAACAGAGCTGGTCGGCGGGTAGGGACCATGAGACGGGTCTTTAGCAGCGTCAAGCATTGCGGAAATATCTGTTGCATCCATCTCAGTATCTCCAGATGAGTCCAAGTCGTCGGGGATCGGGTTCGACAAGGTCTCGGGCACTGTCTGTCTTGTCAACGCAGCCAGCTGCGACGTCAACTGGTCGACCTTCTTCTCCAACACCTTCACACGGCTGGCGTCCGTTAGCTCTTGCATCCGGAATTAATAAAAAATACCATGTGCTGGAAGAATACCTCGGTGCACCTTTGTGCTTCCGCCTCGTCTGCGGAAGGTCGAGGTACGCGCAGGACTTGCCCAACCGAGCGCACCGCTGGCACAGGTTGACGGTCTGGGGCGTGCATTTTGCCTTGGCAGCTGTACATGCCACACAAGCTCTCCTCTTGACTGCAGGGACTGTGGCGTTCATGATGTCGTGGAAGAAGCTGAGGTGGGAAACAGAGCGATCGGGTGAAACGGAAGTTCCTGAGCCTGTTAACCGGATGCTCCGGTCGGAGCGGATGATCCGTAGTAGTGTATATAGGAAATCGAAGACAACTGTCAATGTATTCATTGCAATATATCTATTGATTGCAATTTACTTTTGGTTTTATTAAAGAAATGCCTTCATATGCCATCACAGGAGCCTCCAAAGGCATTGGCCGCGAATTCGTGCGCCAACTCGCCGCCAACCCAACCAACACAGTCCTGGCGATTGTGCGAGACCCCGACTCGCCCGACATATCTGAGCTCGCCTCGCACCACCCCAACGTGCACATTATCCAAGGCGACGTGACGGATCCAAAGTCCATTCTCGAGGCTGCCTCGGCCGCCGAAGCCGTCACGGGCGGTCCGCTCGACGTGCTGATCCACAACTCCAACGCCGTCGATATGGCCTCCATGTCCTCCACCCCGACGCAGATTCCCTTTGACTCTCGAGCTGTACGGACAATGTTCGACCTGCCCTTTAGCACGGCTATCTACGGCGGCCTGTGGACGACAAACGCCTTCCTACCACTGATCGAGCGGGGAGTCCGGAAGAAGATCGTGCACATCTCCAGTGCCATGGGGGATTGTGCTTTTATAAGGAAGTCTGGTGTCAGCGATGCGGTGGCGTACGCGGTCGCTAAAGCAGGAATGAATGTCCAAGTTGCCAAGTACGCGGCAGAACTTGCGCCGAAAGGCATCAAGGTGGTGGCTTTAAGTCCTGGGTGGGTTGATACGTGGGAAGGTGAGTTGTTTTCTTTCCCCTGCAGCTTATGGTGACCAGAAATTGAGAGATCATCGCAGGAGAGAAACCAGAGCCGGTAGTACACGCGCAGCAGGTCATGCTGAAGCAGTTTCAGACAGCCGAGCCTACACTCAAGGGACAGATCCAGCCGGAGGAGAGTGTGAAAAAGTGTCTCCAGGCTATCGGACATCTGGATATGGGGTCTAGCGGCTTGCTCCTCAGCCATAATGGAGATACAGAAAGGTGGTTCTAAGTAGGCATACTCTATCATGATTAACTCGCAATGCTGGATATTAGAACAGGATGTTTAGGATTTAATGTATAGATACTTCATACTAAATGTGCGAAATCTAGGTACTACTCTCTCACTGGCAACACTCTCCCGCTCCATAACAACGGGCCAACAAGTCGAATAGTTGGAAATATCCGCAGCCAATCTCTTCCCTGCTTCCCCTTTCAGAAACGCATCTCTCTCTTCGATACTCGACCAGGTGAAGTTGGCTTGTAATCGGAAGGGGGCGTCGGGCTCAGGAAACACAAAGACTTCCCACGAGAGGAGAGTAGAGGGGCTCGACAGTTCCTTGATTAGAGCGACATGATGGTTTATGTAGTAGTCGACATTAATTTGCGAGGAGGATGGATAGAGCATCTATTATTAGTTTCTTTTTGGTAGTATGACTAGGTATAGGTGAGGTATACGAACAGTAGAAGTGATCACGTTTGGAATAGTAGTCTGATTATAGAAGGGGGTATCAAGATACGGAGGAATTGATGGATAATATAGTATCCAAGTTTAGGTATCAATGCATTGTGTAACAAAAGCTATGCCTATCTATGCTATGCTATGTTTGCATGATATGTTACATACTATACAGACTACGCTATGCAATGCTGCTACATTTCCTCCTCCAAAATACTGTCCGGGATATCATCAATAAGCCTCTCCCTCTCGCCACTGTCTCCTTCATCGTCTTTACTCTTCCTTGCTTCAACATGCACAAAAATAACCAAGACTGTTCCAACTAGAAAGCTAATCCCCGCCAGCGCGGCGTTGATCGGGATGGGATTCCCCCCAAACGGACCATGGGTCAGCGCGTCGAGACCGTATTGAGAAAAATTGGCCAGGCCGGAAACGCAAATGATGGTTCCGTACACGCGGCCAAAGGTTGCAAAGCCAAACACCTTTGTCGCGTAGTCGCTCATCGCAGAATAATACAGTGGCCGGAGAAACACAAACACAATCACAGTAGCGTACCCTGCTCCCATCAAGGGGATCGAATTGAGCACCCCCACCGCGGTCGTCAGGACCACGATCGCGGCCAGCATGACGGTCACGCTGAGGTGGTCGAGCAGGAACCCGATCACAGGTGTGGAGAGAACGCCGACAGCGGGCAGCGCGACGTCGAACAAGCCGTTGATCTGGGCTGCACTGGCGCCCGAGGAGAGCATATACTCGTACTGCGCGCGGATGGTTGCAATGAAGTAGTTCATGCGCACCATCTGCACGACGGTCATGAGTGTTATGAGCAGGAACCAGGGGCTAGCCATCTGTCTGTGTGCGGGCTGGCCATGCAAGATACCCCAGACCCCGCTGACATGCTGTCTCTCTTCCTCCTGCTGGCCGCGCAGCCTGCGTTCGTCGGCGTCGCCCAGCACGTTATCGAGCCGTTGCAACTTGGCCTGTCGACGCTCAGCCCGCTTACGTCGCACCTGGCGCAGTTGTGTGAAATCGTCGATCTCCTCGTCGGACTCGTGAACGTCGCGTCTCGGGTCCTGGGCCTTTTCGATCTTTACCTCCAGCTGCTGCATGGACTGGTAATCCCGGGCCGGTAGGACGGTCAGCTGGCCCAGAAGGATCAGTACAGGCACCGCCAGGTATCCTAGGAAGAAGTTCCGCGGGCTGAAGAGACGGGGAGAGGTCGCATACATCAGTCGATAGCCCAAGTAAACCGCTGCAGAGGCGTCGAAAGCCCCCGTCACCAGCGCGACAATAACCCCGGCGCGTTTTGGAAAGGCGTTGGCAATCTGAAAGGATGGTACAAAAATAAAGGTCCCCCCGAGAGCTAGGAAGAAGTTGCCAATCATATACCCGTCGAATCCGGCGCTCGCGAAGGAATAAGCCATGAGAATAGCCCCGATTGCCAGACATCCGCAGCCAGCAACGCCGCACACGCGAGATCCGTATCGGTCAAGAATATGACCTACGGGGAGGGCAGAGACATTGGCAGTGATCGAAGCAATGGTGAAAAATAGATTAAGTCTGTCGTCTCAGTCAGAGGTCATTTATTCATTTGGTCAAACCCGTCATTTCAAACAATTTCAGCCTACCTGAGATCCTGTTCCGAGCACACCTCAACTTCCAAATGTACCTCCTCCTCCGTGCAGAGCTCCCGATAGACTCCCTCAGCAACAAGAACGGGCTTCAAGGCAGCAAACCCAAAGACTATCCCAGACGCCAACCAGCAGGCTGCCACAGTAACGAATACCTGTGCTAGAGAAATGGTCAGTCCCTAGGCATCATAATTCGACTCCGTGATTGGTCTCATCCATACTGCATCTCCAAGCCCTCGAGACCTTATACGCCGGGGTACCGCTCTTGTCAAGTTCCTCTGAGACGATCACAGGCGGAGGGAAGACGTCGTAGCTGATCTTCCGACGGATGGGATGGAGGCTGGCGTCCTCATCTGGGTCTGGTTCGCGGTCAACACCTTCAAGTGCAGAGACATGCTGCACTAGAGACATCTCTCTTAGATAGGGGAAAGCTGCCTATGTAAATTCACAGCTGAAGGGAGGGGTTGAACGATGAAAAGTTGAAGTGGTAGTGGGGGGGTTGAAAGTGAGAGGTATTTGTTTTGTCTTAGCTTCTCTTTTATCTAAAGCTCTTAACTTCCCATAAACATATCAGCATAAAAGAATATAGAAAGTCCTAGATAGCTTTATATTAGGTATAAGGAGAATATTAAGGAGATAGAATATACCATGACTATAGTTTAAGATGATTAATAGAGAAATAAGTATACTCTAGCAAAGAGAGCATCCTAGGTAAGCATATAACTTCTAATTATATATCTATGATTCTGTAATTTTTATATTATCTAGAATATCTATTAATATAATACTGATAATATAACTCTCAGTGTCAGAGCTATCACTAATCTCCTGATTATTTATAAATATCCTATTGCTTCCTCCTGCTAATGCCTCCATCTCATCGCGAACACTCTATGCCCACCCCTGTTGCCACTGGCAGATGTGACCAGGTCAATTCCAAGCTTTCAGAATAGCTAAATCTAGAACAGTCAATAAACTGACAGCTGTCAATGGCCATGATGCTGCCGATGAACTCACCTCCGACGTCATCGCAGCCCACATCGTTGCCAGTGACGTATGCTTGATGCCTGAGGCAGCACAGATCCTACCAACATTATGAGAGGAACGACGTCGCCTCGTGGTTTTTCTCCTCTTCCGTGGTACAATTTGTTTGCATAATTATTTTCGTTTATCCTTTTACAGTAGGATATATATATATATATATATATATTCTCATGGCCACCATCAGCATCAACACCGGCGGAGGCAGCGGCTTCCTCTACAATAACAGCTCTGGAACGGCCAGGCTGTGCGTCACGGCGGAGACAGGGGACTTTGACAATGAGCTCTTGCGCAGCTGGCAGGATGAGGGGTTCGATATTCTCTACGTGCCCTACGAGGGCGACGATAAAGAGTACACGATGCGGTTGCGGTCTGTCAGGGAGGGGTTGGGGGTGGGCGAGAACTACGCCGTGATGGGTGTGTATTGAATACAAACATGAAATAGGTAGTAATAAATCACTGATTAACTGTACGTTTTATAGCCTTTGGAGATGCAGCCTCCTTCTGTCTCGACTACTATCTCAAACCCACCAATGCGAACCGGCTGTGTGCGTTGATCGCCTACTATCCCACCAACATCCCTGACACCCGCTCGCGCTTCTCCCCCCAGGTTCGCATGGTCGTACACTTGGCTGGGTCGACCATCGACGTGACGACAGTTCCAACGGCCCTGGGATTACAGATGAAACGGCGCCGCCAGACTCGCCAGCTTAAGCCGGGAATCGGGATCGGCGAGCGCCTGTACCTGGGTTATCCGGCTTACACGTATGAATCTGTGCAGCCAGGCTTTGCAGAACACGATCTGGATGAGTACGATCGGCTGGCAGCGGAGTTGGCCTGGAGTCGCAGCCTGCATGTCTTGCGTAAAGCGTTCAATAGGGACTTGGATTTGGAAAAGAAATGGGAGGAGCATTTAGAGGGTGCGTATATTTTTTTTTCTTTTTGGGAATAACAAACTCTCGTATAAGAATTGACAGTGTGGATTGAAAAAAGGAAAATTTTTCTCTTCCAATATCTCCGAGACAATGGATCCATATACCACCCACGTCACACCGACGGTGACCTGCACCCCGACACTGAGCGGGGGAATAGGTGCGCAGGCCCTCCGCCGCTTCTACGAACAGCACTTCCTACGCCGAATGCCGCCCTCGATGCGCCTGCGGCTCATCTCCCGCACGGTGGGCACCGACCGAGTCGTTGACGAGCTCTACGCCACCTTCGAGCACACGCACGAGATCCCCTGGTTACTCCCTGGCGTGGCGCCGACGAACCGAAAAGTCGAAATCATTCTCGTCAGCATTGCTGCGATGAAGGCTGGGAGGCTCTACTCAGAGCATATCTACTGGGACCAAGCGTCTGTGCTGGTCCAGATCGGTCTTTTGGACCCGAAACTCGTCCCGAAGTCTCAGTCGGAAGGAGAACGAGAGGAGGATAAAGTCCACGACCGTTTACCTGTTGTCGGCCGGGAAGCAGCCCGTCGGATTCTCCATGAAGATCCCGAACAGGGGGACGAATTTCATAACAGGCTGATCAGACGGGCTGTTGCTAAGGCAAGGGGAAAGGGCAAATTCACGTCCTCCGCCTCGACGGCCGCGTCTGTAGCTGACGATTCAGCGGCGGAGGGGAAGAGTGAAGTAGATAGTGTCTCCTCGCCTGTTGCGAATGGCCGGTTCAAGGGGAAGAAGGGGAAAGGAAAGGTGGTGCAGAAGGCGAAGACGGAAGCTCGACCCATCAATGTGACGAGAGAAGAAGAAGAGGAGGACGATGAAGGGAAAGAAAAAGACCAGAATACCGATGATGAAAAGTACGGCATCAGCCATCATAATGGCAAGGCCGCGTCTATTGAGGATGGGGGCAGTGCCGATGAGGGTGTCACAGTCTAGTAATTGGCTCGCTCGCTTGTACAACCATTGATTATGATTATGGATTACGATCGGATGTCTCTCCTCTGTAATTATTCCAAATTGATTCTTTGTTGATGATTTAGGTACACTCGGTTCTTATCTACCACCCCTTCCATGGAATCCACGTCTCTCTCACGATATCCTCCTTGTCAACAACATAGTAGACGAAGTGGGCCGCCGCTGTGATGCATGCATGCTGGCAATGTAGAAACACTTTCTGCCCAATTTTGAAGTGATCCATCACTAATTCCTTCTCCTTAGAAGAATCTCCTTCTCCCGTCAAGCATAGAATGCCATGCTCCTGAGACATCCGCATCACACTCCACTTCGGCCGGTCTGTGACCCGTCCGTAGCCAGGGGAATCGCTCGTCTCCTTGGACAGGGCGATTGTGCCTGCGTTGATGAGCGCCTCGTTGCGTTCGGGATACACGCTGCACACTTCTGCGAGGACACGGAGGGCCTGCTGATCGACGGTGACGAGCGTGGTTGTCACTTGCTGCAGATCATTTGATGGGAAGTTTCCTAATATGATCAGAATACCACATCTGTATATATATAGATATAGATATAGATACGTGTGGGGGTCAGTGGACTTACCCGCGTGTAATTCTAACTTCATATTATCAGGCAAAACAGCCTTCAGAGACTGCACGACATGTGCCGTAGGCGTGGATCCCACCGACACTACCACCGTGTGATCTCTTGGGATGCGCGACGCAGCAGCCACGACGCCCTTCACCTCGAGCTCGAGCACGGAGGCGGCGGAGTCGGCCGTGCGGCAGCTGTACGAATGGCCAGCATGGCAGTAGAAGCCGTACAGCGAGACAGTGGGAGAGGCCTGAACTTTCTCGATCAAAGCGGGCAGTGAGGGTGACGAGTTGACCAGGCCGGCGCGATGGGTCCCGACATCGATCTTGATGAACACTTTCCACTGCCTCGGTGACAAGCGGTTCTTCTGTACAAAGTCTTCCACGGCGTCGATCTGCTGATCGTTGTCGACCATCAAAATGATATCGATTGACTTGGACAGAGCGGCGAGCTGGGGAAGTGCCCCAGGACGAATGGGGAGGCCATACAAGCACTATTTTTTTTACAAGAAAAAAAAGAAATCAGCAGTTAGCGAAAGAAAGTCTCATGAATCAAGTCTCAAATTGTTTCAAGTACTTCTTCAAGAATTCCCTCCTGGACTAATGGAAGAGCGCCCTCAATCTCTGCCAGGGTCGAGGCAATGATCTTGCGGTGTTTTCCTCCATTCAGCATCATTCGAGTTACTTCAAGAGACTGGCAGCTGTTAGACACCTTTTGAAACACTTCTCCATTCTTCTCGGGCACTTTTTCACCTTCAAAGTCTTCACATGGGGTCGAAAGTCAATCCCCAGTAGTTTAACATCTTGATGGAGCTGTTGGACGTTCTTTTCCAGCACCGGCTTGCTCAGGACCAAAGCTGGAGTGGGGAGTTCGGAGGCAGGTTGCCCGATGAACGATTTGGGGTCTCGGTGGGAGTAATCCATAGTAGTCAGTGATGAGGCTTTGAATTTTTGAATGATAAGAAAGGAAGAAGAAGAAAAAGAGGTAGAAGCTTCTTTCGTGCTCAAAAGAGGGGAAGCTGCAAGACGTGAGGGTGAGGGGTTTGAGTGGGAAGAAGTCTTATCGGGGATCCATGTGAGACGTAACAATACCAAGTATATATAATTTTGGTAAGAGAAGTTACGCTGATTTGATAATTGTAGTATACTGTTATTTATTTTTGTTCATAGTAGCAGTAGCTAATTATTATACAGTTTCAATGTATCGCTTAAATTCCCTAGTTAAAAAGTCAGTATCAGCAAAACACTACCAGCATTAAGACTATTTATATATAACTCACCAGTCAGTGACTGCCTCTCGCCAGACCTTGAGCTCGTGCTCTCTGGTCGCAGCAAAGAAATCCACGAATTCAGGGTCCAGAACCTGCCGGGCAATGCTGTTTGGCGCTTTGAATCTCTGGACTGCATGGTGGAGGGAGTCTGGCAGGAGCTCTGGACGGACACCCTTTGACTGGAGGACTGACAAGGGGGGCACCGTAATCTCGAGCTTCTTCTGCACGCCGCGCCAACCAGCAGCCAGCAAAGCACCGAGGGCATAGTGTGGGTGCAGGTCTGCGCCGGGGATTCGGACTTCGAATCGAGTCGCGCCGGGTTTGCAGACGGGAGGGGCGATCAGTCGGATCGACGCCATCCGATCTTCAAGACCCCAGCTGATGTAGACTGGGGCCCAGTAGTTTTCCACCAGCCGTTTGTAGGAGTTGATGGTCGGTGCGAATAAGGGCATGATGTCCGGCAACGCTTCAAGCAGGCCGGCGAGGAAGTGTCGACCGATTTCGGAGACACCTGCCAGGTCAGGCCAAGGTGCGTTAGGATCCTCTTCGTCTCTGGCAAAGACGTTCTGACCCTCAAGATCACAGAGGGAGATGTGGATATGGCCCGAGTTTCCGGCTTGGCCTTGAATCGGTTTCGCCATGAAGCAGGGCGTTATACCGTACTCCATCCCGAGCGATTTGGTGAGAAACCTTCATCAGTCAGTGAGTGGAATTCTAATGGTAGAAAAGAACAAAGTACAGACTTGAATAGCGAGACCCGGTCGGCCATCTCATTCACGTTACACACTTTCAGAGCCTACATTAGAGTCAGTGACAACTAATTGGCTTCTGAACCAGGTAAGGTATACACTTACGGCTTCGTAGACGCCAGGTCCACCTTCCGTGTGCCACCCTTCAATATTACACTTGAATTGGGAACTGATATTGAAGATGTCATAGAAATAACCCTTGTTTGCCACCGGCCTCGTGGCACTGTAAGAAAACATCCCGGCCGTGAGCGGGCGTAATGAACCAGGAGTATTCTTCTCCAGGTAGGTAGCGATATCCAGGTGTTTCGATCCTTGAATGTCATATCCATTCTCCGAGGGTGTTTGGAAGTTCATGAATTCTAGTTCCACTATATAACCGTTGTTGTTAGCAGGAAAGGGCGGGTAACTATATTCAGATATAAAACTACTGCAGTCAGACAACTCACCTCCAGCTAATGCCTGATAACCTGACTCTGCCAAGCGGTCTGTCACCGACTTGAGCATGTTCCTCCCATCAGCCGGAACAGGTTTCTTATTGTTAACAAAGCGCAGCAGGAAGAAAGGGATATCTTCTTCCCAAGGGATGCGTCGGAATGAAGTCAGATCCGGGATCGCAATGAAATCAGAGTATCCAGACTCAGGCGGTGCAATCCGAGCGTCGGTGGTATAAAGCATATCATGCATATCCCATCCAAAGACAGCAGAACTGAATCCGAATCCCTTCTCCATCACCGAGAGGAACTTCTCCTTGGACATGACCTTGCCACGGAGGATACCATCGCTATCCACACCGGCAACTTTGACTTTGATATCCTCTGCTAACAGCGAGGGAAGTGATTCAAGCGTAACTGCAGACGATGAATCCATTGTAGAAAGAAGTAGTAGCAATCACGGATCCAAATTTGTGACGAGGAAAAGCTCATCGAACTGGAGACCCTGCGAATCCGTGTTCTTTTGAACAGAGCATTACCTCCAACACCGCGGTCCGTAAATCTCCATCTTGCCCCATCTCGAGTTCGCCCACTGCAGCCTATTATCGTAGAATGCGCGGTACAGTACTTTGTTATCGGCCATATCGATAAATGAGGGGATCGTCGACCCTCATGAGGGGAACGGACCGCGTAGTAAACGTCGGACCGCGCTTTGGAGATAGACGACGATCTTCGCTGCCAAGGATGTTTCATACCGATTGAGCAATGATCAGACGATAGTTTGAATTCCCATATGTTAATGGTAAGCTCAAAAATTCCATAATATTACTATCCTGTGGTCGGTGACGAAGAGAAGATTCCACGCTTATGTCAGTTCTTATCGGAGTCGTGTCGTGATAAGGCGGCGTTTCAACCGAGGGACGCCAAAGGGACAACTTACCATCTTTTCCTTCTGTCTAGGTCGCTTTGAGTCGTCAGAATGCCGTCAAAACCACTCCATATTGCTGTCCTCGAGTGTGATACACCGGTGGACCCTGTCAGGGAAAAGCTGCAGGGATACGGGGATATCTTCGAGAGGCTGCTACAGACGGGCTTCCAGTCACTGGGGCAGGACGCTGCTGATATCGAGCTCAAAGTCAGCAAATGGGATGTAGTCAATCATGAGGTCTACCCGACACCAGAGGAGGTTGATGCGTTGCTTTTGACAGGAAGCAGTGAGTGATGAGTGCTGGAGATGGCCAGGAGGGGGATTTAAAGCCCTCCTTCCCGGGGTAGATGGGGGACTAATTGATTACTAAAATGTCAACAGAACATAACTCATTCGAAAACGACTCGTGGATCGTCAATCTCACAAGCTACGTCAAAGATGTGATCGAAATCCACCAGAAACCGGTGGTGGGGATCTGTTTCGGACATCAGATCATCGCTCGTGCCCTCGGTTCACGAGTTGCAAGAAACACCAAGGGCTGGGAGATCTCCGTGGAGAAGTTCGCTCTTACAGACCAGGGCAAGGAGTTGTTCGGAAAGGATGAGCTGGTATGGTCGCAGTGCCTCTTCTGCACCAACAACGAAACGATCTTCAGAAGTCTGACATGAGTCTGCCAGGCACTCCACCAAATGCACCGCGATATCGTGTACGACCTGCCGCCCGATTGCATCAATCTTGGCTTCAGCCCGGTGTGTGAGATCCAAGGGTTCTATAGACCAAAGAAGATCATTACTGTGCAGGCACACCCGGAGTTCACTGAATTTATCGTCTCCCAGATCCTGGAGTTAAGACACGGGCAGAAGATCTTTGACGACGCCTTGTACGAGAGCGGAATTTCCAGGGTCGCCAATCCGCACGATGGACTGCTGGTCGCCTCGGCCATCTGCAGGTTTCTGTTGGGGTTATAGAGGCATGGCTAGTTACGTGGTAGAATTGACTGTTTGGAATATCCGTATGCGTTCATCTGACCAGAATAATAACGCGCTACGCTGCTTAAACGTCGAAATCTCGTTCCGCGCTGCGCGCTCTCCTCCAAGCATCTTCTAAGCGCGCTGTCTATCGGGGAGGGGCCGACATCGCCAGCTTTGCTCCACTCCAACAGGAGGGGTAAGCTGTCTTATCACTGATAGCTGTTATTTACCACGGCAATATTAATACCCCACTCTCTGGCAGGTGTTGGTTGCAGACAATAAGAACTGGCTAGGTTAGCAATTGAGAAAGAAGAGGGGGTTGTCTTACTTACTGTTCACATAATGGCCCAGAATCAGATTCGCACCCTCTCGCCATCGACCAACAAGGTCATTTTCGAACACGCAGGAACCCCGATTGAAGAGATTCGCAGGATTGCCAAGGCGTCCAAGGATGCTTTCCTGTCGTACAAGAAGCTCTCTCTTGCAGAGCGTAAAGCTACCATTCAGAAAGCCCTGGATCTGATCGAGGAGCGGAAGGAAAGGTTGGCACACGAGCTGACGGCGCAGATGGGTCGGCCCATTGCCTACAGCGTCAAGGAAATTGAAACGATGCGAAAGCGAGCGAATTACTTGATGAGAACGGCTGAAGATGCGCTCAAGGAAATCCCTGGAGAGCCTGAAAGCGGGTTCAGGAGGACGTTGAAGAAGGAGCCAGTTGGACCGGCTTTGATTGCATTTGCGTGGAACGTAGGTTATTCTTTTCACTTGATATTCTTCTTCTTCTTCTGACGCTCTGGTTATTTACCCCCGATTCAGTACCCATATCTCATCATGGTCAATGCCCTTGTTCCCGCTTTACTAGCAGGCAACTCTGTCATTCTTCGCCCGTCCCCTCAGACACCCCTGGTCGGCGAGCGACTTGTCGAAATCTTCAACGAAGCCGGTCTGCCACCAAATGTCCTGCAACTCGTCCATATCGGCAGCCTCGACGTACTCGATGAAGCCGCCCAAATCCCCGAAATCGCCCTAGTTTCATTTACCGGCTCGACAGCCGGGGGGGTCCGCATCCGAGAAGCGACTGCCAAGAGAATCGTGCCGGTCAATCTGGAGCTCGGGGGCAAAGACGCTGCATACGTCCGCCCAGATGTCGACGTGGCGTACGTCGCCGCCCAACTCGTGGACGGTGCCATCTTCAACTCCGGGCAGAGCTGTTGCGCTATCGAGAGAGTCTACGTTCATGCCGACGTGCACGACGAATTTGTCATGGAGGTGCAGAAGGAGTTGAAGACATACCGACTGGGAGATCCGACAGACACCACCACGACGGTCGGTCCGGTGATTTCGCAGGCCGCAAAGAAGAACATCCAGAGCCACGTCGATGAGGCGCTATCGCGGGGCGCCGTCAACGCGACGCCTGCCAACGCATCTTTCGAGAACCCACCTTCAGAAGGAAACTATGTCGTCCCCACCGTGCTCGTGGGTGTCGACCATACCATGCAGGTAATGCGTGCCGAGACGTTTGGGCCCGTCCTGCCGATCATGAAAGTCACCAGCGACGAGGAGGCCATTACCTTGATGAACGACAGCGAATACGGCCTGACCGCCAGCGTGTGGACGAAAGATATACCCCGGGGCGAAGAGATTATCGAGCAGCTCGAGGCGGGCACCGTGTTCATCAACCGATGCGACTACCCCAGTCCGGTAAGCAAGATCCTGTTACTCCCCATCTCCTTGATTACTACCCGAGCAGATGCACTGACCGGACTACCTACTTTTTTTCAGGATCTCGCATGGACAGGCTGGAAGAACTCCGGTCTAGGCTGCACATTAGGACCGCACGGTTTTGACGCCTTCTTCAAGCTCAAGAGCTTCCACATCAAGTTGTAACTGCTAGATATATAAGATTTAATACCATTCACGAGCGGTATCGCCTCGAATTACTTCTAAAATCGGAGCAGAATGAAGGAATAGACAAGAAAATAAAGATATGTAATCCTACAAGAACAGGCAGGTCTGTTAAGACGAGTTAAGTTTTGCGTGTCTGATTCTCTATTCTACTGGTAAAAAAGAAATAAAAGGTCAATTATTGAAAAATGATCTTCAACATGTAGTCTATTTAAAAAGCGAGGCTAGCTATAATCTTAATCAGAAGGAGAGCCCTGCACCGTTTAACTAGTTACTCACTTAGATGCAAATCAATAGACTTCAATATATCAACCAAGTACCTAAGCTAGGTCTTACTCATCTCTTGGTTGCTAACATCAGTCGATCTCAAATCCGATGATCGGCATCATTGTTCGTTTCCCGAGAGCGCGGTCCCGGACCGCGCTCTCATTATCTAGTATCTAATGTAGTATGCAGTAAGTAATAGATTCAAGATAGAGATGCGGGGGAATAATAGATATAATAATTAAATTACTGTTCCTAGAAAGACTTGATCTAGATCATCACTTTAACCATCTTAAGCACTTGCCTTGGTATACAATTTCTCTTAATAACCCCCTCGATATACAATAATTATTCTCTAATACTCTTTTCACCATGGGAAGACTTGCGGGAAAGAATGCCATCGTCACCGGTGCTGCGGGGTAGGTGTATATTTTCTTCGTCTCCTTATTTTTCTTCTTCATAGGCTTACAAGTAAACTACAGAGGCATTGGTCTTGAGACTACCATCCTGATGCTCCGCGAAGGCGCCTCCGTGCTGATGACCGACATCACGGCGCCCGGTCTGGAGAAGGCGCTCGCCAAGGTTAACGAGGTTGTGCCGACGCACGATGGCCGAGTCGAGACGCGACTTGTTGATGTTTCCAAGGAGGCCGAGGTGGAGGCTGCGGTGGCGCATCTTGACGCCTGGGGTGGAGTGGACGTCATGTTCAACAATGCGGGCATCATGCACCCGCGGGATGGCGATGCGGAGGAATGCCCCGAGGCCATCTGGGACCTCACCATGTCCATCAATGTCAAGGGCGTATGGTACGGCTCGAAACATGCCGTCAAGAGTCTGCGCAAACACAAGAAAACAAAGGGCAGCATCATCAACACGGCGAGTATGGTGGCCTTGGTTGGGGCGGCCACTCCACAGCTGGCTTATACGGCTAGCAAGGGTGCCGTTTTGGCTCTGACGCGGGAGTTGGCCATTGTCCATGCACGCGAAGGTATAGGTCTTCATGATTCTAGTTTCTGGTGGCATGTTCTAATCATGGTGGTTAAGGATTCCGTTTCAACTCGCTATGCCCGGCTCCTCTCAAGTATGTTTTTTTTTCAACATTCTTCTTGCGTTCAAAAGAAAAAAAGGACGTACTAATTTGAAATAGCACCCCTTTGCTGCAAGACTGGCTCGGTGATGACAAGGCCAAGCGTTTCCGGCGCGAAGTGCATTTCCCAACTGGTCGCTTCGGTGAAGCGATTGAACAGGCCCATGCGGTGGTTTTCTTGGCCAGTGATGAGAGTAGCTTCGTCAATGCCGCTGACTTTGTGGTAGATGGGGGTCTGACCAAGGCGTATGTTACGCCGGAAGGGCCAGCTACCGAGGCACCCAAGAATCTTGGTCATTAGGATTTGTGATTAATGTTCCAGTCATGAATATGAATGATGATCCTTCTATTATATCTTGGGGTAGGTTCGCATAGGCATAGAGAGACCCGCTCAATCATGCAAATGATATCCAGATTTGATTTCGTTGCATTGCCAGGGAGATATTCCACGGCCCGCATTCATTACGGGGCATTTCCCACATGTGTTCCAGTAAGAGAAGCGTCCTCTGCATGTTCCCTAGCCCAAAAGTATCCACCATGACATTTAGTCGATGCCTGAGGGTTTCCTGTTGCATAGGGTCATTTAAGCATGACCCAACCACAGCGATGGGCCAGCACAGTCCTGAGTTGATGCGAGCTGTAGGAGAAAGCTGGTCAAGGTAAGACATAGCTGCTATGGTCGCAGTATCGATCATTGACTGGTGCATCCCATTTTCCAGTCGGTTGAAGCAGTTCAGCGACGTAAACAAATATATGAGCATGGCTTGCTGGAAGATCCGACCGGCTTGAAACACGTCTGGCGTGACGGACGGGTACGGTGACCAGCGCAAGATTTGGCCTTGGATGGAGGCAAACATGGCAAGATCATCGGCGGTGGGCATTTTGGGCACCCCGTCGCTCGTCATCCACTGCCGACCCAGTTCAAATATGCATGGAACCAAGAGGAGAAGTTCCAACCAGCACCCACAGAGGTTGCCAACGTATTCCCGAGTCAGGAGTTCCCGTGCCCGTTGTTCAAGGTCCAGATCAAGAAGCAGCTGAGGGCTTGCTCGAGCATCAATCGAGATCATGCTCACTGATGCCGTGTATGTGTAATACTCGATAACGAATTCTTTGAGATCTTTCGGCACAGCGGCGTCACTCTGCGACAGGAGGCGCAGCAGTAGTGAGTTTGCAGCTGTGAGATGATCGAAAATTGCGCCGTTCATATCGCCTTTAGCTGTCTACATATAAATCAGAATCTCAGTCTTCAGAGTTTGAGGGTAGGGGGTTGTTAATATACCTCGGTGAAGCACATTAATAGCGCCCCTACAGTCAGCAAGAGAGAATTTGACTCTTTGCCCTCGATGAACTCGGTGACGCCTTTCCTGAATCGTTGCAAGGCTTTGCCATAATGGTTTTGTGCAACTGTGTCCGACTCGTCTCGCCGCCGGAAGGCTCGATGAGCGGCACTCTGTGTCAAGACGAGCTGGAGCAAAAGATCACTGGAAAAAGCCAGTGGGACGATCTGGACCAAGAAGGGATTGATCGGTGTTGACCCATTGGCCATGCAGTCCGCCGTCGTAGCTAGATAGTGGTTTAGAAGCTGGAAAGACTCTTCGTCGTACCCTGGCAGCAACGACAGCTGGCGAGGGATGCACTCCTCTTCCTCCGCGGGCGGCCTTCTGGTGCGAACCTCCAATTCCTGGCTGGTACACGAAGACTCCTGCAGTTGATATGGAGGTTCCTCGGGCCCCGTGGGCGTGGGTGATGAAACGAAATTCTCTGTTGTTCCATGAGGCGAAAGCTCCTCGCTCCGGACAGATGAAGAACTGTCGCCGAAAGATTGGACGAGCGAGCTGGCCGAGTCGTACTGCGGCACCTGTTCAATTGTCTGGGACGATCGATCCTGAAAGACGCCTCGAAGCCTCGATGTCGCCGCTCTGTCGACACAGACGCTGGCCGGCCACTCGCAGTTGAGCTTGTTTCGAACACATCCGCCGCAGACTGGCTTCGTCTCGTCGCAGCGCTTTTTGCGGCGTCTGCAGGTAAAACAGCCGGTCCTAACACGAGTGATCGGCTGTGTCCTCGGGCGCTTGGGAGGCCCCGTCGTCTGTATCCCAGACATCTCCTTCTACTGCTGCTGCTGCTGCTGCTGCTGCTGCTGATGGAAAGGGGTGTTTGGGGGGCGGGGAAGATAAAGCTGGAGAAGAGGCCGATAAGGAGAGGAGGTCCTTCCTTTTGCAGTTGGCTACGGTGGACTTTAGACGACTTTGTGCAAATAGATTCACAAATACTAGTGATTACTGTAATATTAGATAGAATATGCTAGATTATGTACTATCTACTAGGTTACTATTCTATAAAGTAGAAGATTGCTGGAAAACATGTCTTTTGAAATCATAGAACTGTCTTTTTGGCACTTTTTTATTGGCTGGATAGTGCTCCATGTCGCACGTGATTAAATAATTTAAATAGATTATATAGAGGAATTGAAGAAATGATTCCAATGATTCTAATAATTCTATAAATTATTGAATTATCTATCATTATGTAGTGGTGTTATGGTAGAGTAGATTCCTTACTCTGGTCAGAAGGTAATACAAAAGATTCCCTTCTACAGCAATATCAAATAAAGAGCTGAAAGATTATAGATCTGGACTATAGATCTAGAGACTGGCAAACTCCCTCTTGAACCTCTTCTACTATTTCATCTGCCCCTTTGACCTCCCTAACCAGCCCAATGGAAGCTCCAGCATATGTAGCCAGTCGCCCTTCTGGTCCCCAGCCCTGATCCCCAGCCTTGGCTGCCTCGTCGTGTCTCTTCTTCAGCTCTGCAAAGGGCACGCCCGCCAGATAGTCAGACCAGCTTCGATTCGTGATCGTGCGTGGAGAGAAGCAGTCGGGCCAGCCCACCGTCCCGCGCAGCTGGTTGTACAGCGTCGTTCTTGTGGTGTTGGCCGCCCCGTCAGTAGCTCGAACCACCTCGTCTTGATACCCTTTGCTAATCCGTGCCTCGCTGGCAGCCAGGAACCGAGTCCCCATCGCCACCCCGGACGCACCGAGACATAACACCGCCGCGGCGCCTCGTGCGTCGGCGACCCCCCCCGCCCCGACGAGAGCGATATCCTCCCGTGCGTGAAACGCGTCCGCCATCTCAGGCAACAGGCTTACAAGACCTAGTCCGTCTTTCGCGCGGCCATGTCCCCCGGCCTCGGCCCCTTGCACCACCACCACATCGGGAGCGGACCGGCTGGCGAGGAGGGCTTTCGCCTCCGCGAGAGTCCCGATCTGGACCCAGATTTTCGTCTGCGACGAGACTCGCCGGATATGTTCTGTCCAGCTGTCGAATTCGCGTTGGCCCTTCTCTATCTCCTCCTCGCGTGGAGCAAACAGCCACGTCGCGCAGGGCTTGTATTCTTCGATCGCCGAGACGGCCGTCTCGGCATCATCGTTCCAGAGCTGGAATCCCACCCCGACCGGAAGATGGCCGCTCTCCGACAGATGTCTTGCCAGGCGTGCGTTTGCTCTGTCCGCTTCAATCCGCGACCGGGCTTCCTCCAGGTCGCCAAACGTGTCCTTGGTCTTGGCAGAGGGCCCGATGAATCCCAACCCGCCAGCGCGCGACACGGCAACCGCCAACGCTGGGCCGGACATGATCCGCATCGGCGCACCGACAATCAGGGGCGTGGATGTCCATGGATAGGCGGCAGACAGCTTGCGGGTGAGGTTCTTTATTTGCGACATTTTTTCTTTCTTTCTTTTGAAGACACGCCTTGACTTGGATCTCTGCCCTTTGATTCTGTGGCTTCACTATTCGTAACCAGTACGCAGTATTAAAAAATATAGAAATGGAGTCCTCAATCAGTAACTGATTGTAGAATTCGAATCAAGAACTCTTATAATTGTAGTTCTCGTGTTCTTTAAAGGCCAAAGGCGGATATGCGGAGATGCGGAGACGCGGCAATCGGAAATAATGATGCTATGATTTTAACTATCAACCATTTAATTGATTATTATCAATTAATTATCAATACAGAAAATCTATTATTAAAAAGCTATGTACTACCTAGGTACTCTGCAAGCCAGCCAACATCTCTCTCGCCCTTTTCTCCCCCCCGTCAAACCCCCCATTGAACATACCAGGCAACACCCGCGCCGAATTGGCATGTTCGTCGTCAAAGACCGGCCCTTCCCACCCCTTGTCTCGACAGAACTTCACTGCCTCCTCGAGCAGATCCCTTCCCACGCCCTTCCCCCGATACCGCTGCTTCACCGTCCATGCGCGAATCACCCCGGTTTGTTTCTTTTGCTCCGCTAACACCAGTGTTCCGATGATATTCTCTCCAAACTTGGTGACCAGCATAGTTGACTTAGTAGAGTCGAAACCAGCACCGGTATCAGTTGCAGTTGTAGTTGCAGTGTTCAACCACTTCCAGGTCCCCACTCGTTCCGCCTCGTCGATATACCCCCCCGTCAAGTAGCGCACAGCAAGCAGCAAAGCCATCACACACCCCGCCCACGTCGTCAGGATAAGCGGCCAGTCGCCCCGTGTCTTGTAGAGGATTCGGTATGCCACCGCGAGCGGGACCATGGCAACCCCCACGCTGACAGGGTGGAAGATCACAGACCGCGCGGCCAGTTGGCGTTGCTGTGCGACGCTGTCGGCTATCAGCTTCAGGCTGGCGATTTGGTCGGCCTCGTCCGCGGCGGGATACGTGGTGAGTTGAGGGATTTCTTCTGCCATGACCCGATTTGAAGCTCGCTTAGAGCTGTAGAAGAATTAGGAATAAGTAGAGTGGGAGAAAGTATGGTAAAAGGATAGGGAAAAAGTATAGGAGAGTATGGTGAAGGTATGGTGAAAAAGTAGAGAGAAAGTATGGTGAAAAGTATGGGAATGAGGGAGGGGGAAGAGGGAGGGGGAAGAAGGAAGAAATAGAAGAAATATCCAAGCGAGGCGAGTACCACAGATTATGATCTAGCTTTGAATCAACTGGCTCAAACTCTATTATGAGTTGAATTATCATGTTCAGTCGCTGAGTACTCTTACAGACTCGCTATTCAGTTGGCGTAACGTATCTGGCCTATACTAAAACTTCCGTTTTGGGCACTCTTGTCATGAATGGGTTACTAAAAGCTAAACTAAAACTATGCTAAGCTAGCTTTTGCTATTAAGAGAGCTACAGTCATCTAATGCCAGCTCTGTGTAAGATAGCTGTAAAGTACAAGAGAACAAATGTGAAGTAGAAAAAGCTTGCGCATCACACCAGCAAGAAGCAACGTCCGAGGATCGTGGCAAGTCTGCAGCAAGAAAACTCTCCCACCTAGGATAAGCAAAGCAACGCTCTACTCGGCAGTGGCAACAGCTTCATTGCCCTTGGCCTGACCTTCCTCGGCCAGCTTGGGGTGGTGGTCATTCAGAGACTCGTTGCGCGGAGTGTCCAGAGGAGACTCGCCAGCCAGCTCCTCGAGGGTCCGGCGCTTGGTCTCAGGAATGAGGAGGGTGGTGAAGCAACCACAGAGCATGAACAGAGCAAAAATCTGCATCACGTGCTTGAGCCAGGGAGTGTCGGAGGAGTTCTTGGCTCCCTTGTGCACCAGAGGTCCAAAGACACACTGCGCGATGATCGCACCGACCTTTCCAGAAGCAGCTGAGAAGCCGTGAGAGGTGGAGCGATAGCGGGTCGGGAAGCATTCTCCAGGAACGATGAAGGTCGTCGCATTGGGGCCGAAGTTGAAAAAGAACTGGGCAAGGACATACAAGCCGAGCAGGCCGTTGTGAGAGTGCAAGAGAGGATCATAAGCAAAGCCAATGACAATGAACAGGATGGTCAGAAGGATAAAGCCGCCCAGTTGGATTGTCTTGCGACCGATGGTGTCGACAGTTGCGACGGTCATCCAGTACCCGGGAATGGCACCCGCACAAATCAGGATCAAGTTACCCACGGCACTGCGGTAGAAGACCTCGTAGACGTTATTGCCACCGGTCCAGCCAATAGCACCGAGAATAATTGAGTTGTTCAAACCGAGACCGTAGAAAGCTGTTTTTCCATCCCTGTCAGCGTTTTGTGTTCTGGTGTTATTGTGGTATGATTTACTACTTACCGACATCAAGGAAGAACCAGGAGCCAGCGGTACCTAGGAGAACCTTGCCATGCTTCCACTGGGAGTAATGAGCGACAAAGTCCGAGAAGCTGGCCTTGGGGGTGGCAAGCTCGGGACTCTGGTTCTGGAGACCAGCAGCGTGTTGGATTTCATCGGGATGGCCCTCATGCTTTCCAGCCATGTAGGCACGGATGTCCTCATCAGCCTGGACAACGTCGCGAGCAACATCGAAAGTGTAACGAGGGGTCTCGGGAATGGTGAGACGGTAGTAGAGAGCAATACAGGCAGGCACAGCACCGAACCCGATGATGACACGCCACATCTTATCAACAGCAAGCTGGCAGACGCCGCTGCACTTGCCAACAGACGAGGCAGTCTCAAGAGACTCGCGGAAGCCCGCAGTGACGATGAGTGCCATGATGGCCGCACCGAACTGACCGAATCCCTGCATGGCAAAGACGGAACCCATCATGGCACCTCTCCACTTGGTGGTCGCGAATCTACAAACATCATGACCGTCAGTGGAAGCGTTTTCAAAGATCTAAGTAAAAAAAAAAAAAACTAATACTCACTCAGAAGTAATGATGGAAGACAGAGGATAGTCACCACCGATACCGATACCCATGATGACACGCCAAAAGATGAGAATACCGACAATAGACAGAGCGCGAGAGTCCGAGGAGAGAGCCTGAGCCAAGGTGGCAAAGATAATGATCAAGAGTTCAATGCCGTACATACGCTTACGACCGACACGATCGGCAAGCCAACCGAAAAGGAGCTGACCGATGACCGTACCACCAGAGGTCGAGACCTTGATGGCGGTATCCGCACTGGAAGTGATCTTTCCAGGGTTTGATTTGGCATCCTGCCAGTAGACCACGCCCAACATGGCAGAGCACAGGTTAATGGCAAAGATATCGTACGAGTCGGTGAAGAAACCAACACCGGCCACGACGACGGCACGAACGTGATACCAACCAAACTTTGCCTTGTCGATCTCGGCCAGAGCGAGACGACGACGCTCGTTGGGATCAGCGACATGGGCAAAGTCGTTGTGGAAGTTGTGGAAGGCCGAGTTGCCCCCGGAGGTGAGAGTAGTCGCCATGATGAGGGTCGGAAAGAAAGGGTGGGATTCCGATCTTGATATCTCTCGATCGTCCCAAGAAGGGAAGAGGAATGGAAAGAATGGATTCTCGTCGGGGAAGAAGAAGGAGAGAAGCAGGAGAGAAGGAGAGAAAGGCAGGACGGGGGAGGGGGAAGAGGGACGGTAGAAATACAAGAGCCCAGGAGGGGAGGCAGCACGTGGGCAAACGCGCGCTGTCACTCAATTCCTCTGGTACGAGTGAAAGAAGTTCCAGAACGTTGGAAGACGACGAAATTCCCTCGAGTTGCTTGCTCACGTGCCACTCTGGGGCCCGAAATGGAAGGCGATGCTCACGCAGAGGGCAGCAACGTGGAGGACTCAGTGGCCAGGAGTGACACTTGGCCGAGGGGTTTCATCCACCCTTCCGCTGGGCGCAGTGAATGGATTGGATTTCCTCCTCCTTCTCAACTGCCTGCTCCTCCATCTAGTCCTCATTATTGCCTAGAACAAAATTCAGCCTTGGAACCTCGGTGAGCTGGTCTTGGTACCTGGGCACCATCAGGGGAGGGAAGGCCTGTCCACTGCGGATTATAGTTTGGACACCGGGTGGTACAGAGTATAACATAGGACTTTTGCGTTGCATGGCGAATTGTCTACGGCTGGGCAAAACCACCCAAGCCTCTGTGGCGGCTGCCAAGCGAGGCTCCGACGGTGGAAGTCGTCTGGCTCCGCCTTCCAAGGTTTTTATATCTCTGGCGCAAGCGAGTGCCTGAAAGCATGCCATGAGGACTGGGGGCCAATCATAGCGCGGGACACCACCTCGTGCCTGTACTCCCGGCGCCGGATGGGCCACCAACGCCCGCTGCACGTCTGTGGGTGCCAAGAAATCCCGAGAACCTTGGCGGGCGCGGGCGGAAGACGAGAAAACCAGGAAAAAAGGCGCTGATAATAATATAAAAGAGAAGAATTAACACCTCGCCAATTACAGGGGACTGTGTTTACACGTGGGTTATCAGAGTGAGGATTGAGTTCACCCAGGTACTTCCATAGGTAAAGGTACTGCCCAGTTGATTAGTAAGACCAAACTCTCAATTTACTCAATCCTTGTATTACTACTAGTACTACTTAGTACCTAAGGTAGCTTCGCTTTGTACTCAGGAATTTCCTCGGGGTCGCTCTACATCCCTACTCTGTTGAAGCTCTCGGTGCGCGTGCTCAATGACCTGAACAGCCAGGTTACCAGGTAACTGACTCCTCTGCTGTTGCTCTTCCCAGGGAATCGCATCGTGGACGTGACACGGATGACAGCCATGACGTTGTCAGCGTTTGATCATTGCTACCTAGGTAGGCATCCAGCTCACGTCACGACCTATCGGACAGTATTTTCCGGCAGATGATGCAAATATTCTTGATTTCACATGAACTTTGGCAGTTCGAAGTATGTTACTCGTACCTATGCTTTCCGTGGCAACTCTGATGACCGCAACTCTTGACGAAGTAAGTGTCGTACCAGCAATACCGAGACAGCAAGGAGAACCATCCAATAAATATCGGTCACCGGGAATACCCGCTCATCGTCCATCTCTCAAATCTCTTCTGTTCTACATTCGGGGGATTTTGTCCCTCTGGAGGGTGACACGACCCTTTGTTCTGTCCTTGCTGACTACAGCCGCATTCGCTCCCCATGTGTACCTCGAGAAGAACGCCTGGATACGTCATCTCCACCACTCTGTACGACGACTGCTATGATTGCAGTGGTTCCGGCCTGATAGAAGGGGATAACTCTGTGATGGCAAGATGAATTACAGCTGTTAAGGTCTTGTTCAACCATTGAACACAGCCACTTTTCACTGTGTCTGTTCCCAAGTCAAATGACGCGACCTTCGGACTCTGTGATAAGAGTATACCTCGGTTGTTCATGCTCAGACTTCCTCGACCTCTGACGGAAATCATCTAGTCTACCTTTGAGAGGTATATCTCTGATATAGCTTCTGTACATAGAGAGTCTCAGGTTCAGCAATGTCAAGAAAGACAGACCTATAATCTATCAGGTATATACATATCGGAACTCGTGTCCGGCCGTCGCCATAGCTCGATCAGAACTACAAACATCGTCTTCTTCGAACGAGAAAGAATGTCTTCTTCAACGCCACTTGACCGTCCTTTCGAATCTTCCATCAAACTCCCTTTCGCCTCCTCTGTCATCTTACTCTCATACCGACGTATCTCCTAACTATCTCTTGCCATCTCAGATACCTAGCTTTATATAGCCATCGCATGCTCACGTCTATCAAGTAGAATCTCTTACAACCTTTGAATCGAATAAAAAGTGACTTTGTACCTTGACAATGGGATCCGACGACGCACCCATCGAACACAAAGCCCGCGGCTACAAAGCGTAACTACACCAACAATTACATGTATATATGTGTGTATATATATTGATATGATTTAGTGCAATTTCGAACCCCCATGTTTCAGGTCCTGCCAAAGCACATGCCCAGCAGGAACTAGACAGATATGATCTCGAGAAAACGCTGGGGGAGGGGGAGAAGCCAGTGGAGAACGTGAAGTCTGGTTTGAAGGCGTACGTATTCTCCTACCCCTCGTTTTTATTGCCCTCGTCTAAACATATGATAGGGCGTTAAGTAATCCCAATAATACGGAGATGGGCAAGATGAAGGCCAGGCAGAAGTTAGAGTCGATGGGGGAAGAGCCAGAGCAGCCTGTTGATTAAATATTAGTTGGGGGGAGGGAGGGTAGAAAGAGATGAAAAGATAGAGAATGTATTTTATATAAACTAACTACTCCGTATCTCTACTCCGTACTGCCGTATGACCAATCCCTTATTATATCCATTATAATTAATAGTGTTGACGGTGATTCTGATAGATAAATAGACATGTCTAATTCGATCAGTCAGACTCCGATTTCCTCCAACAGTATTCAAGTTCAGATCGCAAGAACACTGCAGAGGCTCAAAGGTCCTATTTCATCCTACTGCAGAGCTACGTGTCGCGATTCGACGTACAGATGCCTAGTCCCAAAGAATCAATGGGATCGGAATGGCTCGCTTAAAGGTATAGACGCTTCAAGATGACGATCGGGGAGTATCTGCAGATTATACGTATGGTTATCTGCAGGAATGATGATATACCGCCAGGCGCACGTGTTGGTTGACAGCTTCACTCCTCCTTCGACTCAGACCGGATCCCTCCATAACTCCTGTCCCTGTTCGTTGAATATGAATAAAAAGAGAGGTTTTCAATATGTTTGAGGACCCCTCTTCTTCCCATCCATCACTCTTCCACGCCGTTCGCCATCGTCCGTGGGCTCGGTAGAACGATCTGGCGCGGGAACCAGCACCCAGAAATCGATCGAAGGCTTGCGTCGACGTATTAATATTCTCTCCTCGCCAAATCAGATGGTTCAATAAGAGATTCTCCGATCATCCCTTGCACAAGACAAATAGTCCGAGTACTTTTTTTGCCAGTACTGACTACGGAGTAGTTGATCGCAATCACAATCCAGGCCGTGCTACTTCGTACACCTTGAATCCTACCCCGCTCTCTCTCTCTCTCTCACCATGTCGCCACGTGCTATTGTCTTCGACCTCCTCACCGCGTTGCTCGACAGCTGGACGCTGTGGAACAAGGCGGCAGGCAGCGAGGCCGCCGGCCGTCGCTGGCGCGCCCGATACCTTGAGCTGACCTTTGGCTGTGGTGCGTACCGGCCCTACGAGGATCTGGTGCGCGAGTCCGCCCGCGACGCAGGCCTGGACCACTCCGTCCCCGAATCCCTCCTAGCCACCTGGGACGAGCTGCAGCCGTGGCCCGAAGCGCCAGAGGTTCTCCGCCAGCTCCGCCAGGCAGGGTACCTCCTCGGCGTGGTGACCAATTGCTCTATGGAACGTGGTCGCCGGGCCGCGGCGCGCTGCGAGGAGGCCGCAGCGGTGTCGTCGGCACCGTGCACTGGGCGTCAAGATTCGCCCTTGTTTCTATTCGACGTCGTCATCACCGCAGAGGAGAGCGGCTTCTACAAGCCCCGCGCGGAAGCGTATGCGGCTGTTCTTGCCGCCTTGGGCGTGCAGCCTGCCGACGCCCTCTTCGTCGCGGGGAGCAGTGGCGATGTCCTCGGCGCTGCCAAGGTCGGCATGCCTGTCGTCTGGCATAACCGTATCGGCCTCAAGCCCCTCCCGGGCTCTGCTCCCCTTATCCATGGCCAGTCCTTGCGTGAGGTTCTGTTTCCCCTCCTTTCCCTTCCTCACCAAGATGCAGTACCTGCTGGCGTCGTCGACATTCCGCATCACCACCACCATCATCATGCCACTTGTATGCAGAATGGTGATATTCGCGTCGAGCCAGTCGAAATATAAATACCGACTAGTTACTCCTGCATGACGAAACCGAAACGGATCTCATTAGTCGAAACATCACCTTCCGGTCTTGACGTTTTTTTCTTTCCCTCATTCGATCATACATCGTCTAAGCGTATAGATTCGGCATACAAATCTGTATTTATATATATATATACACTGCACATATTCATCGCACAACGGCTTATACTTAATAGCATATAAACCATTCGGGATGCACAACAGATATACAAATATACCAAATCGATGTGAACCCAGCTTCTCTCTACTTCACTTTAGCCAGTTTCATTCTAATAATCAATTAAAATATCTATCATGGTTAAGATGTAGCAGTCGAAGAAAAGTCAATATCATCAGCTCCATATTTCTCCAGTGACTCGTTTGAGATGCTCCGAGGAGCAAAGACATGATGGCCAAATAAAAAAATACAGTCGAAACATACATCACGCCGACATGGCATGCAGGATGACAAAGGAAAAAAAGGAGGCAACAAAGGAAAATCTGTATTACATAAGAAAAATGAAGCGAAAATAACAAGACCGGCGAGTATTTTTTCTTTCATCGCGTCTTGATTTTTATGTCGCTCACAAAATAAAAAAAAGGAGGAAAAAGGAGAAAACAACATCCCACCCCATGGAAGATTACTCCGGCTTACGCCCAACCATGAGGTACATCGGGGTGAAGAGATGCTTCTCACCTCCCTCAACGAGACAGTCGGCAGCCAGAGCCAAGCTGTCAGCCGTCTTCTGGGTGCCGTGAGGAAAGAGTCGGAGGGTCTCCATGGCGCCGACGAACTTGTGGACGAGGCCACGGCCCCACCATGTCATGCGAGCGATGGTAAAGAAATCCCAGGGAGACTGCATGTGCTTGAAGGAACCGGCCAGAGGGTAGTACCAGGGGACGGTGTCGTTGCGATCAGCAAGATCCTCGTGGTGAAGAAGCTCGAATCCCGCGCCGCGGATGGCCTGCAGACCTTCGGAAATTTTCACCATGTTGGAAATTCCATCACCCTGCTCGATGCCCAGACGCACCCTGCGGTGGTCCGCATTGTCATTGTCATACTCATCAGTCATGAGCCACTCATAGACACCAAAGATACCACCGGGCTTCAAAACACGGAAGATTTCCCGGTAGACGCCCTCCAGCTCGGGGGCATGGACGGTGGCCTCGATAGCGTAGACGGCATCAAAGGAGTTGTCGGGGAACTTCATCTGCATAAAGTCACCCTTGACAAAGCTCAGCTTGTCGGTCAGACCATCGCGAGCAGCATACGACGTGGCACGCTGGATCTGGTAGTCGTTGTTGTTCAGACCGACAACACTGGCACCGGTGAACTTGACAATCTCGCGGGCGGGGCCGCCAACGCCACAGCCGACATCTAGCACCTTCATGCCCTCCTTGATTCCAATCTGGTGGGCGAGGTAGTGCTCATGGCGGGCAATGGCCTGATGGAAGGGCTCGCCGTACGCGAAACGGCAGAAGTGGAAGGAACCACCCCATCCGTTCTCGTAGAGATCAGTCGCCAGGTTGTAGTAGCTATCCAAGAAACAGCATTTAGCACCGTGTACGGAATCATATGATGTGTGCGTTGCGACTTGACTTACTGTCTGGTCAGGGTAGCATATTCAGCGCGACGAGCCTGTTTTTGCGGTGGTCAAATCAGCCCATGATCTTTGCCAATCAGCAAATCAACTATCCCAGGATCTCACTAACAGCACGGATCTCCTCAGTCTCCGTCTCCGCCTCCTTGTTATCCCAGTGCTTGAAGTACTCGTCAACGGCAGCCTTTTGCGCCGCGGAATCTTTGGCGCGCATGGCGGCCATACCGCCACGGGCTTGCGAGGACTTGCCGTGCATGGCAACGTTGAAGTCCGCATCGCGCTGGTGATCTTCTCTTTCCAATGATGCGGGAGCCATTTTTGATAGCAATTGGCCGAAAATATTCCAACTTTTCTGAGGCGTAGGGGTCGTAAAAGAAAAAGGGGGAGGTAATCGGAATCGATACGTGGAGACTCGTAAACGGTTGAAAAAAAAAAAGGCAGATGACGAGATGAAGAAAACAACACTCGAAAAATTATTAAAAGTGTATCAACACCAATTCAACACCGACAAACGAAGCGAAGACAGCACAGTCCGGGCGAGGGCAGGCAGAAGAAATAACAGGGCTGCTGGACAATTACACGCAAAGGCGACGGACATCGAGGAAAGGAGTGTTTCGTCGGGACGGACCACGCTTTGCCCTTTCCAGACAATGGTGGGCCCGGCCAATGAGGGCTCCGGCCTGGAGCCGATGGGCACGCTAGACCCGAAGGAGGAATGGGGGTTCGCCGCATGTCGGATCTCGACCTTCCCGGCATCCGCTGGGAGTGAGCTGATGTCGCTTTCGCATGTGAAAACCTGCGGGGAGGCCAGGAATTATCGAGTTGTCCTTGCTTGGGAGGTCGAATGGGAGGGAATTAATTGATAACGAAATGGGCTGGGTGCACTGGGGTTTGAGGGCACCGAAGGGTCGTACGTAATTTTGGCTCTATGTGGCTCTCTGCCAGCCCAGCGCATTTCTCTAGAATGACGATCACGTGAATCACGTGATACTTATTATGTCATCACATCAGCCACGGTGGCGCACAGCCTCTGGGCCACATCCATCTTGGCGGGAGAAGAAGTCTCTCGTATCGATAATCGAGATAGACGTGCGAACTGTCGCGGCGTCAACGGTCACACAGCTTGCTCGTCGCACTTGCAGCTTGGTTCATTGATTTTATCTCAGGCTCTACGGGCACCGTTCGTCCAGTATGCCTCCCCAGATCAAGCAGGACCTCAACCGGTCCGGGTGGGAGTCGACGGACTTCCCCTCTGTTTGTGAGAGTTGCCTCCCAGACAACCCCTACGTGCAGATGTTGAAGGAGGATTACGGTGCGGAGTGTAAGATTGTAAGTGTGCCAGTTTTCTGCTGACCCTAATTTTTGCTTTCGGGCTAATCGGATAGTGTACGCGCCCTTTCACCATCTTTCGCTGGAAGGCCGACCGCACGGCGCGGACCAAGCGGACCGCGATCTGCTTGACCTGCGCTCGTTTGAAGAATTGCTGTCAGTCATGCATGCTGGACCTGTCTTTTGGTCTGCCGATCGTCGTCCGAGATGCAGCACTCAAGATGGTGGCACCCGGGCCGCAGAGCTCGATCAACCGCGAATATTACGCCCAGGAACACGAGAAGGAACTCGAGGAAGGCCGGGGAGCGGTGGAGGAATACGAAAAGACCGACGAGAAGGCCCGTGAACTGCTGCGACGCCTCGCTACCAGCGGACCGTACTACCGCAAACCACGCGCCATCGAAGGGTCCGCTGATGCAGAGGGAGACGCGCCGGGGCCGTCGTCGTCGGAGCCCGCATCTGCCACGCACAGTCGCTATGGCAATGGACCTGGACCCATCCGCACAAGCGACAGCCGGCGAGGCACCACGCTACCGGGACGAGGGCGTGGGAACATGCGTGGTGGTCGTGGTGGTCCTGGTGGTGGCTCTCGTGGAGGACGTTCATTCCCGAGTACTGCGCAGCTTCCTCCCTCGGCGGAGGACATCTTGCCACCTGCTGATCCCAACATCACCTCTCTCTTTGTAACCGGTGTGGAGGACGATCTTCCCGAGCATGAACTGCGGGCATTTTTCACACAGTTCGGCCAGTTGCGCTCACTGATCTGCTCTCATCGTTCCCACTGTGCCTTTGTCAACTACGCCACACGCGACAGCGCTGAGGCCGCTGCCAAACAGTGCCAGGGCAAGGCTGTCATTAAAGGCTGTCCTCTACGCATCCGCTGGGGCAAACCGAAGCCCCTGGACAGCATGGATCGTGAAGAGCGGATCAAGAATGCTAGAGAAGGAAGATCAGCCGCCGGCCAAGGCCGCAGACCAGCCGCTGGCAACAGAGCGATCACGGCAGCCGGGGAGAGCGGAACCGAGACACAGGCGGCGGCGTATGCTCTTGCACCACCACCTGGCACCGGCGAAGTTCAATACTCCAGCCTGTCTGGTGATTGAACGTCTCTTTTCTTTTGACTTGGCTTATACTAAAGTAGGAAGGCATTTGCATGTATTCTAGAGCGGGCGTTCACTTTTTCTGTCTTCCTTCTAACCAGTGCTTGTTTCTCACATCTTTACACAATTATCCAAAGAATGAAAAATACCCAAAGAAACGCCAGTAGTAAGCAGTATAAATGCAATGAAAAGAGATGGTGCGGGTATACTATAATACAGTCGTCCAGTCGTTCTCGACGGCGTAGTTTGGCTTGGCGACAAGACTTGTCGAGTTCACCTAGACAGCAGGGCATATATCCCTCAAACGGCTATTACGATCCACAAGCCTTGTCAATCTTGACGCTCTTCCCTCCGATCTTGACCGAGTCGTTGTCTCCTCGTTCGATGTCATCGTGGATGCGGAGCTCTGCAGATGAAATCAACCCGTCAGCTTCGATATCTGGAAAGAAACAGAGTAACCCTATAAACACCCGAATTCAGGCATTGTCCGACACATACCCCATTTTGAATCCTCTTTTTGCCCATCCTTCACTCCCTGTACGATATTATGTCTCAAGATGGTAGCCACTTCGATGGCGTGGTTGATGTGCATCGGGGTATCGATTCCAACTCGGTGGTTCTGGTCGAAATTCCGGCGAGCCTCCTGACGGGCAGCAATGAGCACGCGTACATCGTCTACTCAGTTAGCTTGACTATTGCAGCTCTGTCGGACAGCAAGTGTCGCTTTACCCTGGAAGGCGATGCGGGTGGCCCGGAGCAGCTGCCGGTAGGCGCTTCGCGCTGAGAGAGTAGGTGCTGCAGCCATCTAGAAGGCAAAATGATAAAGCAATGAGACAGAAACAAAAGAGAAGGTATCCCACTAGCAGTAGGACTGTCTTTGTATATTCACAGAGTGCCTAGAAAATCCTTAGATTTCCGGACAGCGGCAGGGAGGTGGCACCAATTGACGGACACTCTCCAAAGACGACAGTCCTCAACAAAGCATCCACAAGAGAAGATCCTATCACAGACCTCAGTAGAACACAAGCGAAAGCCTCAGAGCAGACACAGCAACACCCAGAATTCTGTAGAGAATCTCTTTCATCACCGCCAAACGCCGCCGTGACATCTCCGAAACAGCCATGCCATTATTGGCCGGTTCCTGGGCGGTTGTGCCTGGCAGAAAAAACTGCCGTCTTCAGGGCACAAAAACAATTTTCCCCCGCCCGCCAAAGGCATCAGTCGATCTTTTAATTCCGTGCTTTCCTTTCCTTTGCATCTTCTCGCAGACTCTGTGTCTATAGAAATAGAAAAAAAAATGGCCTCTGCTCAGGTCTTCAACATTACCCTCCCGGCCCTGCCGGAGGGTTGGTCTGCCGATAAGGATTTCAAGGCTGTGGGCTCTGTGTCTGCTGCGACGCAACGCAACCTGGAGCCGGTTGGCCCTCACTTCCTGGCCCACGCTCGCCGGGTATGTTCATTTTAAGATTTGCCCTGTGGTTTCTTGTGTACTTTTGGTATGAACTACCTTTGGATTGCTAATAGCCCTCTAGAAGCGCCACCAGCGCACCTTCTCGGAGGACGAGAGAATCCAGGCCCAACAGAACGTCAAGAAGACCGAGGAGGATGAGGACGATGAGATTTCTGAGCCGGAAGACCCTATGATGCTGTCCAGGGATGCCAAGGACTGGAAGGTATGTTCTCGTGGTTCCTATGCCTTTCGTTTCTACAGATTTGGCTCACAGTAGTCTCACAGGCGCAAGACCACTATGCTGTTCTCGGTCTGAGCAAGTACCGCTGGCGCGCGACCCCCGAGCAGATCAAGCGTGCCCACCGCAAGAAGGTGCTCCGTCACCACCCCGACAAGAAGGCTGCTATGGGTCAGACCGACGAGAACGACAACTTCTTCAAGTGCATACAGAAGGCTACCGAACTGCTCCTGGACCCCGTCAGACGTCGCCAGTTCGACTCTGTCGACGAGGCTGCTGACGTTGAGCCCCCCACCAAGAAGGAGGCCGCCAAGGGCAACTTCTACAAGCTCTGGAGCAAGGCGTTTGTTGCCGAGGGCCGTTTCTCCAAGAAGCAGCCCGTGCCGACACTTGGCAACGAGGACAGCACCAAGGAAGAGGTCGAGGGCTTCTACGACTTCTGGTACAACTTTGACAGCTGGCGTACCTTCGAGTACCTCGACGAGGATGTGCCCGATGACAACGAGAACCGTGATCAGAAGCGTCACGTGGAGAAGAAGAACGCCAACGCTCGCCGCAAGCGCAAGACCGAGGACAACACTCGCCTGCGCCACATGATTGACGAGTGTCTTGCCAACGATGAGCGGATCAAGAAGTTCCGTCAGCAGGCCCGCGCCGGCAAGGACAAGAAGCGTCTGGAGAAGGAGGCGGAAGCCAAGCGTCTTGCTGAGGAGAAGGAGAAGGCCCGTGTGGAGGAGGAGCAGCGTAAGAAGGAGGCCGAGGAGACGGCCAAGGCCGACCGCGAGAAGACGAAGAAGGCCAAGGAGGCGGCCAAGAACGCCGCCAAGAAGAACAAGCGTGTGCTCAAGGGCGCCGTCAAGGAGGTCAACTACTTTGTTGAGGGTGGTGACGCCTCCGCCGGCCAAGTGGACGCTGTCCTCGGTGACGTCGAGCTCCTCATGAGCAAGATCGACCACGAGGAGCTGGCCGCCCTGGCCGAGAGCCTGACGGCTGCCGGCAAGGACGGGGCCGCTGTCAAGGCGGCTTATGCCGCCCAGGCCAAGCAGCTGGTGGAGGCCGGCAAGCTTAAGGAGGGCGAACTCAAGACCTTTGCTTGATTTTTCCTTTTCCTATTTGTCTATTCTCTTGCCTTTTTTGATTCCTAGACTACAGCATGGATTTGTTCTCATGTGGTAGACGTGATGGCTGGACGACCTTCAGGTGCATATAGATCGCACTGTTGATATTATTGAACGAATGATAATTTACAGAGTACGACTATAAGTTCGGTTCATAGGGTAAATACGGAGTACTTTCCGAGTTATTAGGTAACTATGGCTACCTAGGCAATAGTTAGTCATACTTATACCCGTACGCAACTGATCAATAGTGGCTGATCTCAGTTCAATTAATTGCACATTCCTTGTGTATCAATTTCCCCTTTCATATTGATGACTGAACAAAAACTCTGAGACCCTGGGCAGTGCAACAGGCCAGTCACAGCGCCCTGTATATTTACAAACCAGGTATGGTGGAGAAAGCCCTGAAACCTTTTCCCCGGGATATGCGTGGAGCCGTGGCACTCTATTTGCTGTCAGTGTGGCTATGGTGATACAATCAGAAGAGAGAAAAGAGTAATAATAATAGCACTCGTATAAGCGAGTGCTGATCCTACTCCGTAAGGTAGGTATAAGAGTCTGCGTTCTCTTTTTCCTGTCTTACCTAGGAATCATTGTACTTCTTCTCTGTTGTCACACTTTTTGTGAGCTTTTGCCATCCAAGAGACACTCACCTTTTTTTTTTTCTTTGTTTAAACAAACAAATAAATAAAATAAAATGTCTTCCACCACCACTTCTGCCGCTGCGGCGTCCTCTTCATGTGGTAGCATCTATGTGATGCCCATCACGGACGCGGCCTGCGCCCTCCCAGCCTCGGGCAACAACTCGGCCATCATGTCTCAGTGCTGCAAGGACGCGCCCGTGACAAAGTACGACGATGACTGCGCCTTCTACTGCCTAGCGGAAGGGCAGACGATCGGTAACCTCACCTCTTGCATTACCAGCAACGGCGGGACCCAAGTCTTCTGCAACAACAGCAACCAGACCGCGACTGCGACCGCCTCCGTGTCTTCCTCCTCATCGACGGGCACGAGTACCAGTACTGGCACCAAGACTGGGAGTTCTGCCTCATCGACGAGCAGCAGTGCCGCCATGGTGAACCAGCCTGTCTCTAAGACTGGTCTCGGCCTACTGGCCATGTTCTTCTGCTCGGCCGTTGCCGCGGTTGTGGCTTGAAACGGAGGGAAACGAGATACTCGCGATGGAACGGTCTCTGTATTCTAAGAACTGGATACGTTAATACTTAATAATAATGTGATTTATGACGAGAATGAGGTTCAATTCAATCGTAGAGATCGTCGTTATCATCATCATTATTGCAGAACGAGCTGTGTAGCACACCATGAGAATGCTGACTAGTTCGAGAAAGATGGATAGATATCTCAGGAAAGACATTGGCGATACTCCCATCATAAAGTCACCTTTGTGTGCAAATAGAGAGATAATTATGCTGCTGTGTACCAGTACCCAAGGTGTCCCTGGTAGCCAGGAGAGATCAGCCTGAATTGACTGGCAAGCCGTAGAACTACTATGCTCACCTACCAACAGGAAGGACGATCAGCTTCTTCCAGGTTGACAATCGGAGAAACAGCGGATATCAGCGAACAGGGTCATGCAAAAAACAAAACCTTCATCGGAAACATAACTGGACAGGATGGCAGTGACAGACAGGATGAGAATCCCTGAGGATTTGGATCAGCAAGAATCACGGGACAGGGGCTTGAAGGCCACTGCCAGACCGTGGCCGACCTCCACCGAACCCACGCCCATGTCGTACGATGACGAGTCCTCAGAGCTGGGTCGTCATGACGAAAGGAGTGTCTTTCCAGTGAGAAACAGTATCATCACACAGCTTGCTGCTGATATTGGCTTATGGTATTTCTTTCTCCCCTGATGGTTAGACATTAGATAGGCTTCGTCCCTGCAGCAATCCGCTAAGGGAGGGTACAGGACCAGTTTCCATCACGAACACTGGCCATCATAGTTTGTTTGTCTATTTCTTCATCGCCTTTCTCTTCTTCTTGATACTAGTGCTAATCTTCTCTTGTGATTCCATAGCCCTTGGCATCACGGCATATCTAACCGGACGCCACCACAGCGCCATGGCGTTGCGCCGTCAGGAGATCGTCGCGATCAAGCTTCTACGGAGTACATGGCTCTTGGAGAACATTACAAAAAAAACGCCCGGTCCATGAAACTACTCTTAGTCTGGCCGCTATTTTCCTGGTTTGCAGCGCGGTATGCGCTGCAGATTGGACAGTTGGGTCGGTGGATAATCCCGATCCGTGCAGCTTCGGCAAGTCCAGGCAGTGTTCTGTATGGCGGAAGGGCCATGGGGGATGGGATGAATCGCTGGGCCATTATTGTTGGCTGGCTACTCCGTAAGTCACTCCGTAAGTATGCTCCGGAACGTGTCTTATCCGGAATCCCGCCCACTCTCGTGTGTTTGTGTCCCCGCATTCCGCGTTTCGCGGGACGGAGTGGAGATGATACTGGATACTGATAGAAAGCCGACTTCAGACTTGTTCTCTGCTTCTTTTGGGTCTCAAGATCTGGCTTCGGCGATCACCTGGAACAGCTCACCACTTACCTTGCGTCACAGAGCTGGACATACAGTTCTCTGCTCTTCTACAGAACGACATCAACCATTCTCACCCATCATAATCCCTACCATAATCTGAGGTTTGCATAGTAAGCCTAAGATGGACCAGATGGTTGGGGTCGGCCGCTGGTGGATATGCCAGGATTATATTCAGTCGTTCTGTACGGAGTACCGGGAGGTTCTATTGCAACACTCTTGCGGGGGCCGCGTCATGTCAGGTCTCATGCAGTGAAAATCTTTGGCCTCGCTAGAGGTGATTGGCTTGATGAATGATGAGGCCCTCCAGGCTTCCGACATGTCTCCACAAACAGATATCCCCTGTACCATCTATAGAGGGGAATTTGGAGGGCTCCTTTGAATGGCTCCCTTGGTGTGAGGGGACAAAGACGGCGAACGTTGTGCCCTGGAAGAGAGATGGGGTTTCCATTCACGGCCACCAGCAGAAGACTGTACGGAGAAGCCCATCAAGAGCTGTTATCTCAAACCCACCTTATGACGACGAGGCTTACGCCAAGAGCCTCTTGGTTGCCTGGCCTGTAATAGTATAGGCACATCGATCCCTACCAGATGGCACCACGATTGAGCCTAAAACCCGTTATATCCAGCCACGAAGCTTAGCCGACGCTAGCCAGGAAGACCTGTGGTATGGATCATGGAACCGAGGGAGGTTGAAGTACAGGAATGGTAAAAATCGTCATTGGATGTGGTCTAACTGCTGGCCTGGTTGGGTTTGGACATGATCAGCAGTATTTAATCTCGTTGTGTCGTCGCGCAAAAGACGAGGGAAAGGTAGATGACGCATGAAAAAAGTCGAAAGGACTACTTTCTTGCCTTTTTTCTCTATCTTAGAACCCCCCTTTCATCCGAGACTTCCTACTCTTCTATCTGTCATCTCGTCCCTGCCTCGGCCAGGAGAAGTATCATGGCTCCTACCGCAGGAAACGGCCTGTCGTCTAAGCGAGCCGAATATGCTGGTCGTTCTGGTATCAAAGGTCTCCTTGACAATGGCCACACCACTGCGATTGCCTTTTTCGCCTCTCTGGGAGGTCTTGTGTATGGCTGTGAGTACTTGGTTTCACTGAGCCTGGCAGGAGTTTGCAGAGCAAGGATTCATGACTGATACACAAGGATAGACAACCAGGGCATGTTCGCCCAGGTGTTGACCATGAAATCCTTCATTATCAAGGTGCGCATCTGTTCCACATCTCATAGGCATACGCTGTATACTTATCGGCTTGTCTCAAGACTCAAGGTTATGCTGCGACAACTGGTATCGGGCAGGGTCTTCTCACCTCCATTCTCGAGCTGGGCGCCTGGGTGGGAACTTTGCTCAACGGCTATCTGGCGGATTCTGTCGGTCGTCGTGCCACGACGATGATTGCCGTCGTGGTTTTCTGTGTGGGCGTCATCGTCCAAGCCTGCACGGAGAACAAGAGCTACGTCTTTGGCGGCCGTTTCGTCACTGGTCTTGGTGTTGGTAGCTTGAGTATGATTGTTCCCCTGTACAACGCCGAATTGGTAAGAACTTAACTTCCGCCGCTGCTGCAGGCTTTTTCCCACTTCCACTAACAATAACAGGCTCCCCCTGAAGTCCGTGGTTCCCTCGTGGCCGTTCAGCAGCTCTCAATCACCTTCGGTATCATGGTCAGCTTCTGGGTAAGCACTGGCTTATATCTCTCCCCCATCTTTTCTTTTGCTTAGATTCGGATGCTGATCCTCCAAGATCGGTTACGGAACCAACTACATTGGCGGCACTGGGGATGGCCAGTCCAATGCTGCCTGGTTGATCCCCGTCTGTATCCAAATTGTACCTGCCGTCGTACTTGGGGCCGGGATGCTCTTGTTCATGCCGCAATCTCCGCGTCACTTGATAAACAAAGGTCTCGAGGAGGAATGCCTGCAAACCCTGGCCATGCTTCGCAGATCTAATACTGACGATATCGCTGTTCGCATCGAGTTCCTCGAGGTTAAGGCTATGCGTTTGTTTGAGATCGAGACCTCCAGGAGAAAATACCCCCAGTGGCAGGACGGCTCGTTCTCCAGTCGCTTCAACATGACGTTAGCTGATTACAAGTCTCTCGTCACCAACAAGTCTCTGTTCAAGCGCACAGCTACTGCCGTATGTCCATTCTCTCTCCTCTCTCCATTTGATCCCGAACGACTTCTTATATTATGTCTTTAGTGCCTCATCATGCTTTTCCAGCAATGGAACGGTATCAACGCTATCAACTACTACGCGTATGTCTCTTGAAGCTGTGTGTATGTACTTTAGAAATTGACTCACATCATTTAGGCCCTACATTTTCAAAGGTATCGGGCTTACGGGTAACACCGAGTCCCTCCTCGCAACCGGCGTTGTCGGCATTGTTGAGTTCGTCTTCACCATCCCTGCCGTGCTCTGGGTCGACCGTGTCGGTCGTAAGAAGCTTCTTATTGCCGGTGCAATTGGCATGGCCACGTGCCACTTTATTGTCGCCGGTATCATCGGCGCCTTCCACACGGACTGGCCTGCTCACAGGTCCGGCGGTTGGGCTGCGGTGGTCTTCGTGTGGATCTACGTCATCAACTTTGCCTACTCATGGGGTAAGATTTGCTTTTAGAGAAATATTTCATATTCAAACTAAATTTGTCGTCCTGTTTAGGTCCTGTCGCCTGGATTGTCACTTCGGAGGTCTTCCCGCTCAGCATGCGCGCCAAGGGTGTCAGCATTGGAGGGAGCAGCAACTGGGTGAGTACATTTTCCATTCTCCATCTTATTCATACCTATGCATGCAATCACTGACAGAATGTGACAAGCTCAATAACTTTGCCGTCGCCATCTCCACGTCTCCCTTCCTCAGTGCATCAAACTGGGGTGCCTTCATCTTCTTCGGATGCATCACCACCATCGGCGTCTTCTACGTCTGGCTTTTCGTGCCGGAGACCAAGGGCCTCACCCTAGAGGAAATGGACGAGGTGTTCGGCTCGACCGGCATTGCTGCTGAGGACCACGCCCTAAAGCACCGCATCGAGAGCGAGATCGGTCTGTTGGCCCTTCTGGGTGAGGAGAGCGAGTCCCAGATAGAAACAGAGAAGGCGGGCGAAGAGGGAGTGCCCACTGCTTTGAACGGAGATTCCGCTGCTAACGGGAATGCTTCTCGTAATGAGAATGCTACTCCTTCAAAAAGTGCGACGAATCATGAAGAGTGATATACTTCATCATTTCTTTTAATGATGATGAACGTAATAGGTGCAGGGCAATGTTATTTATGCATGGATAATATCATCTACTTATATTAATGTAGAGATGAAACACTTGTGCAGATTATCTTACAAGATTATAGTTATGGAGCTTCGGTGGCTCAGCCCCCTAAACAACTAGTTCAATGCAATCTGCAAAAGAGCTTCAAAGTTCGGCGTCCCCAATCCCGTGACGGGATCCCATCCGGCCGTCGCGTTCCAACTCGCATACGGCACAATCGGGCTCCCATTCGATGCGCCGTCGAACCGCGCCCGTCCGTTGCAGCCGGTGCTCCCGCCGTTGACAATGTCGGTGAGACCCGTCTGAGCGGTCCCGTAGAGCCAGGGGTTCAGGAATCCTAGGCTGGAGCGGCCGACGCGGAGACGCGCATCGTTGAGCAGTGCAATAAGAGCGGAGAATACAGGCGCAGCGCACGATGTTCCCTCGTAATAATCTAGAACACCCTTTTCGTAGACAGCATACTTCATTCCCTGTGCAGCGACGTCAGGGAATGCGCGGCCCGAGGCGTTATACAGACCCTGCCATTTATCCCCCAATGTCTGGAGGTAGGCGCTAACGGCAGTCTCCTGCCAGTCGGGGCGGGCCCAATAGTCCGAGAAACCGCCGGAGGAGAAGTAAGTCGCGGCCTCTGGGTTGGTACCCGTAGTGGCGCCCACAGAGGTCACCCACGGACAGGAAGCTGGGAATTGGGGCGGGAAATGGGTGCGGTTGGTCCCATCATTTGTTTCGCAGGCGGACCCGACGCCTGAGTCGCCCGAGGAAAATAGGACGGATACACCGCGGCTACCAAGCTGGGCGTACAGATTACACACAGAGCGGGCGTATGATTCAGGAATGCTCTGAAAGAGTGAGAAAGCGAGTTCTAAAGGGGAAGGGGAGGTGGGGGGAAAAAAGCGACGCTCGCCTTACCTGTTCATCCTCACCGTATGAGGTGGAGATGACCTGAGGAAGTTCCTCCTGCGGCAACTTGATCACATTTTGGAGAAATGCGAGATATGGCTCGTTATTATTGTCGGACTGGCTAGGTTCATCCAGATCAGGCACAAGCAGACCGCGGCCGCCGGTGATATATTCGGTGACCGGGAGCGGAGAGCTCATGCCTATGATGTACTGTAGGTCTAGATTGGCTTCGCCGCTATCATTGGTGGAGGTCTGGTCGTCGACACCGCCACTGTAAGTGACCACGGAGAAGTTCTGACTGAGGGTGTCTGGGGCGATGCTGGTCTCAAAGAGAGTCAGATCGGAGTAACGGGCGACTTGCTCCAGGTAACTGCAGAAGGCGATTTTGCTCCCGCTCTGCGCGTTGGCGTTGTAGTCGCCGACCTTGTAGAGCGCCTTGAGGCATTGCGGGGTGATCGCCGTGTTGCAGTCGGTGCCGTTGGAGGCGGCTAGTGCAGCAATTTGGAATCGAGAGTCCACTCTTTCGGGGCTCTGATGCCCGGTGGCGCGATTGGGGCGAATCTGCCCAAAGCGAGTCGTTGGCTGGACCATGTTGATATGCACTGCTACTGAGGCGGGGACCGAGTACTCTAGGGTGCGCAGGCGCCGTACTTGTCTCACATCGCTAGCATACCAGCGGAACTGAGTGTCGAGCAAGTCGTTGGCTTGACCGACCGTGGTCTGGAAATTTATCCAGTCCGCATCCACCTCGATATCGGTAATGCCAAACGACTCCAGCCAGCCACGCACAGTGTCAACCGCGGTATCGCTGGGGAGCAACATCCTCTTCATCTCGTCGTGAGTCCTAAAATGTTTTCCGTAACCGGGATCGCCAGGCGTGGACATGGCCAGCAGCGCCTTCTCGAAACCGGCGATATTCTGTTGTTGAAGGGCTATTTGCAGACGAATAGCTTGACTGGGGTCTGGGGTGCCCACGATACTCCATCCTGTATTTTGTTGACACACCGGTTAGCTCTCGAACCTTCACCCTGACATTGAGTTTCCGCCAACACACCTGAAGGAACTGCTCTCAGTCTTTCAAACACCTCTGCCGTTGCAGAACTAATAAGCAGGGTGGTTATAGCGAGAGACCAAGCTCCGCCACAGATGAAGGGGAATAACAACATAGCTTGCCCTCCGTTAACTAGGGCCTGAGGACTCAATGGGAAGTCAACAACCACCACTGCAGACCCGGCGACATTTGAATAGAAATGGAGGTCGAGTCGTGGCGATCGCCCACTCTAGAATCCCCTGTAGCATACCGAAGGCTTATGGTCTCGGCAAACCGTCACACGCGTGTACCCAGATGGTAGCCGTCGGGTCTATTATCGACTCGTGGCGATCAGCCATGGTAGCTGATAGAAGACGATGTGATGCGATTCATGTTCCATGACGGGTTTAATGGATGTTGCAACACCTTCCAAACACTGTTCCTGACCGTCGAGCCGATTCCAGTGGCAGGGGGAGGGGAAGGTCTCACATTACTCGGATGTGACGTTTCTGGAATGTCATCTTAGATTAGTCAACGGGCGGTTGTCAATCCTCTCAATAGAACCCCTGATCTATTCGATAACAGGTAGATTGAGAAACACTCCCAAGGTGGATTACTCCGTACTCTCTGTACGCTGGAGTCTGTACCTGCGTACTCCGTAGAGTCCGTACTCTGCCGTACGTCTCACTTGTACTCCCGCACCTGGATGCAACCATGGAAACACCAGAGTCAATCGAGAGCCCCTTGCAGCGAAGCCTATCAGAATCGTGGAACAGACTTGCCAACCAGCTTACGGAGTACTCCGTACTGATTCACGGTCCAAGCTTGCAGTGACGATCGACAAACCTCCCAGACCTGGCGGTGAGCCTTAAGGGAGCCTCGCGTGACTGCCTGAAAAGGCAGCATTGCTGCGCCCCGGGAAGCCCTGCGCCACATAAGCACCGCCCAATACAGCCACACTTTGCCCAATACAGCCACTCGACGTGTGGCTGTCAGGCCTGCAATGTGGTTGGCTGGAAGGAAGGCGGAGCAAGGCAGATAGATTCCCATCAACGTCTCAACGTCTCTCTGACCTCCACCAGGCCACAGTGCACACTTGATGCTACTGTTGCAGATGAACAGACGGCATTATACTAGGATCTCATAGCCTTCTAAAGATGCAGCGTTGTATTCAGTCTAAATAAAGATGAGCGCTATCTATAAAGACTAACAGTATACAAATCATCAAGACAATCAAGCCAAATTATCAAGACAGACAATGAGACAAACCATCGAGCCAAACTATCAAAGACAAATCATCAAGACAAATCATCAAACTAAACCATTAATACAACCATCAGGACAACTGATCAAATCAAACCATCAAGACAAGCCATAAGACAAACCATCACTACAAACCCACAAAACAGAAGAAAGCAAGAGAAGGGCAAGGATAACCCTCCCACCCCTCAAAACGCAGAGATGGAATGACGTGGTTTCCCTTCATACTCTCTTAGTTTACTTGCCGAATTGCGTGTCCACATCCTGGAGCAGAAGGGATATATCCCTCCTTTTCTTATTGGCATAGGTGCTGTATCCTATCGTGCTGTACGGGTCGTCGGTCTTGGGTGTGAGGTGACGCTGCAAATTGTACGTCTGGCGGTCAGGGTGACTAGCGGAAGTGCTGAAGAGGTATTGGCTCTGACCGTTTCTTCTGTCGTCGCTGCCGTAGGAAGGAACTGCCGACATCGAAGAAGGAGAGGCGGAGGAGGAATTATTGTTTCTGAGATGATGCAAATGACAGTGAGTCAATCAGCTAGCTAACCTCCCCTTCCCCCCCGCCCATACACTTTGTCATCCACGGCCACGTCATTCCCACTCTAGACTTACGAGGAACCTTGAGAATTGTTGGAAGACATGTTGAGTACAGTTGGTTTCCCCACAAAGAAAGAAGACGGGTGTCGTGTGTGATGGAGTGGAGTGGATCTGCTAAGAGTGGAGAGAGGTGCTGAAAAAAGCTGCGCGCGAAGCGTTATATATGAAATCTGTGGTGGTGTATGTGTTGGCGCTGGAACTGGATACAAAAGAAAAGAAAGAGCAGGACACCTTGGAGGTACGGGGGATTGAGTTATAAGTCCCCCCGGGAGTACTGTACATTTATATTGGATAGCAGTTCGGGACGGCATGGTTGTCATTACCAACCCTGAAACGGTGATGGAAAGCGTTTTCTCCAACTTGTGCAGAAGGCAGCTCATAGAAATGAGGCGCAGAAACCCCCAGGGTTTTCACGACGATCAGGCACATAGGGCATGCTAATTCTCATCGAATCATCTGCTTATATGACTGCATTTTCGGGGGTCGTAAAGAGGGTTTTTGCGGCTTAGCAAGGATTTGCAATGCTTGGTCTTCTCTCAACAAGCCGCAGTACGCAGATAATGCCCGGCGACAGGGTAAAAATGCGACTTTTTTTCATGGAAGAGAAGGGGAAAAAAGAAAAAAAAAAAGAAAAAAAGGCCCGCCGGGTATCGTCAAGCCACTAGGCTCCTAGGCGTATACGGAGTAAATGCAGAAGTGTGCCTAGCTCGCTAGGAGACCAGACCTATCGTCGGGACAACTTTTTCTGAGGCAATTGTGGCTTCGAACACGGCCTTGAACCCGGCTTGGCTCATGGGTAGTGAGTGCCTTTTACCCTTGACTTGACGGAGCGATATTCTTATCATCTCATGAAAGTCTAAGACTGTTGCGCGCCTTGGAGAACGATCACGCGTTTGAGAGGAAAGACAACTCGAGTGATAGAGAATAACCCGAATGACGTCTACGGTCTAGACCGGTCGATTAGCGTCTAGAACGACTTCGTCAATGAGATCGTTCGTGCACGATGTACAGCAATGCAATGCAGTTGTGCCGCAGCTGCAACTTGGCTTGCGGGGAGGAAGCTACCAATCGCCAAGTAGTAGTGATAGTGGATGATACGGGTGTCGGGCGTTTTGTGACCGGTCGAGACTCAGCGCCACGATCTTGAATCGGTGAACAGTTCACATGTGTGGTTACGGGGCGCATCGATTCAGGGCCCTCACTAGTCAAAATGATTTGATTTATCTTTTCTCTGCTAAATATATTAGCATCTGGTCGGTACTAGACAATTGGCTGGATGATCGAGACCCCACCAAAATGTGCACGGGAAAATATGAGTATCTAAATACCCTTGCCATCTTGAAGTGGCTGTAGCTTCACACTTGAGACGGTCATGTTTTCCTCACTCCAGTAGAAAGGTGGCAGGGGGTAGGCCTAGGCTGGCCGATGGTCGTTGGGAGGCTAGTGTGTGTGTTCTCGAAGCGCCCAACCCGACAGATCCTAAAGGATCGTTGATGCAGTGCGCAATGTGTATGTCTGCATAGCTAGCTCCGCTAGTCACCGGTCACCAGGGTCGATTTGGTCCAGAAGGGGTGATGGTGACCAATGCATTCAGAAGGGAAAAGAAATATAAGTAGGTTGTCATTATATTTGAAGAGAGGATCTATGTTCATCAAAAAAGGGCGCATCCAGCACACCCTTCGTAAAAAACAAAAAAAAAAAAAAAAAAAAACAGAAAAGAAAAGAAAACAAAAATTTCGCTTTCGATGAAAGGAGCTTCCAATGGAGGAAATAGTGGGAATAGTGATTTGGCCGCTTATTTGAACTGTTGTCAGGTGAAATGCTGTTCGGAGATGTATGTACAAGGATCCCTGGCTGCAGTTGATTATCACGGCATCAGACTAGTCGACATTGAATCAGCCATAGAACATAAGATAGCAATCAGGACACACACTTTCAAACTTACCACATACTGATGCAAGGCTCGCATTTCCTAGTTGTGCTTGACGTCTCCTGCTGTTTCATTCTCGAAACGTTGTGCGTTCACCATCTCGACGATGGCATCTTCCGTCTTCAAGTAGGTACGACTTCCGCGCATAAACCAGAATAAGATTGAGATTACCAACATAACGCCAAACACGGCGATCGCGTAGTTCATGTCGCTGGCGGATGGGTTCGGCGAGGTAGGGAAGAAGAAGAAGACGGTGGTAACGCAGCAATACACTAAGCTGATCCAATTGATCGGCTTGCCAAACCTGCCCAGTTGTAATTCTCCCGGCGGGAGTTTGTCGCGTCCAACAACGAGGAGGGCCACAATTGGCAGGGCATAAGAGATGGTGAGTGCAATGGTGCTGACGCTCAGGATCGCTTCGAGAACAGTGCTGGCAAAAAGATAGAGCACACCGACAAGCGCGATCAATACCCCCTGGAACCAGAGAGCCCGGACAGGGACCTTCCACACCGGATCGACATATGACAAGTAGCCACTCCAGGGTAAGCCACCATCTCGGCTAAAGCTCCAAGTAAGGCGGGAAGAGGTGGTGAGAACACTGACACCCTGACCGAGGCCATTGAATATGAAAAGAGCGACAAGGACAGCGGCGCCCTTGAGGCCGACGGTCTCTTCAAGAAGTTCGATGAAGGGTAGGCCAGTAGGCGAGTTGATCACTTGATCCAGGTCTTGAATGCAGAAAAGGCAGACGACCATGAAGATAAATCCAGTGACCGCACCAATAATGACGGAAAGATAGATGATCCTGGGAGCATTGCGACGCGGGGCGGGGATTTCTTCAACCATGTGGATTACGGAATCAAATGCGGTCAGGCCATAGGCAGCCTGCACAAGACCCGTAAACCAGACCACGCCGGAGTCCCAGCCCGTTTCGTTGATCCAACGGCCAAAGACAAAAGATGCAGGCTGGAAGGATAGATCCGACTTGACACCGACGGAGATCAGCAGAGCCAGGGATAAAATGACGAACAGACCCCCAAATCCCACCCCAACAAAGTTGTTGATCCAGGGCAAGACTTTGTCTTTGCGGCAGCTCACAACGTTAATCAGTGTCAAGAGGAAGACACAGCCGATGTACACCACAAACTGGAGCCAACCTAGGCTAGCACCAGCCCAATTCTCGTCGAACATGACTTTCATGCCGAGAATAAAGTCGGCCATGAAGGCCACTTGCGACGCCGTCAATGTCCACCATCCGAAGGTGTTGATCCAGGCACACATGTAGGAGACGAAGCGACCGGTCGGGCTTTCCCATAAACGATATACCCAGTATGCCTAAAAGAAAAAAGAAAAGAAAATTCCATGAGTCATGATTATTCTGCGGGGTTGAAGGGGGTTCTGAAAAGCTGGGGCTCACCTGTCCGAGAGCAGTGGGCATGCTACTGCAGAGTTCTCCCAGAGAGAGTGCCACACAAACATTGCAAACTGTGACCAGGCAAAGACCCCAGAGGATCGAAATGGGACCTCCGCCCGTGAGGCCACTGGCGAGATCTTGTGCGAAGACTGCATAAGTACCCAAGACACAAAAGGCAAGGCTGAGCATCGAGACCATGCTGAAACTGCGAGAGAGAGCCTGATCATGGCCAAAGGCAGCCAGATCGTGCGCATCCTGCACACTCTGGTCCACCGGCTTCATCTCCAAGTCGTCCATTGATAGTTTTCCAGGCCAGTACACCTTTCTTCTGGAAAATGGACGGATAGTTAACGGCTGGGAAAAGGGTTCCGACACTCAGGAAGCCTGGCAAAAGGAGACAATTCACGGCGAGGGCCTGCGATGCATATATGTCAGACCGGGAGAGAGCCGCCGTGTTCCGTGACGAGCAGGAGCGTCCTCCCTGCAGGGGAAAAGTCGCCCATCTCCCCTCACAAGCGAACAGTGTACTCCGTAAGGTTAGCCACGGAATTGAGATTATCGATGGTTGATAAAAATGTGTCATTTCCATTTGCCATCGGATGGAGTCTCGCCTTGAGCCCGGCACCTGGTTTTGCGGGGTCTACCGCCTGTGGTTCCAATTGTATCGGCCAGAAGGCCCCATTGTTGATCTTGATTGGGCAACCGACGAAGCGACATCTCCACTGGGTTCTGGGGAAGAAGCAATCGACTGAGAATAGAACAGCAGGTCAGTATCTCATGATGATGAAGACATTTCAAGACATCGAATCCCATACAATCTTCATCTCATAGCGCTATCAGGTACATCTAGTGCCCTGAGACCCTGGCCGAGAGCCTGAGCTCAAGCTTTTTCATCTTCACAGCCCAGTGCAGGACGGAACCCTAATCGGGAAGGTGCATGCGATACTAAGATGATAAGCTTGATAAGCCTGATAAGTGTGATAGAAGGTTTTGACACACACAAGGAAATGACATAGTTATGTTAGGTACCTTACTAATATTGCTGGTAACCAAGGTGCACAGCCTGAAATCGGAGACAGTGCAGACACGTCGAAAGAGGCAGGATGACACGACAGGTGGGGAAACACCAGTCCCTCCCTGAGCGAGGCGACAGGAGCAGAGTCGGCTATGATCGACCAGCGACGGAATATGAAATGGAGAACAGCAGTAGTTATAAGTCGGGCATGATTCGTCCCCAGCAAAGACGATGGAAGTCTTGACAACTGGAAGTTGGACGTTGTTCAAGTCGAAGTTTGGATTTGGATTTGGAAAGAGCGTTGGTCTGCTAGAGGCTACGCTAGGATAGGCTTAGCTCTTGTATCAGACCACCACCTTCTTGCGCTCGCCTCTATTTTTCCCAGTATCTTGAGATAGTAAATCTTGAGATAAGTCTTTGATAATAGATGTAAGGCTATCCTACTCAGATCCAAAACTTGGGCTTCCGGCTAACGCAACTAGAATGCTGCTCTAACTTTACGTACACTAATTGATAAGTAACTGTCTACTTAGGTACCTACCTGATAACTAATTATATATAACTATGATATATATGATATATATGATATAATATGATATGATATGAGCACTAGGAAGTGCGATCCCATAGCCTGGATAAGCAAAGATTTCTCCAAATTAAAACCACTGCCTAAAAAAATGCTGCAAGTGATGGGAAGCTAGTAGGCATGCGCTAGTCGAGAAATCATCGCCCAGAATTGCGAGGTATCATGGACGAGAAATTCAAACTCGGTCTGAGGAATGAAGGAGAAGAAGAAGAAGAAGAAAAAGAAGCGAGAGGTCATAATAGTGGAATAGGAGACATCGCTCATCCTACATTCTATCTTTAAATTTGCGTGATTTCACCTTGATATCAGAACAGAAGTTCCATCGAGTTATCTTCTATCCTTGGAAGAATACTTGGTTGTAATGTGAGGCCATAGTTAGTAGTGTTAGTTACTACCTATATATGATCTATGACTGTATCTATGTCTATGCGATTGTAAGCAGTCCCCCCCTCTCCTCGACGCAGTCAAAGTGCGGTATACTATTTTCTTCCATGCCTCGATCGGAACCTATCCACGATCTGTAGTATACTGCATTGTGACTGTGGTCCAGGCTAGGGGTTGACCGGATGTGGTCAATCTGACTGTACTGTAGATAGTATAGTGTGTATAGTATAGAATGACATTTATAAGTGGGCATGAAAACATAAGGGCATAAGTAGACTCAGTATGGGCATTCGACTAAGTGTTGACGTTAAGACCAAGATTGGGTATCAAGATTACTCTTGGATTCAAGGAAAGTTTACGGATCAAGATTACTCTTTAGATGAAGGAACAAGTAGTCAACTACCAATTTATCACATTCGACTACACTATCTATGGCTACCTAGGTACCTAGAATCTCAGTTCTAAGATGGAGGATCTTAGGGTTTAGGGCTGATAGGGGATATAATCCGAGCCACCAGATAGCCCTACAACTCCTTGCACTGTGACAGTCAGTACATAGAGAATAAGCAACCAGAGTTGCATATCTGCTTACCTCATCGCCAGTGCAGCAGGCAGTAGAACCGGTACAGTACTGCTCGCCACCATCCTCCTCAGTGATGCCTTCAAAGTAGGTAAGTAGTTGCCATCAAGAACGGAGAGGGAGTACCTACCAAGGATGTTCAGATTGTCGATCAAGCTGAACTTGGCGCAGGGCGAGTCACCCTGGCCCAGCAAGTTAGGAAGCAGGCCCTTGCCCAGCAGATTGCCCAGGATACCATTGGCGGACATCTCGTCGTAGCTGTTGCAGCAGGCGCCCTCACCTCCGCTGCACTCAGTTTTGGCCTGAGCGATGGAGATGGAGGTAGGGGAAGGCGACGAGGGCTGCTTGGCGTACGGGACGCTGCCGGCGGCCGCGACGGCAATCAGAGGGAGAAGAGCGATGATCTGCATACTGAGAAGAGTCGAAGATAAAGACTTGAAGAGTGAGGGACTTGAAGAGTGAAAGATTTGAAGAGCGAGAGACTAGAAGAGCGAGAGACTAGAAGATTGGATTGATGAGATGATGGTGGACTGATGTTTGACTGATGGTCAAGACGGCTTTATATGTTTTTTCACTGGAAATATCACATTGTTAAGATATCAACATTCGACTTGTCAGACCAGGGCAACCCTCCTCGGGTCAGATACTCACTAGATGAGACATCATACTAGGGATGGAGTATGCAGATAATCAGCTGGGATCCCAAGTAGAAAGGAAGAATAATCCATAAAATAATAAGGATCAACAGAAAGAAGAAATGATATCAGAAAGGGGATTGATATCAGATGGGAATCATATAGTAGGGATAGCATTCTGAGACAATCTGATATAACCACATCGGCAGAGCTATAAAACAGCTCAACGTTCCCTCATCCAAACTCTTCATTCTGTTCATCCGTTCTCTTCATCCAGTCTCTTCCTCCAGTCTTTTCATCCAGTCTTTTCATCTTAGCAAACTATCACTTTGCATCCTTCTAGCCTCTCAACATGCGCTTCATCGCTCCTCTCCTGTTCACTCTCGCCGTGGCCGCCCTGCCCGGCCGCGCGCCCGCCGAGTCCAACTCCCAGTCGTCCACTCTTACCATTGACCAAGCCAAAACCGCCTACGCCGGCGAAGATATTGCCTGTTGCAACAGCGTCGACAGCATGAAGGGCGACGGTATCCTGGGCAACCTGATCGGCCAAGGCATCTTGCCCAACCTGCTGGGCCAGGGCGACTCGGCCTGCGCCAAAACCTCGCTGATTGACAATCTGCAGATTCTGGGTAATTCTTTCTTCCATTTCTGTTTTTCTCTCTTCCCTCTCTTACTCATTCTAATACTCTTTCCTCTAGGCCTTACCAAGCAGACTGATCAGGGAGAGGCCTGCTCGGGCACCACAGCTGTCTGCCCCAAGGGTGAGAAGGAGGTAAGTAGCGCTTGTCCTGTTGCTTTTCATTTTCGGTGTGCTAATTGTTGTTCTAGTGCAAGGAAATCAAATAGGGAATCGTAGGATACTCCATAGATAGTAGTATACTGTATTAGTAGTGTTAGGTCCTGAATGAAGAATTCTTCTTTCAAATAATACTAGTTTCTGTAGATATGTTATTTACCTCATCTTTTTATACGCCGTATCTAAGCCCTTGGTGAAAAGAACATTCCGATCAAGATGGAAGGTGCGATCGGGTCAGTCATAATGTCATGTGATCGTCGATAGAGGAAAGCGGCAGAAAGGCCCCATAAACCGACACCGCTCTCCCCACCGCTCCTATTATGCCTCCACTCTGCCATGATGCCCCGTGGTAACTTACTCCGGAGTTACTACTAGGTAGAAACAAGGTAGCTTAGGTACTGTGTACGCTTTCTGGAAGCGTCACTACCGCCTGTGGTCATGTTGATAAACATGCCGTTCGGTCGAGCTGGTCGCCTCAAAGTGGTTCGACCTGCTTTGAGTCTCATCTTCATCGTCTCGTTGCTGTACCTTTACCGCCGATCTGCTGCCCCCTTGACAACCTGGGAGGCGACGGTTCCTCTTCAGGAAAGACAGGCCACGCTGTGGCAGAACCTCTTGCCACTGCTCGAGGACCATGCGCCATTGTGCTCCCCTCCGAGTCGTCGGGATTCCTCCGGGGCTATACCGTACAGTGCTATTCAAGCGTCGCCACGACCGGACCTTATTGTCCAGCCGGAGGTGTACCAGCAGCCCATGCAAGAGGCACACGATGGATTTGTGGCAGCCGTTCAAACTTCGACGACTCTTAAGTCTCCACATATTGTCGGAACAAGCGGCATTGTCTCTTCAGCCGGGAAGAGTTACTTGCCAGTCTTCGTCGCCTCGTTGCGGATGTTGCGGAGGACCGGATCGACTCTACCCGTCGAGCTGTTTGTCAAGGATGAGAGCGAGTATGAAAAGAAGATCTGCGAAGAGGTCCTCCCGAGCCTCAATGCGCGCTGTCTGGTCTTGTCGGACATACTGAACAACCAACGCGACAGCAGTGTTGAGATCGCGCACTACCAGATCAAGATTTTCGCCGTCCTTTTCTCGTCGTTTGAAAAGGTTATCTGGATCGACTCTGACTGTTTCCCTCTACACGACCCTGCTGAGTTGCTCACAGCCGACCCATTCGCGTCTACCGGTCTTGTTACTTTTCCGGATTTTTGGGCCTCGACGGCGTCTCCGCTATACTTCAACATCTCGCGACAGGAGCTGCCGCCGATGAGTCTCCGCGCGTCGTCGGAAACCGGGGTGTTTTTGATCTCCAAGAGATCGCATTTCCGGACGTTGCTCCTGGCTGCGTATTATAACTATTATGGTCCGTCGTACTATTTCATGCTCCTCTCCCAGGGCGCGCCGGGCGAAGGCGACAAGGAGACCTTCATTCACGCTGCTTCTGCTATGAACGAGAAATTCTATACCGTCAGCGAGCCTGTTAAGCCAATCGGCCACCCGAAGACCACCCAAGATAAGATTTCCGGATCTGCCATGGTCCAGTCGGATCCCGTGGCGGACTACAAACTCACCAGTCAGAACAAATGGCGGGTCAAAGATTCTTCAGTAGCCAAGGCCCCTCGGGCATTCTTCATCCACGCACATTACCCCAAGTTCAACCCTGCAGAACATGTGTTTGGAAATACCTGGGAAACGGCCCCGACTTTGAAGCCCGATGGTAGTGACGGTCGGGCTTGGATTGTGGCCGAAGAGACCCTTAGACGGTTCGGGTACGATGCTGAAAAGGCCTACTGGGAAGAAATCAAGTGGGTGAGCTGCAATCTCGAAGATGCTTTCGAGTCATGGAAGCGCAAGTCGGGGATTTGTGCAAGAGTGCAGAAGTACTGGCAGACTGTGTTTGCAGAGCCGCATGATGATGATCCCCAGTTCACCGATGATTGAGTCAACAACCCCTACGAGGGGAGGGCGCCCGAGCCGATGGCGGAAGCATAATACAGTGAAAAACTATTATGCCCTGCCCTCTAGTTTGCTGGGTGAATTTAGCGTGCATCTCCAAAGAAACTAATCTGGCACAGCCACACGACAAAACAAAACCTGATGGTGAAAGATTCCCGACGAAGCAACTTAAAAATCGCCTCGCCAATTATATTTGTCAATTCGAACCCGTTGCGAGGCTGTTTTCCAGGAGAACATGGTGGAAAACAGAAAACCATCGCTTCTTTCGTCCTGATGCATGAAGCAGAACGCTTTTTTTGGCGTCCTTCCCGTTGACTGCAAGCCGATCTTATCTTATTGCGCTCATTACGGACGGGACACAAACATAACTCGACAAGCCGATGACGTTGAAAATGCGAAAATAATACGACGACCCAGAGCAAACACCGAGAAGAAGTCCTAGACGCGCACAAAGACTAGTCTTAAGCCTAGTACAGACTCCAGAGTAACCACTGGGTTAATTACGGGGCATTCCTTGAAACAGGAAGTTTGCTTCCACTAATCAAACGCACGGACGAAATCGAAATATCTCCACGGCGGGATCTATTGCGCTCCGACATTCTTCGCCATGGATGAGATCCAACTTACCATGGAGTGAGATTCCCCAGCCATCGAACTGAGCTGTTGTGGGGAAGTGGTTATCGCCGAGAAACCAGGACGAACTCGGCCGAAGGCGCCCAGAAATAACAACCTGGGGAAAAGTCAGCGCAGTCCGCATTTTCTTTACTCCAGAATACTGGGAAAAGCGGGGTTTCCATGCTGCCGAGATCCGGTCCCCCCGACGATTGCATCCAAGTCCCTGCAGCTAGGTATTGGTCCAGATCAATGATGGCCGAGCCGGGTGGCTTATTAGTACTATTGCAAACACGGCTGGAAACGATACGGAGTACCCCGTACGAGATGTCGACCAATCTTCGCCAAAAAAAAAAGAAAAGGAAAAGGAAAAAGAAAGATTCCAATTCCAGCGGTCTGCATTGAAATCCATTATTTCATGTAGTAAAAACAGGTTTGGGGATGATAAGCAAATAGGTGAGGGGTCATAGAGTGAAATCTATAGTGTTATCTTAAGGGAAGAAAAGGGGTAGCAAGTGTTATGTGAAATATCCAGAGTAATTACTTTATTGCATTATTAGTGGAATAGAATCTGAGACTTTTATTTACTCAGGGAGAAGACCAATAAGAAGAAGAGATGGAACCCAGCCATATGAATCTAGAAACTCCAGGATATCACAATGAAATACAGAGAAGGGATATCAGAGAGAAGAAAAACAAAGAATTCATCACAACAATCAATGCAATCTGCAATCAATGCAAGCAATGCAATCTGCAATCAGATAAAGAAGAAGGAAAATTAATATTCCCGTTTATGCCTCCAGATGCCACCCGGAAGAAGATTCTGCTTCAAGAGAGCCATCTCCTTCTGCATAGCGCGGTTCTCCTCCTGTAACTCCTGGATGTAGGTGATGGCGTTGCTGAGGATCTCTGATTTCTTCAGCGAGGCGGCGGCCCCGGGTCTCGAGGCCGGGTTCGTCACCGAAGGGGAGGAGGATGAGCACGACGAGTTCTTCGAGACGCCGTGCGGGGTAGCCATGGCTTTCTCGAGGGCCACGAACTTGGCGTTCATGTTTGTGCGGTAGCGCTTCTCGATGATGTTGTGGGCGGCACGCTTGGCGGCATTGCGCATCGTGGGTGTTTGCGAGGGGGTGTGCGCTGTTATCGTCGTCGAGGGCGACTGGGACTCTGACTGGACGGAGGCCATCGAGTCGGACAGACTGCGACTCGTCTTCTTGGCTCTGGTCTCCCGGGGTGACCTGGGACTGGTCGAGGGCCATCTCGGTTGAGGTACCGACCGGCGGCGGGTATCTATCGGCTCGATCATGGCGCGGGGGGAGAGAGGTTCTGGCTCGGGGATGGCGGGGAGAACGGGGGAGATGTTGAGGGTCGGCGACCAGGCTTGATCGTCACTTTCGTGATCCTAAATGGTTAGCAACATTGACTGAGAGAGAGAGAGAGAGACATACTGAAGATATCGAACCACACGAGAGGACATCCTCGTTGTTGGAGATGACGAAACCACTGACACCCTGGGCAGCAAAGGGGTCGACCTGGGGGAAGTCCTTGGCGGCGAGGGGCATCATCTCATCGGAGAGATCAAGGGGAAAAGGCTCAGGCATCATGGTGTTGAGAGCGAAGAGATCGATGGCGTGGTCGTAAGACCAGTTGTCTGAGAGGGGGTCGGGCTTGTAGTCCATTATAGATGTGGGAGGGTGTGTGAGGGTGTGAGGAGGGGAGGATCAGGTGATTGACCTTGTTGTGTGTTGTGTGGCTGTCTTGGGGATAGACTGATGGTGATGTGGATGACGATGCTGGAACTTGATATTGGATGTTAGGCTGGATCTAGACATATCGACTGACAAGACCGGTTTATATAAAAAGACACAAGAATCAAAGCGTGCCGAGTTTTGCTGCCAGCTTTCTCCTGTCCCGGTGATGTAAACACGATTCTTCTCGGTGCATACAGGCCCGGGATCACCTTAGCCCAAAGCCCGGCGGCCGGCTCCGAACAGGCCCCATCGCCCGGACAAGCTAGGTAGTTCCTAGTTAGCTGGCGAGAGGAACAGAACGGGAGTCTCCAACAGCCTCGACTCGACAGCTCAACGGCGCCGTCGGCCGAATGAGGAGGGGAGAAATGGTCATCGTGGCGGCGTCAGCGGCGGTGCGCGCCAAAGGAAACGGACCCCCGCCCGGCCGAGTCTCGGATCCGAGAGGCGCTGCGATTGGCCGGAAGTGGCGGTAAAGATCTTATCCCTGCTGCAGGGCAGCCGTTGAGGCTTGATCGGGCTTAGCGCTGCGACCTATTTATATTACAGTACAATATGTAGTACAGTAATATATAGTATGAGACAATAGGGGATGCCTACGTAGCTGTGGAACTTTTACCTATAGTTACTACGATCTTTATTAGTTACTTAGTGACGGGGTACTCCTTACTACTTACTATTCATCTATATTAAATACTTCATACAGTTTCCCTTGAGGAAATAAATATATTATAGAATATACATACACGACGACTTACTACCTTACCTACTAGTCATTCCAAACTCGTGCTACTCTGTATGCAGTAGATAATCCGTAGAGTCCATACGCTCGGAGCGCCCCGAGTACAATGTCGAAAACCTGATTTTCCCGATGTCATGATCTGGATATCGACCTTCCGGAATGACCCTTGTCACAATGTCGAGACGTGAGTCTGTGTCAGGATAAGATCTATTACAGCGTTACACAAACGACGGAAAGGACATTTTCCTCAAGACTGCCAATCATAATATTGACAAAGTATCTAACTATGGTTGTTTCGTATTTCGGATCAATGACTATTCAGAGCATCAAGATTACTCCATTATGAGGTCACTACCTACCCGTAGATAGTACTAAGGTAGGCCATACCGAGGTGAAAGGGTTAGTAATCTCCCACGGCCATTAGGTACGGAGTAGCAGGTAGGTAACCTAGGGAGTTACTAGGTACGGAGTCCCTAAGATGCCTGTAGTACTAATGTCGCTCATGCACCCCAGACCCGCCCGGTGAAGACATACAGTCAGTGGTCTGACCCGGCAGGCTCGGTAGGGATCATGGATCAAGTTATCAGGCTGATCATGTGGATCAAGGTGGATCGGAGCGAGGATCTCATCCGAGTAGTGACACTTTATCTTGCCGTGGCGGTAGCCGTGGAGGAAAAACAATGTTTCGCTCGGCAGGTGTATGGTAGATCGGCAAGTCTGTATGTATGTAGTACAGGCGTAGTCTTCCGGAGGAGTTAGTCAAGTATGCAAGTAATGTACTTTTTACCTACGAAGGACTGTCTCTTCATCAATGATATCCCTAGAATGACGTTATTAATAGGTGTGTGGTTGAATAGATCCAGAAAACTTATTGGGCTTCAATATTCATGATATATTTACTCATTACTCACATTCATAGTTATCGAAATCCATACCCGTCATATCCCCATCGCCATGTCTCATTTGAGTCACATCAATCAATGTCTTTCATGTCTTATCATGTCTCATGTCATATCGGCATCTTATACCGCGTTTTTATCTTCTCCTGGCGCAAACACCTGCTGACACACAGGACACTTGAGATGCCAGCTGATATACCACCGTTCCAGACAGTCCGTGTGGAACGCATGTCGGCACGCCAAGTTGTACACCGTATCTTTCGATTCGATCGTTTCCAAACATATCGCACTGATATATGATCGTTAGTATCATGTATAACTACTGGGCAAAGGTGGTATATATATACCATCAAGTACATACCACACAAACTGACTCTTGACTTCTTCCGACAACTGCTTCTCCTTGCGCAGACTCTCCCACCACGTCTCGAATGGCTGCTTCTCCACCAGTTTGTCTAGACGTCGTCGGCGTGTCTCGGTCGGGAGGTTAATCGCCGGCTGTTCGGGTTCGGGTCCTCGTCGGTCGACATAAAAGCGGAGCCTGGAATCACCAGTTAGCATGATGTCCACCACCAATATCGCCTTGGATATAAACATACGCAGTAATAACACACAGGCCGACAAAGATGATGCAGAATGCAATCAAGATCTCCATCGGCTGCGTGCCGATCGACCTGTGGCTCATGGTCGAGTTAGTCATATTCGATAGCTATTTCATGGATGGTGATGTTATATAGAGGCATATATAGATATATATATATATATATATATTGAACTATATTATATTATGCTTAGGTTAGACGATGGAGGAATGATAGAGACCAGACGGTTGAAGAGTCGATCAAAGAGATAATGAAGTGAGGCGAGCAGGTGACCCCTCACGCGCGTGACCGTCCGTGCGACTCGAAACACACGACGAGACGTCAAAGAAGAGATCCCCTGTCCTTCCCCTCCCATCATCAACACGGTGTGTTTGGCTCGGCTCTGTTGCTTCTTTGAATCTGGTGGTCTATCTATAGATCCAAGAGAAGCTCTTTCAAGGTGGTTTGAACGTCCAAGACCCTTCCTCATCGAGTGCCGAGCTGGATACAGTATGGATAAGACCGGGGAGGGACAAAGACACGAGTTCATGGACAAAAATAGCTGGGCGATATTCCAGAAATTGGCTCTGAAACAGCCACAGGGGCTTAATCGTTGCGAAAGAAACTGATATTTGTTTATTTCCAGGAGCAAACAGAACTTCTCGACGTCTGTCTTAACCCTCGTTAGTCAGCGACGACACCGAGTGACAAAGAGGACAGCCGATTTCGCTAAGATAATATAAAATATGGATATAGGGGTATAGAGTGATCTTGATCATGATATACAAAACAGATATATATAATAATAATGGAGGGTTGGAAGATGATTTAGAGATAGAGCAGTTTACATATAAATTGACGAAGGTGAGCGGTTAAATTCCAACCCCTTCCCCCCCCAAGGAAAAATCTAACACATCCTGCTACCCTGTACTCATTTCGCATACAGATCCAGCTCATTGACAAACACCCCCCGAGGCTTGCTGAGCGTGCTTCGCCCCCGTTTCAAGAACAGACCATCGCCCTTGCTGCCCAGCACGCCGCCGTTGTCGCGATCCCACACCACTTTCCCCCGCAGGATCGTGTACCGCGGCCAATTGGCAAACTCCATTCCCTCGAACGGAGTGTAGTCGATGTCGTGGTGCAACATGGCATTGTCGAGTGCGAAAGGCGTCATGCTCGACGCTGCTCGCCCGCTCAGCGCCTTATAGTTCGCTGCTTGCTCCTGTGTCGGATACCAGATGACGAGATCTGCGTCGTGGCCGGGAGCGATGGTGCCCTTGCTTCCCCCCATCCCATACAGCTTCGCCGGGTTGGAACTGGTAAGCTCGACGAACTTTTGGATCGACAGTCGGCCCGTCAGCACTCCATGGCAGAAGAGACTAGGCATGCGTGTCTCCAAGCCTGGCAAGCCGTTGGGGATCTTCGTAAAGGTAGAGGTGCCCGCCTTCTTACCAATAGGGTGATCGAACCTATCCAACGTATCATATGAGAAAATTGGATTCCAGGACTTCATGTTCTTGTAATGAGAGAGGGTATGGCTTACTTGGAAGGTGCGTGGTCGCTGGAGAAGGTCGTGAAGGTCCCGTTCACCAGCCCTTCCCACATAGCGTCCAGATGGAGCGGATCCTCCCGCAAGGCAGGCGAGCACACACATTTGGCCCCTTCAAACCCTTCTCCCCGGAGTTTTTCGCTCGTGAAGAAGAGATACTGGGGACACGTCTCGGCGTGGACAGGCAGCAGCCGGGTCTGTGCGCGACGGACGTGCGCCGCAGCCATCTTGGAAGACATATGGACGATCAGGATGGGGATGTCCGCCAGTTCCGCCAACGAGATGATCCGGTATGTCGCCTCATCCTCGGCGATGTTGGGCCGGGAGACCGCGTGGTAGTACGGCGCTGTCAGCCGGCGGGCCTCGAGCTTGTCCGTCATCCATTCGATCATTTCAGCATTCTCGGCATGGATCATTGTGGTCATCCCCAGCCGCCGCGTCGACTCCATCACGTCGAGGATGTCGCGGTCTCTCAGCCGCAGCGGTTTGTACGTCATGTATAGCTTGACAGAGCTGATCCCCCCCTCGCGCACCAGCACCGGCATCTCCTCGTCCAGGATGCTTGGCGTCGGGTTCGTGAGGATCAGATGGAACCCGTAGTCGCAGTAGCAGTTGCCCGCCGCGCGTGCATGATAGTCCTCCACAATCGGATGGAGACTCTCGTCGGTGCGGGTCTGCGTTGCAAACGCCAGAACTGTCGTCGTGCCCCCTGCTACTGCGGAGCGTGTACCCGTCTCAAAGGTGTCTCCTGTCGGGTTGTTGTCTTGCTGCAGATGCACATGGCTGTCCACCCCGCCTGGTACGACATATGCCCCCTGAGCATCCAGCACTCCTGCACCGGGGAACAGCGCTGTCAGGTTCTGGCCTAGTAGTAGAATCTTTCCTCCGCCGATGGCAATATCTTGCTCGGGGAGGACATCGGATGCCGTGGCCTAAGGGTTAGCTACTCCCCTCGTTTCTCAAAGCAGACGATAGGAAAACGTACAATGGTGGCATTCTGAATGACCAAGTCAACACTCGCGGCGACCTTCATGGTGATCTAGATGGTGCGTGATCTGTCTGCTGTGATCGGATGTGATGATGGGAGAAGACATTTGGCCCATGTTTTCTTTCCCCCCGCCTTGGCCGACTATCTGTGATCATTCCATCTTATTCCTCTAGGTGAGTGTCTCACGCTATCATTGGAGTATGCACAGCCAGAAGATAAGATTGCAGGGTTGGTTGGTTACCATATCCAGGATCTAGATAGGCCAGTATTCCTCCCCTCATCTTATCGCCTGCGGAGAGCGATCACGCTGATAACAAGGCGATTTTGGGGAGGGGGGTAAATCAGTGAGTCTTTGGACTGGAAATCACTGAATCTGAATCCAAGTTTTAATAAGAAAACTGCTGACAGCCAGAATGCCTCGAGTCGTCCGCCTCGCTGCTGCCCAGATGGGCACCACCAATAAGTGGGATACGCGCGAACAAACAATGCAGCGGATGATCAAGCTGCTTGTTGATGCGGCCGGGCAGGGTGCGCAGGTCGTGCTCTTCCCAGAGATCGCCTTCACGACCTTCTTTCCTCGCTACCTGATCCTCGATGAGCAGGAGATCGAGTCATGGTTCGAGCACGGTGACGTGACAACCGCACCCAACACCAAGCCTCTCTTCGACGAAGCGCACAAGCTCGGCGTCGATATTTGCGTGGGTTTCGCCGAAAATACGCCCGAGAACGACCACTACAACAGTTGCGTGTACTACCACGCGAAGACAGGCTCGGTGCTGGCCAAGTACCGGAAGATCCATCTTCCCGGCGATGCAGAGCCGCTGCCGGATCCCAAGGCCATTAACCAGCTGGAAAAACGGTACTTCAAGCCGGGCAACCTGGGGTGGCAGGCATTTCGCGTGCCCGAACTGACATCATCATTATCCTCGTCTTCTTCTTCCGCTCCCCCAGACGAGCGCGGGGACCCGATCTTCGGCATGATGATCTGCAACGACCGCCGATGGGCCGAATCGTGGAGGGTCCTCGGCCTGCAGGGGGTGGAAGTCGTGCTGTGTGGCTACAACACAAACGGGTACGCGCCTGAGCTATGGGGGGTGTCGGCAGCGACGTTGGGCCGGAAAGAGGCGGAGGAGCTGTCACTCTTCCACCACCAGCTCGTCATGCAGGCCAACTCGTACACGAACGCTACGTTTTCCGTGTGCGCGGCACGCTGTGGCCTCGACGACGGCCAGTTCCCGCTGATTGCGGGATCGATGATCATCGACCCGGAAGGTCGCATTCTGGCGCAGAGCAGCACGACAGCCGACGAGCTAGTCATCGCCGACTGCGACCTCGAGCTATGCCGGCCAGGGAAACAGCGCACGTTTGACTTTGCTCGCCATAGACGCATCGAGCATTACCAACCCATCGCCACGCAGACGGGAGTCATTGAGCCATCCCGAGACACAGACGCCCGATCTGTAGAGAAAAAGGAGCCAGTTCTAAAAGGCGACACCGTCAGAGAAATCAAGAAGATCCGTGTATTGCTCTGCAACCCCAACACAACACAAAGCATGACCGACGCCTGCGTACAGAGCGTCCAGGCCTCCCTCCCCGCCGACGTAGAAGTCCACGGCCTGACGGCGTCCGCCCCCGCCCCGACAGCAGTGGAGGGACACTTCGACGCCGTGATGTCCGCCGCGAGCGCCGTGCGCGCCATCCTCCCCCTCGCAGACCGCTACGACGCCTTCCTAGTCGCCTGCTACAGCGATCATCCGCTTATCCGCATGCTGCGCGAGGAAGTCGACCAGCCCGTCGTGGGGATCATGGAGGCGAGCCTGATCGCGGCCCGTACGCTGGGAAACAGGTTCGGCGTCGTGGCCGTCTCGGCGAGGTCGCGCGTCATGCACGAAGATGCGATCAGGCACTACGGGTTGACTTCCTTTTTCGTGGGTGTGGGGAGTTGTGATATCGGCGTGCTGGATCTAGCATGCCACAACGACACCACCAATACTGGTATTAAAGTTGTTGAATCTATCGTTGCGGATGTGGCTGCCTCCCTTGTCGATCAAGGGGCAGACACGCTCACCCTCGGATGCGCGGGAATGACGACCCTCAAGACCGCTGTTGAGAAGCGTGTCGGTCCGAAAGTGCAGGTTGTTGACGGGGTGGTTGCGGGCGTGCACCATCTCGTCGGGCTGGTGCGTATGGGTTGCAAGACGGCCAAGGCGGGGATGTATATGAGTTCGCGGGCTAAGAGGATCGCGCGTGGTCAGGAATATTATTGATTGAAATCTTTTTCACTCATGGAGAGTTTATCATTGAAATAGAATATATTAGACAGAGAGGGGAGAAGTATGAAAATCGTCAATCATAACCAAAAAAGAAGAAAGAAGAAGAAAATAAGTACAAGAAGGTATCTAAGAAGGAATAGAAAGCAACGGAAAAATGTATGATCTAGATGCCTCCCGTGCCGAACAACTCCATTTTGATGCGCGCATCGGCGACGCCCTGGGCGCTGAGCGAGGTCTTCATGTCGGTCATGAACGCGGTGGGCCCGCAGACGTAGTACTCTGTCTCCGGGTTGTCGAGGTAGAGGTCGCCGGCGAGATCGAGCTTCTGCAGGTTGATGCGACCGACGTGGTGGTAGTCGACACCCTGGCGGTCGTCGGCAGCCGGGGCGGAGACGAAGAAGGTGGCATTGAGGTTGGGGAACTGCTTGTTGAGGCCGAGGATGTGGCGGGAGAAGGCGCGGGCGCCGGTGGTATGGGCGCCGTGGATGAAGTGAATCTTGCGCTCTGGGTGCGGGGCGCCCTGTGCGGTGATGGTGTTGAGCATGGAGGTCAGCGGAGTCAAGCCCACGCCGGCGGAGAGGAGGACGACCGGGGTGGCGGCCTCGCTGCTGCTGAGGAAGAAGTCACCGTACGGGTGGGAGACGTCGACGAGGTCGCCCTCGTTGACGTTGCCGTGCAGCACGTTGGACACGTAACCCGGGTGCGCCTTGTCGCCCGAGGCGAGGCCGGCCTCCTTCTTGACGCTGATGCGGTAGTAGCTGGGGTCGGGCCGGTCGCTGAGCGAGTACTGGCGCGGCTGCACGTATCCCAGCTCGGGAACGGGGACGCGAACGGAGATGTACTGGCCGGGCTGGAAGGCGGGCAGCGGCTTGCCGTCGACGGGCTCTAGATAGAAGGAGGTGATCTCGGCGGACTCGGGGGTCTTGCGGGCGACCTTGAACTGGCGCCAGTCGGTCCAGCCGTCGGCCTCGTCGTAGAGCTGCTTCTCGCGGCCGATCATAATGTCAGCCAGCTGCCAGTAGGCCGCGGCCCAGGCATCGTGGATGGCGGGAGTCAAGGCGTCTCCGAGCACTTCGGCCATGGCCTCGAGCAAGAACTTGCCGACGATCTGGTACTGTTCGGGCTGGATGTAGAGGGAGGCGTGCTTGTGGCAGATCAGCTCGACGGCCGGGCCCAGTGCACCCAGGTCATCGATGTGCGAGGCGTAGGCAAACACGGCGCCCGCCAGCGCGCGCTGTTGGTGGCCGTTGGTCTGGTTGACCATGTTGAACACCGTGCGCAGCTCCGGATGGGCGTTCAGCATGTTGCGGTAGAAGGCAGTGGTGATGGCGTTGCCATATTCCTGCAGAACAGGCACAGTGGCCTTGATCACGGTGACTTGCTCAGGTGTCAACGGCATTCTGATGATGATGATGATGATGATGATGACTCGACAGCGAGGATGCTATGCTAAGATGTTGCTATAGAATAGACAGACAGATAGACAGAACGCTTGATGGTTGAATTCCCTGTCCCTTCTTGGGGGCATCGTGATGGTATTTATTCTTCGAAAATTCTGCTTTCGAGCGCGTGGCGCGGGCCGTGGCCGGGTGTCCCTGGAGCCAGAGAAGAACTGTCATCTCCGCGGAGGTGCTGATGAAGCATTTAGACGGACGCTGCAGCTTCTTGGAGACTCAGTAATTCCTTCTTTCTGATGGGCCGAGGACATTTCTCGGCGTCGGGCGGGGAAACGCTGGCCCATCGAGCCGTGGTCTGTAGGGCCCCTGAGCCACTCGGGCGCGGTCGTGAGTTTGGACAAACGATTTACCTAACAGCAACAACGTCAGGCCACGCTGCCCACGGGAATGATGACACACCGGGGCTCTCTAGACGGAAATCTGCTTGGTAGGACTCACCAGAGACATGCCGGACTCGAATTATTCGTCCACGGCGGTGCTTAGGCGAGAGGGGGAGGGAGGGGGTGGGCCAGTTCAAGAATCTGCTGGGATTCTGTCGGCCTTTGCAGAATGACTCAGCATGACGGAGAAAAAAATCGACAGTACCAAAGAGTGGACAGGCAGTGGACAGGCAGTGGACAGCAGTGGACAGCAGTGGACACTGGACAGGCACTGTCAAACAGCAAGGCAGCAAGGCAGCAAGGCAGCAAGGCAGCAAGGCAGTCAGGCACAGATAGTCGGCTCCGAGATTCCCCATTTGGCAGGCCCTTCGTGCTAGTCTGGAAACGGCATGGTGGAAGACATTGATGAATCAGCGTGCATTAATAAGTAATGCAATCCCCTTATGCATTTCCAGCTTCCCCTCTTCTTTCGTCTCGACTCGCCCTCATTATCCAACGGGATCTTCATCTACTGTGGAGCATCTGGGAGGAACGTATGACGCTGCCTAGGGAAGTGATTGTTATTGGATTGAGAACTAGTCCAGTATAGTGCAGCTAACCGAAGGGTTCCAGTTACGTGTGGAATAGATCGCGATGAGGTCTTCCCACTTACCCGGACGACTCTGCATGGTCCAGCAGACTTCTTCAGAATGGCGGATCTATCACGATTTCACTATAAACAGCACTCTATCTATCGGAAGTGAGTTTCCCTGAGCTTTGACTGGACAGTTCACCAAGCTAAACTATACTAATTCAAGGGTCTGCCAGTGTCACTGTTACAAAGTTGATATTTTCAACTTCCGCAATCTATGCCTCATTGCTCTCTTCTTAAATATCCATGAATCATCACATATATGGGGCCCATCGCCAGAGATCCGCTCTGACCACTATCGAGAGGTCCAGACCGCCAGATTGGCCGTTTGCGGCGATGTGAAGCGGATCCAGCGTCCAGCCTTATCGATTATCAGCTGGTTATCGACTGGGAGCCAAACATTCGAAGCAGAGGCACGCGACACTCATCTAAGACATGCCGTGGTGTCTCCGGGTTTATCTCTGCTTTGGGGAGAGTGATGTCTCTATCCAACAGTCATGACGTCGAAGAAAAGAGGTTGTCCGCGATGTCACATTCGAGCCGTGCTCGCTTCAACGAGCATTTAACAGGGGAGATATTTCCGGAATTCCCACGCTTGGTGCGAATCTGCGGAGAAACTGATCGACTCTCGTTCCTTGTTCGTACGTGCGTTCGTTCGTTCGTTGTGTTGTGTTCACGCCGCTGCTAGAAAGCACATGCCATTCTTCAAGACTCACTCGGCTGCGGCCAGAGACACGGCCGCTTCTCGTTCGAGAGGCCAGCTGCCCATGCTGAACTTGCCCGACACGGCGCGCAACAACCTTGTTGCAGTGGTGGGCGAGTTCGTTGGGACCTTTCTCTTCCTCTTCTTCTCCTTCGCCGGCACTCAGGTCTCCAACACCCCGGCCCCCGCGGAAGGGGCGCCCCCGAACACATCCAACCTGCTCTACTCGGCACTATCATTTGGATTCGCCCTGACTGTCAATGTCTGGGCCTTTTACCGTGTGACCGGTGGTCTCTTTAACCCGGCGGTAGGTTTTTCTTCTTTTTTTTTTTTTTATCTCCGTGATCACCGGACCTGAGATGGATGATTTCTGAACACTGAACTTGAAAATAGGTCACTCTCGCCCTGACTCTTGTCGGCGGCATTTCTGTCCTGCGAGCTGTCCTGCTCGTCCCCACGCAGCTACTGGCTGGAATCGCAGCTGCCGGCGTCGTGTCTGCTTTGTTTCCTGGCCCAGCCAACTTTGGCACCAGTCTCGGCGGAGGGGCCTCCATCTCGCAGGGCCTTTTCATTGAGATGTTCCTCACTGCCCAACTGATCTTCATCATCATCATGCTGGCGGTTGTCAAGCACAAATCCACGTACCTTGCCCCCGTCGGCATTGGTCTGACTTTCTTTGTCACAGAAATGATTGGTACGCGTGGCCAAATACTCTATTTTGATTATCCGTAAATGTCTGTCTCACTAATGAACCAGGCGATTACTATACCGGCGGTTCTTTGAACCCCGCCCGCTCCCTCGGCCCGGCCGTGATCAACCGCAATTTCCCAGGCTACCACTGGATCTACTGGGTCGGCCCCGGACTCGGCTCGCTGCTAGCCTGTGGGTTCTACGGCCTGCTCCAGCTCTTCCATTATCACACCGTCAACCCGGGTCAAGACTTCAATGATGTCGAGGCGCGCATCAGTAGCGAAAAGGGCGACGACGGCAGCGAGCGTACCGCCAACGGTCATTCCCGGGGGCCCTCAGAGGCCACCACCGTCGAGCAGACCACCCCGCAGCCAAATGGTGCTTTCAACGGAAGCGCCGTATAGCCTGGTTTACTACTAGACTTGGTCGTTTTAGAATGAGTTGTGAAATGAGTTGCGGGTATGGAGTATGGAGTTTGGAGTATGGAGCGCTAGGATGTAATACTTATCTGTTATGAGTATTTGTGAGTATAATGTGCAGTGGGACGTATACTCGTCATGATAATGGTGATGTCTAGTTACGATATAGTATAATAATACTGTCTCTCTAATACAAATACTACTTATTGGAACATCTCCTTACTCGAGTCAGCCAAGGAATGCTGTATCACCAGCCACGCCGATCACCCAAGATACCCCTTGAATGGTTATAGGGGTTTCACTGGAAATGAAATCCCGATCCTCCTCATAATATATCCATTATCTACATTGATTCCTCAAGTAACTAGACGGAGTACTTCGTACTCTTCAACTTCAGCAAAATGGCTGTAGAATCCGCCAGCGACGCCCAGCTCCTAGGTAGTCACCCTACATAACCTAGTAGATATACTATAGAACAAAAGTAGTGAGTGACTAACAATGACAAGCGGCGATGGGCTACAAGCAAGAACTCCGGCGCCAGTACTCGACCATCCACATCTTCGCCATCACGTTCAGCATCATGGGACTGATGCCTAGCATTGCCTCTGCGTTATCTTTTTCCCTTCTTGTCGGACCGGCGGGGATGGTTTGGGTATGTTTTCCCCTTTGATTCATACCTACCACCTCAACTAATAGCTGGGATCAACTGTAGGGCTGGGTCTCTGCTACTTTTTTCATTTTCCTCGTTGGATTGTCCATGGTAAGAATCTCGAGGATACCTTAACAGATCTGTACGTGATATAACAAGGTACTAACCATAACTTATATAGGGCGACCTGGCTTCTGCACTCCCAACGGCTGGAGGGCTATACTGGTGGACGCATCATTTCGCGGCCAAGCGGTTCAAGAACCCGCTGAGCTTTCTGGTCGGGTATAGCAATACGCTCGGCTTGATTGGCGGGTTATGCTCGCTGGACTGTAAACATGAAGAAGAAACACGATCTTTGTACCAATGTTCTCAACTGATATCGTTTATGTAGACACCCTTTCATTGATGATTCTGTCCTGTGTCTCGATCCACAATGACGGCGAATGGACTGCCTCTCGCGGCGTGATCTATGCCGTCTTCGCCGCCATCCTCATTCTGCACGGCGTGGGTGCTGCGTTTCTCGGCCGGCTCATGCCTCGCATCCTGACTGTGTGTCTATATCTGAACATCGCGCTCGTCGTGGCCACGGTGGTCGCCCTACCTGTGGGGAAGAGGGTGGTCCGCCATGAACCGCTCAATTCAGCTGGGTATGTCTTTGGCCACGTGGAGAACCAGACGGGCTGGCCCGTCGGATGGGCATTCTTCCTGTCCTGGCTGGCTCCTATCTGGTCGGTGGCTTCGTTCGACTCGTGCGTGCATATGAGCGAGGAGGCGATGCATGCCGCGCGTGCGGTGCCGCTGGGGATTGTCTGGACGGCGGGCTCGGCGTGGGTGCTGGGGTTTCTCTGTGTTGCGGTGATTGCGGCGGTCATGGATACCAATGTCGACCATACATTGTCGAGTGTATTCGGCCAGCCAATGGCACAGGTAAAGATTGGAAACATGAGGTCTCCAGTGTATATTACTAAAGTATGAATTAGATATATTACGATGCTCTCGGGAAACGTGGCGCCCTCGGATTCATGGCGGCGATCATCTTTGTCCAGTTCCTCATGGGCCTCACCGTGGTAGGTCTCGATGTCACTGAACTCCAAGGCATCAACACTGACGGGCACATAGATGGTCGCGACATCCCGTCAGGCATGGGCGTTCTCCAGAGACGGCGCTCTGCCCTTCTCCAATTTCTTCCGCCACATCAGCACCCGCGTCAAGTACCAGCCTGTGCGGGTGGTAATGGGGTTGGTAGTGATGGGGCTGATTGTCGGTCTGCTTTGTCTGATTAACAACGCTGCGGCGAACGCCCTCTTCTCCCTTTTTGTAGCGAGCAACTATCTGTCTTGGGGGCTTCCCATTTTCTGCCGGCTTGTCTGGGGGCAGCATGAGTTCCAACCTGGAGAGTTTTACACGGGGGTATGGAGCAGGCCGATTGCCACCGTTGCGGTGATATATCTGGCCTTTGGGATTGTCCTGTCCATGTTTCCCACCACGGGGCCGAACCCGAGTCGTAAGTGTTCTCCTTGCATGCCTGACCTTCAGACCAACACTAATAGACCCAGCGGAAGATATGAACTACACGGTCGTCATCAACGGAATTGTCTGGGCGGGATGTTTGATCTATTATGCCCTCTTCGCCCGACGGTGGTTCACGGGGCCAAAAGTGACGGCCACGACAAGCCTAAACGCGGAGGTCAGCAAGAATCAGACAGAGACAACTTTCGATGGGGAGTGGGCGTGAAACAGAATATAGATGGTATTCCATACCATTGGCATTAAAATCGTGTCAGGGCCTAGTAATGTAGATGCATGGGAATACCATTTCACGTCAACAATAGAACTCTCCTGCTTGACCCTGTCATCTGCTGACCCGACTGGTCTATACGAGAGATACTGATAGCTGAGACCCCCTGAATAGAAACTCGGCAGAACGCTCCTGCAGAAGGATCGATTCGAATCTGTCCTGGATTGAAGGTCTATGACGAGTATCGGGACTGGTCAGCCTGATATTCAATGAACAGGATACGTTTGTGACGGATTGGGGTAGGGATGGTAACCGTAATTCAGGGGGGAAATTGTTGCTGGGAGCAGGCAGAGAACAGAAGAGAGGAGGAGGGTAGAAGAAAAGCACGTCAGGTGACAGTCCAACTTCTCTTCTCCTCTTCTCTTCTTCTCGAGTCCTTCCCACAGGAAACGTCAATCCACAATCAAAGAATGCCGTCACGCTTCCCGGGTATTTACATGCGTGTAAGTCTATTGAGTCAGTTGTGTTCTCAACAGCTAATCTCGAACAGGAATATCATTGTCGTCGTCGGGACACAATATGGATTGTCGCGGGTCTGCTGTGATATAGGAAGATAACTAAGGGATAAGTACAGGAAGGAGGTACATAAATGAGTATCTCTCCCTTTTCTTTCAAACCAATCCATACATTCTCGAATCTATCAATTTATCTCTGTTCATCATGCGCTCTGTACCGCTCCTCGCTGGCTTCTTCGCTCTAACCCACGCCAAAATCATTGTACGATAGTACCCTCTTTCTCTCGCTGTCATTCACATTAAGCTGACTTTAAGTGTAGTTGACCCTGTACAGTCAAGATAATTACCAGGGAGACAGGGGCATCTTCTCACCAAGTGATGGTTCGTGTCTTGAGTTGCCAGACCAATGGTAAGTAAGACAGTACCCAGAGTGGAAGGATATATAACCATAACCATGTATCTCCCTGTGGGTGTTTTCTATCTCTCACTATCGACAGGAAAGCGAGGGCCGTCTCTCTTACATTGAATGAAGGATACTACTGTCTTCTTTACACATAGTAAGTCGAATCTAGGAGCTAGTTGTCATTACCGTGCTTATGACAGTGAATCTGGCTGTGATGGAAACGAACAGCTGGTCCTGCACAATATGACGCAGGTGGAGGAGCCGTTTCTCAGCGTGCGATGTGGACAGGTGGACTAAAGGAAGTAGATAGAGATATGAGAATGCAAATAAGGAGAGGATATTTCATTTCATAAATCTCGTTAATGTCGATCCTACGATCCCCTCGATGCGGCCCTCCACCGTCCCGGCGAGGACGCCCACGCCGACGATCCCGCCATCGCTGGCTTCGCGCATGAAGATGCTCTGTCCGCCGTGCTGCGGCCCGCGCAGAATCAGGCGGTCCAGATACCTCTGCACCGTCTCCTTGTAGCCCGGGTAGTGTTGGATCACACCTCCGCAGAACGCGACCACCAGCTCTTCGGGTCCCTGGCGCCAAGTCGTGTCCGAGACAAGCGGGGCTGGCTCTCCCGGCTGAAAGTGATTCTCACTGCTGCTACTCTCGGCTGGCGGTGACAGCCGGATCTCCTGCGTTGCGGCTAGCAGCCCGACCGTCGCCGCAGCCACGAGAGCCGCCGACCGGATCTGGACCACATGGGCGATCGTGCGTAACGCGTTCGAATGCGCGGGCGTCCAAAAGGACCGCCTTCTCGACGAGGCAGGCGAAGGGATCTCGCGCTCCAGCGCCGCGGTTAGTTCTGCATCCGCACGCACCGGAGCGACCACCACAGAGAGGAACTCGGTCGTCAGCGCATGTTCCTCCAGAAGCACTGAGGGCATCTCCTCCCTCGCCACACCGAGCACATTGACAAAGTAATCGTACGTGATCAGGCGGACTAGCTCGCCGAGATAGTGGCCTGCAACCATGTACTCGAAGGTCTGGAATCCCGGACGGGCAGAACGGGCATCAAGCAGAGCATCCCATTTCGTGACGAGCCGCAGGTCACGCAGGGGCGGCGTCGAGTCCGCCAGACTCCACTCGGTGCTGACAAGGACATGCGTCGCGGCCGGATTTTGCGCAAGGATATGCTTGACTTTTGCCCGGTGTAGATCGGAAATCCGCATATGTACGCTGGCATTGCACCCCCCACCGACCATGAGGCCCATGACGACACGCGAGTTGGGCAGCGCGCTAATCGAGTACGCAAGCGATAGGAAGATGGCAACCGTGTCGTTGGCCATGGCGGTGATACGCAGCGGGGGGAGTTGAGTTTCATTTTTAGGGGCTTGGTCATCACCACCACCACCACCACCACCACCACTACTACTGTCATCGTCGTCGCCGCCGTCGTCGTCAGTCTCCCGGCGAGTATGCCTCTCGTATCCATCCAGTAGAGCTTGTCTCAGATTGAGATTGGAGGAGAGCGTGAATCCTTTGCCTGTGGGGGCGAGAATGGCTTCATCGGGGGAATTTTGCCTGAACCGTTAGAAATGTCCGTTTAGCTAGAGGTAAAAGTAACTCGAGCGAGAAGAAGCAGGATTCAAGAATACATCAAAGGGAAGCAGAATGATATCCCCATCACCACCTCTGCCGGCCAATCCTCCGCCCGCAGCGGCCGAACCGAGTCGCTGACCACGTCCGCAATCCGATCACCGATCCACATAAACAGATCCTCCGGATGACCCTGTTTCAGCTCGGTATCAATCGACCATGCCTTTTCAAGCGTACGTTTGACGCGGGGGCCACAACCAGCGCGGAGCCGAGACAGTGGTGATGACGATGACGATGACGATGACGATGACGATGACGATGGCGATCCCCTGCCCTTTGTTTGTTCTGTTCCAGAGAGTTCGATGAACGCGATCCGCAGGTACGACACGCCCACATACACGGCGAGATAGCGGCCTGTCTCATGGCCGGTCGGCAGCGAGGTGATGGGCGTGGGCAGGAACTGCGCCGAGGACTCGTGGAAGAGCGAGCGATACGCGGTCGACCAGCGGTAGGCGAGATCGTAGACCGTTGCCTCGGAGAGCTGGAGGGGTTGCAGGAAGGAGGCAAGCCCGGCGGGCGGGCGAGACATGGTGAGCGAGGTACTTGCCAGGGAAAACTTGACGCCATTGTTTTTTTTTTTCTTCCTATCTTTTTAGGTAGTAATGATATTCTGTTGTATCCTGGAGTTACTTCGTGATGCTTGCTGCAGCTACGACGTCGGAATGGCACCATCCGCAGCCCCGACAGGGGGCCAGGGATATTAATTGCGGAATCCAGGAATTATCCTGCCACCATCCACGCTAAAATTACTTTATTCAAGGTTATCGCTTGTTGATCGGGGGTTATCAGATCTGGAATGGTGGGTTTAATTTCACAAAGTAACTATGAAAAGAAAACGATAGGAAGTGTAGAGGACGCGCTCTGGATATCACCACTGTTGGGAATTGGATACGAAAGGGAATGAAAGGTCGACAAAAATAACAGTGAGGTATAAAGAGAGAAGAAACGACAAGAACAACATGACTTTATAAGGAAGATAGGGTACTACAGAGCAACCATCAGCCCGAAAACGCCAACAACACCAGCCAGACTGAGACTCAGCGCGGCGGTCGGAGCAGCGGCGCCAGAAGAGGAAGACGAGGAGGCGGAGCTAGTCGAGGTCGACGACGTGGAGGAGCCGGAAGCCGTGGTGGTGGCCGTGGCAGCAGAGCCGGTGTTGCTGGCGGTGTCGTGTACTGTGGCCGTGGCCTGGCCGTTGGAGCCCGTCAGGGTGGTCCAGCCTTCCGTGAAAGTCGAGTAGCGGCTCTCGGCCTCCGAGGCGACGGAGGACGCGTAGCTCTGGGCCTCCGAGTAGATGGAGGCCGCTTCCGAGGTCAGCGAGGTGTAGGCTGCGCCGCCTGCGGTCTCGGCCGCGCTGGCGAGGGACTCGGCTGCCGTGGCGGCCTCGGTAGCAACGCTCTCCGCGGCGCTGACGGCGGTCTCGCCGGCGCCTTCCGCTTCAGAGACAATGGAGTTGATGTCCACGGCGGACACGGCGGAGGCCGCGACCAGGAGAGAAGCAATGTAGGTGAACTTCATGATGCAAGGTAGTTCGTAGAGAAGAATTGTTTTCTTTAAGTTATGCTCGAGTATGTCTCAGTGAACAAGCCACGTGTGATAAGTCAGGAATGAGGTATGATTAATCGGGAATGAGGAGTCATGATGAGCTCCCTGGCGATCAAAGGGTTTTATACGCATGAGGATCCCTCCTGTTACTCAGCAGGGAAACAAGGTTCTGCGGTCCCCCAACATCGACAAGGCGCAGCTCATGCCCACTTTCAGCAATCAGCGAGGTTTTGTGGCCACCCCCAAAAAGGGTACCAGAGTTGGCTCATCCTCATTTCGACGGGGCTCCACAAGCAAGGGACCAGCAAACCACGCGAACCAAACCAGCAACAGTGGAGTTGATCTTCCATGAGAGACTGTCATTTGAGCAGGTTCCTTCACACTCCTTCCACTAAAGACTTTTCCCATCGTCATCGAAAACCATTTCTTTGCGTATTCTATAACTTCCACATGTCCGTGAAGCTTCTATGAAACGCTCGTCAGCCAAGAAACCGCTCGTCGTCAGCACGGGGCGGTGAAACAGCCAGGAACCTAGGAAATTTCCGCAGTGAGCGCTCTATGGCCGGAAATAATGATGCTGCCTGTGTGAAATCTGCTGTGTAAGCCCGGCTTACGGAGGCGTCTGATGCTCGAAGCATGCCGACTCGTCGAGCCAACTCGATGTGACGTCTGCAACGGCCCAGAATAGAAGCCGCGAAATCTGGTTGTGGGAAATACAAACAGGGCAAACACCCCGAAGTCAGTGTGCTGACTCAGCACGTACTCGAGCTGGATGTGGCTGAGCTTATGTTGCCATTTTTAGACGATGCCTTGGTGTGGCGGTGGTGATGCGCCACGTTTTCACAACAGTTTACCCTAAAAAGAACTTGAGAGAAGCCTGGAAAAAGTAGATATAAATAAATAAATCAAAAATTGGGAATCTTGATGATATCATCATATTCGTTCTATGAATGCCCCCCCTGCCCCGTCGCTGAATACAAAAGAAAAAAAAAAGGAGCAAAAATTCGAAAGAATGGTATGGACAATACATGTAGCAGTGAAAAAAGAAAAAATAGAGAATGGATATCTAACAGGACAAGCGTTCCCCCCCCCCTAAAAACCACGGTACTCAGACACATCATTGGATTGCTGTGATTGTGGTTGTGGGTGTTGGTATGGAGCCGGAAGAGGTGACGGCGCCGTAGTGTACGGTGCTCGGCCATCGTCGCTCTGAGTGCTCGCCGCCATGGCATAGCTGGAGGGAGTCTCGCGACCAGGATTGGGCGAGGCAGAGGAGAAGTTCGAATAGCCCGAGAGGCGGTTGGGATTCGAGCCAGGTTGGTTGAGCGGACGGAGCGGCTCGAGGTGCACGGCGACGTCGGCGGAACGCGGGCGATCGGCGAACATCATTGAGTAGCGGTCGAGTTTGGTGTCGCTGGTGGCGGCACTGGGGGACTTGCCTTGTGCGTCGACCAGAGGGACGACGGAATAGGTGGATCCGTCCTTCTGCAGCTTCTCGGCCTCGGCAGCCCAGCGGCGTTCACGGGCCCTCTTTCGCAGGCAGTACGTGAGGCTCGAGGCAATAAAGATGACACCGAGGCTTCCAAAGACACAGATGGCGGCGATCTCGCCGCGGCGGTTGTATGCCGCTCTGGCAGGGCTGGTGCTGGCAGTCGCCGACGCAGTCGAGCTGGTTGTCGAGGCGGTGCTGGTGGTTGTGGTCGCCGAGGTTGTCGCCGTCGCTGTTGTGGTCGCCGACGAGCTAGCGGTAGAGCTAGCCGTGGCCGTGGTGCTGGACGCTGTAGTGGCCGTCGACGTGGCCGTCGTTGCAGTAGTGGTGGTAGATGTAGAACTGCTCGACGTCGTCGTCGAAGAGGAAGTGGTTGAACTTGTGGTCGTGGTGGATGTCTCTGACGTTGTAGTGTCGGCTGTAGTCGTTGTGGTCTCGGAAGTCGTCGAATCTGTTGTCGCGCGCGCCTCTAAATCTCTTTTGCGCTGCCCTCCTACCCAGGCAGCATGCCCTTCATGCTGAACTGCGGTGATGATTGGCTGCACAGCGTCTGCCGTTCGATGAGGGCGAGCGGATCCGACTGCACACAGGGCGCCAAGCACCACAAGAAGAGATGCCCGCATCTTCACGATCAATCAAGGTACAAGAATACGGCAAATAGTGTTTTTGCCGGAAGAAAAAAACAGAAGAAGCAGTCGCCAAACTGTCGCAAAACTGAAGCGGGAGAAAAACCCATCTCGAAGTGCCCTGCACCGCACACTTAAAGAACCAACCCCCCCCCCATGGCAACAACATTAGCGACTATTGGCCATAGCCCTAAGGGATGCGTGAGTCGTAAGGGGATGACGTGCCAGATCCGTGGCTGAGATTGTATTTTCGGTCTTCGCGGATCACTGATTGGCCCTATGGACAACGGTGGAGGTTGCGCACCGGGTAGTCAACGTACTCGTTACGCGGCCAGCAGTCGAAGATGCTGGGACTCGCCGCTGATCGGGTTTCACCTGGTGAGCTGTCTCTCATCTTGTCGGTCTGGATGGCGCGGGATGCAGACTGATTTGGCTGGATCGAGACACCTGTGCCGGCGATAATAATAGCCCTTTTCCTGTCTGCTGCGCTCGAGTCCAGGTTGTGTTTGGGCGATCGTCGGTCAAGACTAAAAAGGCGAGGCTGAGCTAAGCACATCACGTGATATGGACCGTTTCTTAGTCATGGGTCTGGGCCAGGGCAAGGAACAGGAACAGCAACAGGAACAGGAACAGGAACAGGCTTGATTTCTGGCGATCTTGGTGTTATCAAAGCTGTTGATAAGCCTTTGCTGCTGAGGTTTGAACCTATCCATACCGCAGAGGCTGGATGGTTACGCTGACGATGAGATTTCTCCACAGTGAGACAGCAGTCGGCTGGGTTTCCCTCGCCGCCGACTCTGGGGAGGGGGAGGGGGGATTTCGCAATAGGGACAAAGGCATGACGAACAGCGACGCGACGGTGGCTTTTCAAGGCCAAAGCCACCTTCTGAAAACCACGGCTAGGGGACTCCGGCGTCAACGCTAAGTAATAGACACTTTCCGACCGGGAGGGCTGTGTGTTTTACTGTACAGAGTACAGATTAGACCCTGCTACGCTTTCATCAGTGTATTGATGCCTCTTTCCTAGGATACTTATCTGTCGTGTCGGTTGATTACCCTTGTCTCTCCGTCGAGAGGGAAGCTCCAGGTACTTCCCTCTTCCTGCCATTACACTAGAGAACTATGGGAGAGAGGTGGTCCAGGAAGAATAAATCCAGAGATTGAGCGCGCTCGACTTTGACCAGCGACGAGAGTGTGTTACGAGGAGCCCCCTGACTCCCTACATTTCTATAGGCGGACAAAAAGAAAAATCTAGATGGTCAGTTCCTTGAGAGGATGGCGAATAACTGCTGAGCCCATGATTCGGTTTCAGGGGCTTGGTCAATCAGACAAAGAGCAGTAACAACCTGTGGAGACCAGAGAGACCGATCTTTGATTAAGATCATTCAAAATAAGATTACAGTTGAAGTCACAGCATGACTGAAACCAGCTAGTGAGAAATCATGGTGAAACACGCCATTGATTGATCGCCAGGCTCCGACAGGGCGGTTACCATATCTGCCATTTGATTCAATAGTTTACTGAGGAATTTAGAGCTCATGTTTATGTGCAAAGTGACAGGACCCTGAATTGGAATTCTTGAATGTGTCCCGAAGTCCATTGGATGTCTTCTTTGATTGTCCAGTCGGGTGTTGCGGCTCTCTTTTGTTTACCAACTAAACGACCTACGAGGCGAATCGCCGTTATGAAGGATGGGGCGCAATAATTCGACAAAATGAGCGTCTGATCCTTGAAGCCCATGTGCTCCTGCAAACAACCTGGTGAGATGAGATGAGAAGGAGTGGGCGCTATAAATTAAAGAACGATTTGATCTTCCAACGGTCGCCTCGACTTTACAATTATCCAGCTGTGCTGATACTTCCACCCTCATTTGGATACCTTCATTCTTTCATTCCTTTAAAGATTAGACACTCCTTTTAAATGTTTTCTTCTATCGCTCTTCTTGGAGTCTTGGGCTTCCTGGCAGCAATGAGTAAGCCGGTTCTTGCTCTTCCCACGCCTACCTTGGAGGCGGCGGCCACGACCACGACCACGACCACAACCACGACCACAACCACGTACTCGGCGAATGCCTTGATCCCGTTCTACGTCTACCCTGAAGACGGGGCCTGGGCGGACCTTGAGAAAGTGTATGCAGAACCATGGACTATTATTAAGTGGCAACTGACACACATTGACACATTATAGGATCGACGCCAACCCCTACGTCTTCTTCACCATCATCGTGAACCCTGACAGCGGCCCGGGAGCTTCCAGCCTGCCCGACGCAGCCTACGTGGACGCCGTGCGGGCAGTCAACTCGTATGGCAACGCGCGTACAGTGGGCTACGTCGCGACCGACTACGGCGAGCGGGCGATCGCGGACGTCGAGGCGGACATCGCGACCTACGCCAACTGGCCGACCGTCAGCGGCGACGATGACTTTGCCGTGGACGGCATCTTTCTCGACGAGGCGGCGTCCACCTACACCGAGACGCTGGGTACCTACTACTCCAACCTCGCGTCGTACATCAAGAGCGAGTGCGGGTTGGGACCCGACAACCTCGTGATCTCCAACCCGGGCACCGTGGCGAGCTCGGAGCTCCTCTCCATCCCAGACCAGACCGTCATCTTCGAGTCAAGCTATGCCGACCTGCAGTCCGACCGCTCCGCGGACGACTTCTCCGCGCTCGACAGTGTCGACAAGTCCACCCTCGCAGCCATCGTCTACTCTGTCCCCGAGAACGTCAATCTCTCTACAGTGCTCAGCGAGGTGCTCGAAGTCGCCGACAACGTCTTCGTCACCTACTCGGATACCTATAACGAATACGACGAGTCGCTCAGCGAGATGGCCGCCGATCTCTTGGACCTGTAGCTTCCCTCCCTTTTCTCCACCGGCTAATTTAGTTGAAATAGTATTTAGAGTATTTTAGCATTCACTTTTTTGGATTTCCCTGGGGGGGGGGGGGGGAGGGGAGGGATTTCTTATATCAGTGCTTTAGAAAATAGATCAGTGAACCAGTTCAACTCCTACAAACTCACATAAGACTCTCACAGGTAGATCTGAAACGATCCCAAGCGCTACTCAGATGAGGGATCGGATATTCGGCGAATAGGGTCAGTTGCTAAGAGAGTCCGACGCACAAATCGGATACGAATCCCGCAGTTTCAGCCTTGGGGGGTCAGAGACAGAAAAGTCTGTCCTATGGAGTAGTTCTATCTTTCAATAACCAACCTAGCGATGATTTGCTAGTTACATAGTAGTGTCTTTCTGCCTGCTAGCCATTTATTCTATACGAAGTACACTGTAGTAATTAACCAGGTAAGTTGGATGCTAACTACTGAATAGTACTCCGTTATTACTCCGTAGACCCAAGGTACTCTGTACTCCTATCATTCATATTGCTCTCATCCTCCTTGCCAACGGAGATTGCCTTTAATAAAAAACCGGATGGAGGAAACATGTGGCTGACCTGTTGATGCGCACTGAATGGCCGCAATGGAAAAGAGCCAATTTCCTTAGCTCACGCCATTGTAGCGGGCAGACGGCCGAATCAACCTCGCCGTCAAGGCCTACCGAATACGACCCTGGCGTCGGATGGTGTCGCACCAGTGCTGTCGCGCATCGAATCGAAAATGGTCCTTGACAGCTGAGACGTGAATGGGCCTGCAAATCGGCTTTGTCGAGTCTCACAGGGCGCTCCGTAAGGCCCAGCTGAGAGACTCCACCCACGCGGCGATGCAGTAGTCAATTACTAACTAGTTAACTAGTTAGTGAGGAGCGAATCTGCATATCGCCACTGTTGGCTGAAGGCAACAGGCGTGTTTTCAGGTACAGGGAACCAATCTGTGGTCGGATCCCATCGAAACAATAACGGGCGAGTGCAACCGACAGTGCGGCTTCGAATCACAGCGCTCCATTCTGCTCTCTTTGTCTGTTCGGATGGTTTCATCAGCATCATTGACCAACACTATCCAGACGGAGTATGTGAGATCTCACAAACGATGAAGCGCGCTGAGCCCAACTCGCCGTTGGCTGCGTCGGCGCTAGATTTCCCTCCCTATCCGCCACTGCCTCTCGTCCAATCTTCCCATTTTTCAGCAGCTCGGTATATCACGAAATGCGGAGCTAATTCTAGCCTTGAGTCCATGCTCGCCGGGCCGGCGAGTGGGGGAGGATGCCAGCTACCAAGAGGTATGGTAGGAGGCAGTCAGCTGTCTTGTCTTCTTCAGGGCGTTGAAGGATGGACGTATATAAATGTCCCGAGGGAACCGGTGTTGGAAGTCTTCCTTCGGTACCTCACTCTCTCTTCCCTCATCGCATCGCATAGCGTCACATTGCTTTGGAAGCTGTGCTTCCTATCCATTCCCTCATTGCCTTATAGATCTATTCCATTGATTGGAACAGTCGTCCACTCCCTTGTGATCCTGTCACTCCTTTCTCGAGACCTCCAACATCACCACCATCACCATCACCACTACCACCGTCATCATGTTCCTGCAAACCGTATGCCTTGTTTCCCCCTCCACCCTGCTGGAATGGATATCAATATTGACAGCCACGGCAGATCCTCTTCGCAATCTGTGCGCTGGTCGGACTGACTGCTGCCCTTCCTTTGCCTATGCCGGTTGACGTACCTGTGACTCCGACTCCCACCAAGAACTCCCCTATCACTAAACGTGCCACTGGCGAGACTGTGACAAACACTGCCGTTGCTGTCTATACCGTCGATAACTCTGATGGGCTCTCCACTGCATCGGACAGCTACACCATGTATACTGGCGATGGTACCGTTGCCGATGGATGGCCGGCGATGGATGACTGGTAAACCCTCCTCGAGACCAGCATTTGGGATTCATAGCGCTGACAATCAATATAGGCTCTCTTTCGATGCCATGTAGGTGCCTTGATGGGGTGCTGGGAGATTGGCCTTAGCAGGAGCTAACAGGTTTGTGCAGGTTCGAAGCCAACAGAGAGAACATGCGATCGTCCTGCGAGAACGATTTCGATCTCGCCAACAACTCCGAAGAGGAAATGGGATACCTCCGTGCCGCGATCGACAAGATTGCCGCTGAAACCTATGTCGATCACCGTCTGATTCTCGCCGTCATCATCCAGGAGTCCGCGGGCTGTGTGCGCGTCCCTGCCACTGTGGGCAGCGTTTCCAACCCAGGTTTGATGCAGGACCACGACGGCACCGGCACCTGCAACAACGACGGCGATGTCAATACTCCTTGTCCAGCTGAGGAGATTGAGCAAATGGTCTCTGACGGAAGTGAGTAAATCTATCCCTGAACGCCGAACGGGTCTGATTGGGGGGGGGGAATCCCACCAACTCGACTGCCATACCTGAGCCTTGTTAACTGATTCAATCTAGCTGCCGGCACTGCAACCGGAGACGGATTGGCCAACTGCCTGAACGAAGCCGACACAGACGACGTGTCTGCTTTCTACCGCGCTGCACGCATCTATAACTCCGGATCGGTCGCCAGCGACGGCGACCTGGGTTCCGGAGATGCCACTCATTGCTATGCCTCAGACATTGCCAATAGGCTGACTGGCTGGGTAGATGCTACATGCACCTGCACACTGGATGACTAGTGGTTCTCCTTAACCACTGTTTCCACTTTATACTCCTACACGTCTAGACAAAACGTGACTGCTGTCTAGAGGTGAGGAACATTTCCATTCATGTAGCAATATTCTTTTCCTTTTTTCAAAAAAAGCGACCCTTTTGGATATCGTTGGAGACACCATTGCCACATTCGGAAGTCCAGTCCGTGTTGTATATCTGAACCTTGGTTGTGTCGCATATCACGGATTCCCCGATGAGCTCATAGACACGCCAGACCTTTATGCGAGGGACGCACTCTCTAGCCATTTATTTCTTTGCAATACCATCTGTACATTTAGCCTCTGAACTTGCTCCTTCTTTCTAGCGGATCTTCCAAGTGGTAAATCTGTGAATGGTGATAGGGAGGGACTCGAGACTCGAGACCAAGACTCCAGATTCGCTGTGACGCTTTTCTAGTCTCCTCGAGATGTCCCAAGAAGCAGAAGAATCCACTTACCAGGATAAGCCAAAAGAATCGAAGGAACGGTCAAACGAAGAACTTACTATTGGTAACAGCCAAGAAGAAGCTTCAGAGCGCCAGGGTCGTGCTCGTGTCCGATGGAGAAGCACAACAGAGATTCCCTACGAGGCACCCCCGCCCGATGTCACTCCCCAGGATGAAGCAAACGAGCGGCAGAAGATCAAGGAACAAGGCGAGACTCACCCGCCAACCATCCCATACTCGCATGAGGGAGCTGATATTGCCGATACGCCCCTGAGTCAGCGGACTGGACCCCAGGCGGACGAGGGGGGAGCACACCCACCGGAAGAGGAATCTGCTGCGAGACGCATTCTCGCCCACCCTATCCCGCTAACGGAGCAGTTCCTCTCTTCGACCAAGGCCCGGCTGAAGGCCACCAAGGAATCAATCAAGGAGCAAACACTTCGGATCGGCGATCGGCTGGGTCGCGAACGCGAGGGTGGGGATAGCTTGCACGGGGCAACGCACCACAGGGATTGGGCGGCTGGCGGTGAAGTACCTGAATCTGATTTCACAGACAATAAGCACAAGACCAATGATGATAGAAGGGAGCATCAAAAGACGTCCAGCTCCGAGGCGCACCGTCTGGTGCGTGAACTAACCCAGGACCAATCTGGTAAACGGCGGAACCTGCGAGGTGCGCCCTATCCAAACGAAGGCAAAGTCGACAAGGGGGTATACCAGGGAGGTGGTATCGACACAAGTCTCCGTTACCGATCTGGTGGAGGAGGCATTCTGTCGCAGCTGATCAAGCTACAGGGAGCGCAGAATGGGCAATCTAGCAGCACCTCATCCGCCACTCCAGGGTCTCCCACGCCTTCGGGCGCCACGACGCCGAAAAAGCAGCGGCCCAAATGGTATCAAAAGCACGAGAACCTGTCGACTTCCACGCTGGGGGCATCGGGAACGCTGAGTGGAGCTAGTACGCCGGTCTCAAGCGAGATGATGTCTGTTGCGACGAAACGACGCGGCGGCCGCAAGGGGGATCGCAAGATGCGACTGGAAGATGAAATCCGCATCACGGTACACATTGCCGAAATCATTGCCCGCCAGCGGTACATAATGCAGCTGTGCAAAGCACTCATGTCGTTCGGCGCACCGACACACCGACTGGAGGAGTACATGCAGATGACAGCAAAGGTCCTTGAGGTGGACAGTCAATACCTCTACTTCCCAGGCTGCATGGTGATGTCTTTCGACGATCCATCGACGCGCACCACAGAGGTCAAACTGGTGCGGGTCTCACAGGGAATTGATCTCGCAAGGCTAGCCGACACACATTCAGTGTACAAGAACGTGGTGCACGACATCATCGGCGTTGAAGAGGCCATCCAGGAGCTAGAAGATATCCAAAGGCGCGGGCCACGGTACAGCAAGCCGATTGTGGTGGTCACATACGGACTGGCGAGCGCAACTGTCGGTCCATTTGCGTTCGGGGCGCGACCCATCGACATGCCCATCATCTTCATCAACGGATGCATCCTCGGGGCAATGCAACACATCTGGGCATCAAACTCGGTGCTTTATTCAAACGTGTTCGAAGTGTCAGCGTCAATCCTCATGTCGTTCCTGGCGCGCATGTTTGGCAGCATCCATGGACCAATGATGGACGGCACTCGGGAGAGACTCTTTTGCTTCTCAGCGATTGCCGAGTCGTCGATCGCACTCATTCTCCCCGGATTTCTGGTGCTGTGCAGCAGCCTGGAGCTCCAGTCCCACCAACTGATTGCAGGCTCCATCCGGATCGTGTATGCAATCATCTATTCACTTTTTTTAGGATACGGCATCACAGTTGGGACGACAATCTATGGACTGATCGACCCCAATGCGACATCCGAAATTACTTGCCCCAAAAAGGGGGCATTCAAGAATCCATACATCCAGCGATTCCCGTTCGTGGCATTGATGGTGATCTGGCTGATTATCATCAATCAGGGTAAGTGGAAGCAGGGCCCGATGATGATGTTCATCGCCCTGTCTGGGTACATTAGCAACTACTTTAGCACCAAACGCCTCGGCTCAAACTCACAGGTGGCCAATACGGTCGGGGCGTTTGTCATTGGCATCATGGGCAATCTGTACAGTCGACTCTGGCATGGGCATGCGGCAACGGCCATTTTGCCAGCCATCTTTGTGCTGGTTCCGTCAGGACTCGCAGCAACCGGATCCCTTATTTCGGGCGTACAATCGGCAAACGAGATCCGCACGAATATCTCAACATCCACTGGCGCAAGCACGCAGCCGGGAGCAGGTCTGACGTCGAGCGGGTCGCTGTTCACGCTGGCAGTGGGCATGATCCAGGTAGCCATCGGCATCACGATCGGTCTGTTTGTGGCGGCATTGATTGTGTACCCATTTGGCAAGCGAAGGAGTGGTCTGTTCAGCTTCTAGGGCCCTGGTCAGAAGTAATCCCGAATAGAATCCTCAATTGCATCCATAATACATTATCGTACTTTCGTGGTAGCGAGGATACGGCGGTGGGCTTCAGTAGGCCTACCAATCCTCAGTCTTTGCAGGCCCGGCTGTTTTAACGAGCTCTAGCTTGAGAGAGATGATGAGAGATCAGAAAGAAAGAATTCAAAGCACCACAGAGGGTTGAAATGGGGCTTTGATGGTTTCTTTGAGCTACATAGAGGAAACGAGAGAAAGAAGTCCGGGGGTTGGGGGGAGGTTCAGGTTGTGGCCTCGTCTGAATTAGTAGGCAGCCCAATCTCCATGGGCAGATACGCATACATTCTCAGCGCATATTTGCATTTAGAACTGCGAGATAATATAGTAGATAATCCTTAGTACTAGTAGTATAAAATCAGAAGGATTGTATAAGCTACTAAGCTATGTGCTGTCAACATATCCCTGCCCATTCCCAGTTGTAACCTCACGACCAGCCGGTCCGACGGAGCCAGCACAGAGCGCAGCGACCTTTTCTTGAAAAAAAAAAGAAAGAAAAGAAAACAAAAGCAAAAGAACAATTTGCCCAGAGAATGACATTCCGGGTCATCTTACTGGTAGAGTCATAATGAACGGTTATCGCATGTCATCTGATCTATGGTCAAAATCTTCTGGCACCAGTCTAAAGTAGACACTAGCCTTAACGTTATGGTCTGAGTTCCTCACAGCTCTTCTTCGCTTTCTTCATCATAGCACTCATTCCTTGCATGCTCTTTGATGCTTTCCTCGAGGGCTTCGCGGATATCAGCCCCAAGAATCATCCCCGAATCTTTATCCTGGGCGGCATCATATTCTGACTCGAAGGTGTTTCCTTCGATCAAAGACTGTGGCAGCTCAGTACCGGAAATGCAGCGTCCCAATGCCACAAGGGTTGACCTGCGCAGGTAGGGGCCCAGCGTGGGCCAAAAGCGCCCGGTTTCTACCTTGCTAGTGAAGCCCCAATAATTGTTTCTCTTCGCATTCAAATACGAGACGACGAAACGGAAGTAAAGGTAGCGACGTCGTGGCCGGTTGTCAGTCAGAAACTTGAGTTCCGTATTATCGATATCCTACCGTATTGTCAGTGGAACGTCAATCAATAACTGAAAATCTATTATATGGACTTACCGCGAATTTGATCACTGTTCCGTCTGGTCTTCTCCAAACAATGTTTTTCTTGCGTGTCTCATCGATGAGAATACATTTCCAACGTGTAGGTACAGTCGTCTCTCCGGGGATTGGCATAATCACAATAGCCCCAGAATCTAGCGCATCTTCTATTGTGTGGAGGAGGGTAATGCCTATCAAGATCAATATTAGTGTCATAGGTCATCTTTATAATACATGGATATATGATTACCGTTTCTAGGGTCTGACAGTACGACTTCTCCAGCACCAAAGAGATGAGAAACTTCCTCTTTGGTCAGGCTTTTTGGGACCAAGTGTGCAGCCTTGACGCTCCTGCAGGGGTACCAGCCCCCCAGGACATGACACCAGGCAGAATGATCCTCAAGTTCCTCGATACCGTAGTAAGAATAGACTGATTTTTTGAAAGCACTTTGGTCGAAAGGCTGATGCTTTTGTTTTGCTCGTGCGGCCATAACGCGGGGAACAATAGTTTCAGCATATGCCCTCTCAAAAAAGTCCTGGCCAGGCTCATGAGACCGATGCTTCTTTACCTCCACCTGCTCCTCAAGATCCTCTAGTAGAAGTTGACGTTGGCGTTTCAAGACCTTAAGGTTAGAAGAGGCAGTGCGAAAGGGCTCCAGGAAGGGCTCAAGCTCTTTCTGGAACTCAGAATCAGATAGAAGCTTGGCTGTCTTAGCCTCATCAAGGCCATCCCGGATGCAACGTATGTAGTCAACCTCGCTTTCCCATGCTTTGACCTTGGCATCAAAGAAGTCTGAGGTAGCGGAGTCAATGGACATTCTGGATAGATCCGAGGCAGCGCTGACTGCGCGTTGCTGGTGACGGTTCAAAGCATCCCGGCGTCCAGTTTGCAGAAGGGAGGAAAGTCGTTCGGGAATCGGAGGTCTCTCACACATTTTGCACACGTTATGGAAAATCACATACAATGAGCGTACCCGTGGAGTTCAGTCAGAAAAGAAGCTATAAGGACGAAGAAGACGAAGAAGACGAAGAAGACGAAGAAGACGAAGAAGACGAAGAAGACGAAGAAGACGAAGAAGACGAAGAAGACGAAGAAGACGA